>NW_008353596.1:4261080-4279807 GCF_000622305.1 Nannospalax galili
TGCAAGAGCAGTCAGTGCTCTTAACTGCTGAGCCATCTCTTCAGGCCCGATATGCAGAAACTTTAAAAATATTTTTTCATTTTTTGAGAATTTCATACGTGTGTATTGTAATTACATCATTTCTAGCACAGAAACATCCTCATTTCATGTAATCCCATGTAGTAACTCTTGGGGCTATTTCCTAGGCTATTGAATTCCTAGTCAGAAAGTTCTTACTTAAACCTATGTCTTCAAGTGTTTTCAATACATTTTCCTCTAGTAGTCTCAGTATTTCAGGTTTTAAATTGATTGTTGATCAACTTTGAATTGATTTTTGTTCAGGGTAAGAGATATGGATCTATTTTCATTCTTCTGCAGGTGAATATCTAATTTTTCCAGCCTCATTTGTTGAGACAATCTTTTGCCTAGTATAGATTTTTCACACCTTTATCAAAAACTGGGTGGCTATAACTGTGAGAATTTATTTGGGGGTCTTCTTTCTGTTTAATCGGTCTACATACCTGTTTTGTGCCAGTGTCATGCTATATTTGTCACAATGGCTCTGTAGTATAATTTGAGGTCAGTTATTAAGATAACTCTAACAGTGGAAGAAAATAGAAAAGAAATCCCATTCATAATAGCTCCAACAGGAAAAAAAAAATCTAAGAACAAACTTAACCAAGAAAGTGAAAGACTTCTACAATTAAAACCTTAAGACACTGAAAAAAAAATTGAGACAATGGCAAGTCCATGTTCCTGGACTGGTACGATAAATATTGTGAAAATAGCTATTCTATCAACAGTCATCAACACCAGCAAAATTCCAATGACATTCTTCACAGAACTAGAAAATTAGTACAAAAGTCATATGAAAACAAAAGACCGTATATCCAAAGCAATCCTTAGTAAAAAGAATACCATCCATTTTTCACTCTGCTAGTCATCCCCAATCTCCTATACCTTGTGTCTCAGGGACTGCAAGTCCCTCTTGCCCTTTCAAGTCCTAGGCCAGAAGCCTTTAGGGCTGAGAGGTATAAACCTTGGTAGTGTGGTGGGTACAGGGTCACAAACCCCAGCAAGTTTCAAGAACTGAAAGTGAATGGGGGACACACTATCAGGGAAGTCTGGGGATTCAAGTGTTTTCTCCTGGGATATGAGAGGATTTCCTGTGTATTTTCTAGGAGCCAGATCCTGTGTTAGAAGTCACATATATGTGACTTCATCTTATGCCTTTTATATGAGATAGAAAATTCCTGTTTTACAGAGAAGAAACTGAGGGTCAGAAGAGTGAAGATTCCTTCTTCAAGGCCCTAACCTGTGAAGAAGGCAGGTTTTGGATCTAGAACTGTCTGACTCTCTGCTCAAGACAGACACCCCGTCCTTTCCTGGGTCATGAACAGTAGGCTGCAGAATCTGGGCACAGACATTCTGAACATCCCGTGTTGTTTTCAGCAGAGTTAGAAAAGAAAAGAAATAAAACTCCTCAGTAGAGGCTGTTTCCAGCCATTATCACTAACTGGTTGCTGTGGTTCCCTACACAGCTAAGGAAACAGGCTCAGGAGCCAGAGTGACAGCTGTTTCCCCACCTTCTGGGGCTGTCTCCCTGATGGGGGCGACTCTGTGGCTCTCTTGGCAGGGCCATGAACTCCCTGAAGGCAGCAGTGCCTCAGAGCAGATGCTGGGAGAAACAAAAAACCAAACTGTAGGCTGCAGGTATTCTGCCACCTGGGCATTATCAAAAGCACCAGGTGCTGTTCACTCTCTGCTGAAACACTCACACGATGGTCTGTGATGAGTCAGAAAATAGAAGGCCTGAAGATTTTGTTGAAATTTTTAAAATTCCATCTAAAAATGGCTGCTTCCAGTTTTTCTAGAAAGCCAGAAAGCCCTCACAACACTAGAATGCCTTGTGTACATTGGAATGATACATTGGAACCAACAAGATTTTTCCTTTAGAAAAGGCCTAAACTCTGATGATCACCACAAGCCCCACCATGCCCTATTGTTCACACATAGCAAGCTTCACTCTGCCCCAGGTAGGCCCTTAGCAACTAAAGTTTGTAATTCCTGCTTTGGGCTTAACTTGCTTTGGGCTTAACAAATGGGTCCTGACATAGGCATCTTCAATAGACATCCCAGCAAAGTACAGCAGCCCTCCAAAAGCACTTGTAGCTGTTTGATCAGGAGCAAATTGTGGCTCATGGAATAACTGACTTTCTTCAGACACAGATCAACTTTCTTCAGACACATATCAACTTTCATAGACTAGATCACTCATGACTTTCAGTTTCCAGTAACAGCATCACATGGGCTGAGCTGTCAGTGCTAGGGACACTTTGCACCAGTGACAGGGAAGCCCAAGATGTCAAGAAGTTTCTTTGGTCATCCATTCAACTGTGTTTATAATCTGAGTGACTCAGTGTGGAGCTTTGAAAGGAAGACTTAAAAGAAATGAAAGATTCCTCTTGTGCCATAAAATGCCTTTCCTGTCTTGGAACAGGAGGATTGAGATGACAAAATGCAGTTGTGACCAGGTCTGTGGCTGGAGTTCATACCCAGAATAAGTATTTCCTCTTTTATCAGGTGGAAAAGCAACCCTCTTTAAAGAGCTGTGAATAAGGTGCATGCAATTCTTCCCTATTTCAGTCATTTCAGGGTAAATCTGATCCCCATTTTTCATGTGAGAATGCCAAGGTCCAGACAGTAGAAGTAACGTATTCATGGTCACACAGTTGGGATGTAGCAGAAACCATTTGAAATCCTCTCCTTAGCGAGTGTGTTGGAGCCTTATTCCTTCACTAAAACAAGGGCAGTGTGCCCTGGTTCTCTCCTGCACGCCCTCTTCAGTCTAGGAGCATGTGGTACATGTGATCTATTCCCTTGAAAAGCCCTCCTCTTCCTTTCCCAGTGCCAGCTGCCCGTCACAGTCCCCTCCCTGACATCCCATACAGACAACGAATGTACTGCAGGGAGTCACCATCCTACTGCTGGATGGTGCTGCCACCTGACTCTGTGGTGTCTGAAAAAGAAGTTTTATTCTGCCTCCAGCTGCACCACCCAAGCCCTTCCTTACAACTCCAGCAGCTATTAAGGGAATACTGGTCCTTATTCTGCCTTTTATTTTCCTCCTAATCGCAACTTTAGTCTCATCCTCTCTGTTTGTACTGTTCTAATGTCAGAATTTCTCGACTGGACCAAGATACTGGCTTATTTGACATTGTCCACACTGTCCTCCTCTACCCTGACTTCCTCCACACAACACTTCTTCAACCCTCCCCAACTTCTATGCTGCCCTCCTCCCCTGCCTTCCACCATGCAGCCCTCCTCCACCCTCCACCCTGCCTTCCATCACACAACACTGTCTACCCAGCCCTCCTCTACCCTGCCTCCTGGAGGATGCCCAAACTCCACTCTGCTCTTCTCCACCTGGCCACCTCCACCCAGGAACTTCCCAGTCAGAGGTTATAGTCAAAGACTTCGAGATGATGTTCAAGCCCTTGTGATCTGGTCCCTGTTCCTCTTCCAGTTTCCCCTCTCACCTCACGCCACATCAGGGAACATGGACCATGTACTTTGCCTTCATTCATTCATTCATACATTCATTCATTCTTTTCATCTGTTTCATTTTTGAGATCCTGGGGATTGGAGCTAGGGCGCCAATCATGCTAGCATGCTCATACATGCTAGACTAGCACACTATTAAGCTATATCCCAACCCTCTTTTTCTTTTTATTTGAAACTCTTTCACTAATCTTCTCAGGCTGTCCTTGCACTCACCCTGTAGCTCTCCTGGCCTTGGATTTGTTACCCTCCCACCTCTGCCTTCCAAGTGTTGGGACCACCGGCCTACACTACCAGGCCCGGCTGTTTTCCATTAGTTCTCAGCATTCCTAGTTCTGTGTCCTGTTCGTGTTCTGCTTAGATGCCCTTCCCAGCCTATCTGGGTTTGTTAGAGGCTTGTTCATTCTTCCCGACCAGACTTCAAAGTCCCTCTTTTTAGAGGATCTGCCTTGCTAACCACAGGGACTGCATTTGAAGAAACTTGAGCCCAGAATTTAAAACTCACCTTTATAACCTAACACTGGAAACCACTTTCCTGAGCAGCAGATCCTCCCCTGGCTCTTCAGGTAGAACATCCTCCAGCATCCAGGGCTGGGGTGTGGAGAGTGACTGTGGAAAGGCACTGTTGGCCTCAAGAGATGGATGTTTCTTTCTTAGTGTTCTTAAACCTCTCAACTCGCTTGACAGCTTCTGACAGCTGAGTCTCTCGGTGGGCAGCAGGTGCATTAATCAGAGCTTTTGGGGCAGCAAACAATAGCAACTGAACCCAAACTGACTTCAACAGAAAGGAAATGTGTTGATTCCTATAAATAACACTCAGGGGGTAGATTTGGCAACTTCAAGCACAGCTGGTTCCAAGGACCCCACAGATGTGGTCATATTGTTTGCTGCTGCTTCTTGCCCTTCCTCTTCATTTTCCCCTATTGTTTTTGTTTGTTTGTTTGTTTGTTTTTTCTGGTTTAGCTTTTTCGTTCCCTCTATATGAGGACTCTCTACAGCCCACTCACACTGTTACCTTAGTAACTCTTATGGGAAAAGATAGTCTGCTTTTACAAAGTTTCAAACAGTCCCACAAATGACTGTACCAGTTGGCCCTTGTGGTGATTTGAATGAAAATGTCCCCCATAGACTCCAAGCATTTGAATACTTGGTCAGTTGGTGGTGCTGTTTGAAGACGTGCAGGAGATGCAGCTTTGCTGGAGGAATCAAATCTCAGGAGCAGGCTTTGAGAGTTCAGAGTCCAGTGCCTCCTTGAAGATGCGAGTGCTCAGTCTTCTGCTCCAGCCGCCTCCCGCCACGCCTCCCCACCATGACGGACTCCTTTCCCTCTGGAACTGTAAGCTACTAAAACTCTTCCTTCTATAAGTAGCCTTGGTCATGGTGTTTAATCACAGCAACAGGAAATAACCAATACAGCTCCTGTATCCATGACCCTTTTCTCCGTGAGTGTCCATGCTAGAAGCAGAAGACTACAGTTGGCACAGATTGTGAGAAGGGGCTAGTTCCCAAAGCAAATTCAGAATGCTTTAACTGGAATTGCAGAGAAAGGCTATCAGGCAGAGCAAGGAAGACACCCACAGCAATGGATGGAGCAGGTAGAGTTCACCTGCCTTACTCAGGCTTGTGGACTGTTGTGCTGGTTGCCCCAAGTTCTCACTTTCACTCACAATGCAGAAGAAGGACTGTACTCCACATTCATAGCTTGTGTTGCACATGATCCCCTAGACCTTCCTGTGGGGTGAACCATCGCCTCTCCTCTTCTGGTCTCTTGTGATGACCCCTCAGCTGTCCATTACTCCTCCTTTCCTCCCTGCTGTCCATCATCATCCACTTCCTGGTGCCCACCTCTGGGTGACACAGGCCTGGTTCCAGTAGTGTTGGTAACTCACTCAACTGTGAGATCTTGAACTAATGTCACACCTTTCTGAAATGCCACTTGATTTGTCCACATATTGTGAATGCCAATTAAGAAAGCGCTGGTTAGCCATCACTATGGAAATAACAGCAATTAATATTTGCCGAGTGTTCCAAGAGCCTTCCACTTGGGTTCTCTCTGGAGCCTCTCAGGGACTAGGAAGGAAGTTTCTAGTCTGCTTGACAGGCTAGGAAACAGAGCCTAGAGGGGCTGCGTGCAGCAACCTAGGCCTTGCAACTAAATGGTAGATGCTAGCATGAGAATTGAGCACAACCCACTACGTATAGGTTCTTGATTCTTAATCACAGCTATCAATACTAAACAAATTGATCAAGCTATTACTCTGTACCGGGAGCTGTTTTAGGTGCTGAGGGGGCACTGGTATGGCAGTGAACGGATTATGGATAGAAATCTGTATCTAATGGAATTTACTCTGAGCTCATGAGGGTCACAGTTGTGCTCAAAATGTGTATATGTATTAGATATGTGTATCTATTTGGTGCTAAGGAGCACCGTAAACAGGCAAGTCAGTGATGGGGGTGTTCTTAGGAGTGTCTGTGCTCACTTTGAAATAATATGCTCAGGGTGCTTTCGTTGAGGAGGCAGTTTTGTTAGAGCTGACAGAGGTAGAAACATGCAGGAGGCATATCTCTGAGAAAGGGAACAGCACGCTAAGAAACAGTGGAGGCCACTGGGTTTGGGGAAATGGTAGAACTCCTGTCCCCTGAGAGCCTTTCTGATCCCTCCAGGGTACCAGTCTCTGC
Source organism: Nannospalax galili (assembly GCF_000622305.1). Classification (NCBI taxonomy): domain Eukaryota; kingdom Metazoa; phylum Chordata; class Mammalia; order Rodentia; family Spalacidae; genus Nannospalax; species Nannospalax galili. Next base: position 4,267,300 of record NW_008353596.1, read on the forward strand.
CTCCCTTTTGCAGGCTCAGTGGCTGCCTGGCCCCAGGACCTCTCGCTAGCAAACTCATCCCTGCACTCCATGCCTCCTTGACTTGTAGATTTCATGAAAATAATGCCTCACAGTGTTCACTTAACTAGGAAAGAATGTATTGCAGGTTGAATATCTCTTACCTAAAATGCTTAGAACCAGAAATGTTTATTTTTAGTATTTTCATATACATAATAAAATATCTTGGTATAAACACGAAATTCAGTTGTTTCACATACCCTCATACATAAAGCCTAAAAGTAAGTGTATATGTGTGTATATGTGTGTGTGTATAAATGTTTGTGTATGTGCATGCTCTTTTTTGTGTGAGCAAGATCTTGCTAAGTAGCCCAGGCTGACCTTGAACTCATGCTCTCCCTGCCTTGTCATCCTAAGGACTAAGATTACAGGTATGTACCATCATGGCAGACTAGAAAGGAATCTCTGATCACCAATATAGAACTTGGTTGCATTGGTGAGTGCTGAATCCTAATGCCTAGACCACCAGGGAAATCAATATTTTTCACAATTTTGAATGTGAAAGGTTCATAGTGTGAAATTTTCCACTTGCAGCATCACGTATTTTATTTTTAAAACTTTCGGGTTTTAGAGCACTTGGAATTAGGGGTGCTCAGCCTGTTCTTTAAATAATAGGATGTTGGTCAGAGCAGAACTGCCACACACAAAGGAAGAAATGAGACAGTCACAGCTCAGGGCAGCCTTGGCAAACCAAGAGGGACTTCTTGCCACTGTCCTAGCATCTTCCTGGTAAGAGAGCAAGATCAGACTGGAGCTTTGGGTGTTCCAGAGAGAACCACACTGAAGTTTTTAAACCATATTGTGAGTGGTAGGAAAGGCTTTGCTTGATGAAACTGGGTTGGGACACCTTCCCAATGTGAGGAAGGAGGAGGCTTCCCTGAGGACCTCAGCACCTCCTCCTGTCATGTCAGCAGCTGAAGTTTAAAGGAACCACACCGAGACCCATCCCTGCTGGACTCTTGTCGCTCAGAGGCTCCAGCTGGCAGGATGGCCTTTCTGTGCAGAGGGAGAAAATAGCTTCCTGTGCAGTGATCTACAGAAGAGAGGCTGAGGAAGTCCTCTGCTTGCAAACCAGAGCCTCCCCTTCTTTACCCAAGACACTGACCACCAGAAGGGAGAGAGGCGGGTGTCAAACTGGATGTGTGTCTTTGTTACCTCTGCTTATCCCAGACGTGAAAGGGTGATTGCTCTTCCTGGAATCCATTGAGGTGACTTGAGCGATAAAGTCCCCCATAGGCTCCAAGTATTTGAAATCTTTGTCCCCAGCCGGCAGCACTGTTTTGGGAGGTTTAGGAGGTCAGCCTTGCTGGAGGTGGGTTCTGAGAGTTCATAATTTTGCCCCATTTCCAGTTTCTTTCTCTGCTTCCACTTGTGCTTAGAGATGTGATAAGTGCTCAGCTTTCTGCTCAGGCTTGCAGCTGTCGCCATGCCTCCTCCCCTCCATGATGGACTCATCCCCCTGGAACTATAAGCCAAATAAACTCTTTTTTCTATAAGTTGCTTTGACCATGGTGTTTTATCACAGCAACAGAAAAGTAACTAATATACCTGTTGCTTAATGACATTAAGTCTTAGGAAGTGTGCCATTAGGTAACTGCACCCTTGTGCCAACATCAGATTGCATACTCACACAAACCTAGATGTCTGGGTTAGTTACTAGACCACTATCATTGAGAGATGCACCAACAGGAGCTGAAAGAGGCTGCTGCTGGCAGAATGTGGCGTGTCATCATACAGTGCCTTTTTATTTTTAATAGGTAGAGAGTACATTTTAAAAAAAACATAAATATGGTGGCAAACACCTGCCAACCCAGTACTTAGGAGGCTGAGGCAGGAGGATCACAAATTCAAGGCCAGCCTGGAACACATAGTAGGACCTTGTCTTAAATCAAACAAACAAAACTAATAAAAAGTATAGTAAATGCATTCAGTGACATAGTCATTCATTATTATTGTCTGTGTTCCACATGTGCTGGTCTTTATACCACTGGCAGAACCACAGATTTGTTATACCAGCATTACCTAATACATGACAGGAATTTCTCAGCTCTGTTATACTCTTACATGACTGCCTGTCATATGTCTGGTCCATATACACAGAAACATCGTTACTAGGTAGCTCTCAGTCCCACATGAATATGCCACAGTCAGCTACTATACTGTGCAATATTTCTATGAATTGTATCCCATGCCTGGGATGTGTTTCCCAAAGAGATCCTAAGAAAATGTTGCCTGCTCCCAGAAGCCCTCCTGACCACATCCTGGTTCCCCAGAGGACTGAATTAGAGTCACTTCTTTGGCCCTCTATTGGCCCTATATTAATGATCCTCAAGTTGTGTTGTAATTGTTAAGTAGGACACTTACAACAACCTTCCTTTGGCAACCTTTTCTCCCTCCTGCCCCAGCCATTCTCCAGAAAGACAAACAGATATAGCTGTGGGGTGTCTATATCCTGAACCAACCAGATCATCTGTCTTTGGCTTCTTCCCTTGTTCTTGCTTTTCACTCCAAAGCTTGCACATCTTAGTCTGCTTGCTGTTGCTAACTAGAGACTGAGTAAGTTATTAAGAAAAGAGGTTTAATTCTCTCACAGTTATAAAGGTCCAAGGGCCTCATGTCAGCATCTGTTTGACTTCTTGTGAAGGTCTAGTGTCGTATGGCATCATGTGCCAAGAGTGTCTGAGATGACAAAGGGTCTTGATAGAAGAAGCCACAGCAGCACGGAGTGCCCTCGCCTTACATCAACCTGTACTTAAGGTAACTAAGACAATTCCTTGACATGTAACACAGCTCAAGAAATCTAACCCAGGGGACTGGAGAGATGGCTCAACAGTTAAGAGCACTGGCTGCTCTTGCAGAGGACTCCACTCTACCAACTGAAGTCTCTGAAGAAAATGAAAATTCATTTGAAAGAGAAGGGCCTAAACTAAGAATGCTGCTGAAGCGGTTCCATACTTGAAAACTACCTAAGTGTTTCTCTGGGATCAGGAAAAAAAAAAAAACTGGTGCAACTGTAGTCTACTGACAGCAGAACTCAGCAGCATCCACATGGTACTGATTTTGCAGGCATTAAAAATGCAAGGGTCAGGGCTGGAGAGATGGCTCAGTGGTTAAGAGTACTGGCTGCTCTTGCAGAGGCCTGGGGATCAGTTCCCAGCACCCACATATTGACTAACAACTATCCTTAACTCCAGTTTTAGGGAATCCAGTTCCCTCTTCTGCCCTCTGTGGGTATTGCACGCACATGGCGCACTTATGCAGGCAAAACACTCATACACGTAAAATAAAAATAAATACATAAATAAATACAAATTTAAAAATTTAACCCAGTCTTGATGTTTTTGTTTATTTGGGTTTGTGTTTAGTTTTGTTTTGATTCTGTTTTATTTTTTGAGATGGGGGTCTCACTATGTGGCCAGGCCATCCTAGATCTCACAATCCTCCTGCCTCTGCCTCTGCCTCCCAAGTGCTATGATTACAGGCCTTCCTACATTGTCACACTCAGCTAATCCAGGTTTTTGAGAAATTAATGCATTCATGAAGATGTACTAATAATGTCTTAAAGGTCCTTCCACCTGACAATGGCCTTACATTAAGAACAGCATTTCAACCTGAGTTTTGGTGAAAGTAAACTATATCCAACAATAGCATTTCAAAGTCAGATTCCCTGGAGAGTATAGACACTAAAATAAATCCTGAAGCCTCATATATTAACCCCGAACAGGTGTCTTCAAAGTGACTTTGACCATCTAAGGAAGACTTAAGATGCCCTTTGCAGATCGAGCAGCTCTTTTGGGGGTCTACCCACCTACTTTGTTACAGACCCGGAGGCTTTGTAGCCACATCCGAATACAATCACCCTGAACTGGTCAGAGTACACTAGAGAAACAGAGCCAACAGCCTGTCTACATAATTATTAATATTTTATGTTTTATCTTTGAAATTTTCATAAATGTATATAATGCACCTTAATCTTATCCCCCCCACAAACACACACCCTCTCTCCATCACCCTCTGGCTCCTCTTCCAATATATTTCCTTTTTCTCTTTCAAATTCTCTCTTTTTTTTATAATCCACTGAGTCCAATTAGTGGTGACCATATACATGTGGCTATGGGGTTGTCCACTGGGGCATGGGCAACCTGCCAGTGGCCACCCCTTAAAGACAAGTGATTCTCCCTGCTGCAGCAGCCACCACCTGCCTCAGTCATCAATAGATCTTCAGCTAGGGGTGGGGCCTCAGTATAATAGGAGACATATTAGGTGGCTTACAAGATCAGAGGCTGGATAATACCATACTAGCCATCTGTAGGAGAGAGCATTCTAGAGATAAATAACTCATTCCAAGAAGCTAGAAGCCTTACAGCAAGAGTACCAATTATGTGGCCCTAGTGTGAAGCTGAAGGCCTAGAAGCATCCTAGAGAGTCACTAATACAAATTCTGCATTCAAAGGCCGTAGAATCTGGAGCCTGATGTCTGCAGCCAATGGCAGTAGCAAAAACTGCACCACATTGAGCTTGCATGCTGGGATCTGCTTCCTGCTAGACAGGGCACCAAGCCTGGTCTATGGTACTGCCTGCATTCAGGATGGGTCTTCTTCCTCAGTGCATTGACCCACTTGACCCACATGTCTGTTGTCTTTAGGAGCACCCTCACAGCATACCGAAAAGTAGGGGTGCTTTCTTAATTTCCTAGATGTCTCTCAATCTAGGCAAATTGACGATGAAGATTAATGGTCACACACCCCAAGCAAAGCCTGCTAATCCTCTAATGTATTACATACCCATTCTGTGTAGGACTTTGGTGAGGGAGATCCTCAGCACCTATTTGAAACAGGGTGTTCCTGCCACATCCCAGGCCAAAGGGCCCTCCAGTCCTTAGGAACCAAACTAATCCTTCCTCTACTTTAAATACCGTATGATAATACAGGTAAGTAACCCCCAGGATGTTCCAGATAGCTCCCATGAGGCCCTAGGAGCACCAAATTTCATCATGCAAGTGGATTTTCCAAGAGATAGTGAGGCCATGGGCCCCTAGGATGAAAGAGAGGAACAAAACAACCTTTTGTGGGTTTTTGTCTTTAGAAGTAAGTTTCTGTTTCTCTAAAAAGAAAGTCATTTCTCCTCACCTGAAGTGAGTTTCTCTTTCCCCTTCACACCACCAAAAAAAAGAGAGGGTTGGGGGCTTACTCTTACCCCAACCAACCAACAACTGCTTCTGTACCATGCACCAAGGCGAGACCCTATTACAGCTCTTTCCATGTTCACGCAACAAGGCAGGGGCCCTACTGCAATTACCGCAGTGCTCATATAGAGAAACAGGAGCCCAGTCCCTGCAGCAGAGAGGGCACATGGATACCTTGAGACCCATAGAAGAAGGGAAGAAGAGGGGTCACTGAAAGGGGCACTGGAACGCAAGAGAACCCCAAGAACCCTTAGAGACAGTGGTAGCCAGTTCCAGGCCCCTCTCTGTTCAGAGAGTCTGTAACATTTGCCAATAAATTTTGCCTTTGCTTTGCCCTGGACTCTTTACCTTTCTTTTAATGATTTAATTGGTAGAGAGAAAGAACCCACCAGCCTGACTGGTATCAATATATTTTAGTACTTACTGTATGCCACATAATTACATGTTACTAGGTACCATCTATTAAGAGTTTGAGGTAATTTTTTTTAAGTTACTCATATATATACCAAACTGAAAATGAATCTCACATCAAGGCACAGATTTGACCTCAATTGAGCTATGACATATTCTTCATCTTGATTCCTCTGGTTCTTACAGATGTGGGAGATAAGATGTGCTCAGAGTGGTTAGTTTCCAATTGAGGTTTCAGACAAGCTACAGCAGAATAAGGCTTCAAGCTCAGGTCTTCCTAAGACCAAGTCTTCCCTGACCATGCAGACTTGGTTTCAGCCTCTGTTACTTGCCTTCCAGTGGATATGGGCTTACCCATGGGTCAGTCTTCTCTTCTGTCTTCAAACAGCACAAATAGCTACTTTCCCCAAGACCGATGCTATTTGTCTAACATCTGGTACTCAGGGAGCAACACACCTATCTCCTTGAAGGGTTACCTAATCTAACAGAGGTTAGTAAGTCTTCTTCAAAGCTAACCAGAGTCCTGGAAGTTCTCCAAGGCCTTCCTATCAGAGCACGAGAAACTGGGACTTGGCCAAAAAAGACCCCCAAATCTCAAGCTTCTACCCATAAATCTTTCCCAGTACCATCAAATGTTTTTGTTTACTTATTAGTGATTGGTCAATGCTATGAATTGGATGAATGTCCCCCAAAGGTTCAAATTGAAGACCTAGTCCCCAGGGAGGTGGTCCCCAGGGTGGAGCCTTTAAGAGATGGAGCCTAGTATAAAGTCTTCAGGTGATTGGGGTGTGCCCTTCAAAGGGGACCCCAGAATACCAGCCTTTCTTCCTGTTTGTGTTTGCTTCCTGACCATGAATTAAGCAGGTTTATTCCTGCATGTGTCTTCTATCATTTCCATTCTCTTTCTACCAGAGGCCTAAGTGGTCTGGTTGATCATGGGCTAGAAACTAAAACTATGACCCAAATTTAACCTTTCTCTTTTAAACTGATTACCTCAAGTATTTTGCTATAATAATGGAAAGTTGACTGTCACAGCTACCAAATCAGACCAATCTAGAGTCTAGAAAGCAATGAATGAAGCCAGGTCTGGTGGTATACGCTTGTAACCTCAATAGTTTAGAGGTAGAGGCAGGAAGATCAAGATTTCATCTTTGGCTGCATAGCAAGTTAGAGACCAGTCTGGGTTAAAAAGAGACCTATTTCAAAACACCCCAAAAAGCGATGAACGAATCCAGCCTCCATCCCTGAAACATTTAAGGAATACCTACTCTATTGACCTTGTCCAAGGCCTGGGGAGGAATACAGAACGGTCCCTGCCCTTCAGAAACACTTGGAGGCTTATGTTCCTAAAATGAAAGGAAAGGCAGCACTTGCCACTCAGTAGAATGAAGGAAGCATGACAGAGTCATTGTGGGCGTCAGAGAACCCGTGAATGGTTCGAGGAAGGACTGCATGCCTGGCCTGCTGAGTGAAGGGCAAAAATTAATTACTCACCCTCTGCTGGCCAATTAGTGCTGAACTCTGCTTGATCTTTGTCCCTCTCACATTAAATCTGCCCTTACGCCTGAGGAAACAGGAGTCCTCATACCAACTTCAGAAGAAAAAATGAAATAGAGCTCCAAAGACCTGTCCTCCTTCCAACTGGGGCTTCTAAGTAAACCTAAGAAATTAATTAGTGCTCATAACAAGTGCTGCGTTCTTGGCTGGGTGACAGTGTGCCCAGTGCTGTGGAGTAGCTTCACCCTCCGCAGCTGCATCCTGATAGATCTGTAATGGGGCTTGAAGGAGAAAGCCAGCCCCAGCCATCTGCTTGTCAGCAGCACATTCATTCTATTTGGTAACCTTGACTGCAGACTGATTTGTTGATCTGGCAGTTCCTCTCTCAGGGTACAGGAGTTGCTCTCAGGAAGTCAGTGGTGGGCACTAGGGTGTGGGACAGAGCTGGGGCTGAGCCTTTAGGGATAGAAACACACTCATACAGGATGCCAGGCTTCTCCAAACTAATTGTAGCCCCCTCGTTGCCATGGCAACAGAAGCTACCTCCAATCTAGGCCCCTGTGCACTCACTTGTTATTTTTGGGAGTTGATAGGCCTGGGTTCAAATCCTGTTCTCTGCTTCTCTGCAAATCAACTCCCTGTAGATGTAGGTAAGATTTACAGCATGGAAAGGCTCTTAAGAGCACTTTTTTGAGACAGGGTCTCACTATACAGCCCAGGCTGGCCTGAAAGTCACTATACAGCCCAGGCTGGCCTGGAAGTCACTATACAGCCCAGGCTGGCCTGGAACGCTATCCTCCTACCTCAGCTTCCTGTGTGCTAAGATTACAAGGCATATACCACCATGCCTAGTTAATGACACTTTTTTAAAAATAAGGCAAAATATCAAAACTATAAAAACTTGACATAAGTATCTCATCCTGCAGAAGTTCAGAGATCTGCACAGTAAACACACAGTCTCACAACAACGTGCATGCATGGACACAGTGAACTTTGTACCCGTGGAGGCTCATTAAATAAAACCTGTCATTTCCACGTTGTGGATTATTTTGTAGCTGCTTAAAAGGTCATGTTAGTCTTCTATGTTCTAAATCAGGCCTCCGATTAATATCTGTTTTCTTTTTATAAATATAAAACCAAAGTCTTAAAAAGAAATTAGAAACTCAGCTGTCTAATGGTATGTGAAGGGGAGACCTTGGCTGATCCTGTTTAATTTCACTAATGCATAGAAGCAGGGCCTTCTAGCTCTCTTACAACTCTCCGCCAATCTTCTATGGCCCCATTCATGAGGGCTGAAAGGGTGGAGGTCTGCCCAGCTAAGTTGTCCAGGGACTGGGCAATGTTGGAGCAGTTCATACTTCCATGGATGCTGTGGAAGTAGCAAGTGATGAAACTCCTTGGGACTATCTACAGCAAGGGCAGCCAGCCCAGCTTCCCAGTGCCTCCAAACAGGCCCCCTGCCATGGAAAATGGACTGTCTCAGAGTGAGAAAACTGCAGGTGAGGCCAGAGCTTCTAAGGACAAAGATGATGGTGTCCTCAGCCAGCTAGCCCTGGGTTCGACTTCTTTTCTGCTGTCTCAGTCTATCACCTTTGTTGTCCTGACGTGTCACCTCTCTCCTTCTTCCTTCTTCTCTTCTTCCTGTGTGCCCACAGATGCAGCTATTTGGGAGTGTGGGTGTTAACTCTGATGATGCATCTTTGTATTTGTTTGGGGTAGGGTCTTAGCTTTGGATATTTGAAAGCCAGTATTGGGATACATCTGTTTCCTGCTCTGTCGTGATGCTCTGCCCTGGAGTTAATGGACATTTCATAACAAACTATGTAATTGTGGCATGGTTATATTATAGCATAGACAGAACACTTGTTACAGAAAAGGAATCATGCTACCATGACTTGTTACTGAGCTCCACCACACACAGTGCACACATCTTTGGCTCCTTCTTGGTGACTAGCACAGTGGCGCCCTCCATGGCACCCAGTCCCTTTCATCTTGTAGACACTTGACTTCCATAATCCGCTCCTGGTCATTATCTCACATTGCCAGTCCCAGCATGCCAACAAAGCTCTCAGCCTTGAACTCACTAATGAAGACAAATTACCTAAGTATTTGTATGGTGAGAATGTGGCTCCTCACTGCCTACTCAGGAGCAGAAGTCAGTTAAACCATGTTGCTTGTCAGCTGAGGGTTTGCCTTCCCAGTTCCCCTTGCTTCTGTCATCTGTCTGAGACTGTGCTGTTCTCAAAGAACACCTGAGAATGGTCAGTTTATAACTAGAAGAAACTGAGTGGGCCACACACAGTTCTAGAGGTTTCAAAGGTTGAAGCCTGAGGGACTGGCCTCTGGTGGGGGCTTTCTTGATGTGCATCACATGACAAAAGATGGGAAAAGACAACCAACTGAGAATGAGAGAGGGAGTAGAAAACAGGGAGGAAGACAGACTAAACTTGTTCTCTTATCGGGGCCAACGTTCCTGAGAAAAGTGACCCACTCTCTTGACTATCACTTTAATCCATTCATGGGGACAGAGCCTACACAGCCTAATCATGTCTTCCAAGCCTCACCTCTTAACACTTGACATGAGGAACTTTAAATTAAATATTCAAGCTACAGCATAGCAATTCTCCATACATACGTTGTGTATCAGTTTCCTCCAGAGTGAAACGGTCCATCTATGGAGGCTCAGAAAGTGGCTCCAGGAACCCAGCCTGCATGGCCTCCCACACGAAGTAGGGGTCATTCATGTTTCTCTAGAGGAACAGAAAGAATAGAATGAATGTAAATGATTTAATTGAAATGTTAACCATAGCTGAATCATACCTGAGGGGCTGAGAACCCAGCAGCTGCTCAGTCTATAAAGCTGGGAGCCTCAGCAGTTGCAATCTGGTGCCAAAAATCTGGAGGGTTCTGAAGAGTCATTGGTCCTCAGGCAATGATGGAAACCTGGAAACTCTGGTTCTGATATCAGCAAAGGATTCACCAGTAGAAGCAAGAGGGAAGATCACCTCTGCAGCAAGAGGGAAGGCCTAATGAACAGAAGGCAAATCATCTTCCTCCTGCCAAGACCTTCTTAAATTATTTTTTGTTTTAAGAGATGGTTTTAATGTAGTTATAAAGAAAATTTGAAACATAATAAAGAATTCAGGATATAAACAGTTAAATCATAGGATGAAACAGTTTATAAAGAAGTGAATAAATTGCTTTGGGAAGACTGAATTTACAAAGCATTTCATACAGAACATCTCAATCTTGATTATCTTTATACCACCCTGTCCCCACTGGCACCCAACCATAGCCCCCCCCCCACTGGAGCCCATATACTCTGTCATCCCTATTAAGGCCCATTGTGTTGTCAGTGTCCCCAGCTGTTCCCCAGTGCAAGTCTGTCCACTGAGTCTAGTCAGCCTTGTTTTAGGAAAATCAGCTCTTTTTCATCTAGTAGCAATCAGTTGCCAACATTCCTTCAGATAAGATTGGGGTCTGGTGTTCATTTTCCCAATTCTATGCTGGGTTATTGTCTGCCTAAGTTTTCATGGTACTTGTGTAGCTCACACCATTGCCATAGAATCATATGAGCAGGTTCCCAGGAGATTATAGGACTCTGTTTCCATATGGTCACGCCCATCCTCCCTGGCTCTTACAGTCTTTCCACCCCCTCTTCTTCGATGGTCCCTGAATCTTGGGTGGTTGAAGTTTAATAAGGGGGTCCTGTCCAAGGACCATTATTTAGCAGACTCTTGATCTCTACACTTTGGCCATTTGTGACCTTTTATGTTCCTGACCCTCCGCTGCATGAGGAGCTTCATTATTGAGAACTGATTCCTTAGTGTCCTCTTCTTTATCCCTGTTCTATGTTCCATGAGCCTTAGGTGTAGAGGTTGCATTATAGATGTGTTCCTTAGCCCTGGGAAATTCATAGACAATGTCCATGTTTGACCAGTTGTGTGGTACTTGGTAATAGTCTCTGACTGGTGACATGCCCTTTTTAATTTTTTATCTGGGCTGCTACCAGAAGGTGCTACCCACATTTGGGGTGATCTTCCCACATTTGGGGCGATCTTCCCACGTTTGTGGCGATCAAAACAAGTTTTCAATTGAGGCTCTCTACTCAGATGATTCTAATTTGTGGCAAGTTACTATTGAAACCAATCATCCCAAGAACCCTGTCTTCCCCTGCTTAGGCCCACCTATGTCACACAGGACCTTCCTGCACCAGATGAGAAGCCCTAGACTTCTCTTACTTAGGTCTTCCTACACCCCTTAGGAATCTCACTCTAGTGCCTGGCTGATGAGGCCTTCTGCATGGGGCCTGCCTATGCTACCTGGAAATTTTGCTCCAGGAACCCAGCTTGCATAGTCTCCTGCATCAAATATGAGACCCCAACTTATCTTACTCACCTGTGCTGCCCAGGAACCTCCTGCACTAGCCTCAAGGAAGAAAACTGCATCTCAACTCTACTAAGACTTGGTTCTCTCCTAAACATTGTAAGTGAAAGAAGAAAGGAGAAAAAGAAAGGAAAGATCAACCAACAAACTACCCTGGATGCACAAGTCTGGAGCACAGGAACAAAATCAACATGAAAACCAAGGGAACATGTCTCCTCGACAAACTACTAATCTCAGAATAGTAGCCCCTAATAAAAATGACTTGGAAGAACTATCAAAGAACTCAAAAGAATGACCATAAGAGAAATGGTCACGCCCATCCTTCTGTTTGAATTCTGTTTGAAAACAGAATTCAATAAAGAGATAGAATTAGCAAAGAAAAGCCAAACTGAAATGAAGCTGGAAATGACAAACTCAATAAGCTTAATAAAACCCTCAGTGAAGGGGCTGGAGAGATGGCTCAGTGGTTAAGAACACTGGTTGTTCTTGCAGAATACCCGGGTTCAAATCCCAGCACCCACATGGCAGCTAACAACTGTCTGTAACTCTAGTCCCACAGCCTCTTCTGACCTCTACAGGCATTGCCCAACACAGGTGCAGTTACCTACATGCAGATAATTCATGCATACACATAAAATAAAATTAAATTAAAATTTAAAAAATAAATAAAGATGGCAGCTATCTGTAACTCTAGTCCCACAGCCTCTTCTGACCTCTACAGGCATTGCCCAACACAGGTGCAGTTACCTACATGCAGATAATTCATGCATACACATAAAATAAAATTAAATTAAAATTTAAAATTTAAAAAAAGTTAAGTAATGTTCTAGTTTGTTTCTTCATTGCTGTGGCAAAACACTCTCACCAATACAAACCTGGGGAGGAAAGGGTTTGTTCAACTTACATCTCCCAGGTCACAGTTCATCTCTGAGGGAGCCCAAGGTAGGAACTCAGGGCAGGAACCTGGAGGCA
>NW_008353596.1:4284013-4292582 GCF_000622305.1 Nannospalax galili
CATAAAATAAAATTAAATTAAAATTTAAAAAATAAATAAAAATTAAAAAAAAAAACCCTCAGTGGAGTTTTCAGTGGAAAGCCTCACCAACAGATTAGATCATGTGGAAAACAGTTTCAGAACTGGAAGCCAAGGCAGAGGAATTGGATCATTCAGTAAAGACCAATGATAAACTTTTTAAAATATGAACAGGGGGCTGGAGAGGTAGCTCAGTGGTTAAGAGTGCTTGCTGCTTTGTTCCCAACACCCAGATGGGGGCTAATAACCATCTGCAACTCCAGTTCTAGGGGATCTACCACCCGCCCTCTTCTGGGGTTCTGAGGTTATTACATACATGAATGCATTTACATATATGTAGGCAAACATTCATGCACATAAAATAAAAATAGTGTTATGAAATCCTACTTGTTTTTAAGCTAATTAAAAACACAATTTTACAGAAGGAGTTTGAACAGAAGTATTCCACACTAGTGAACAATGCTGCTCCCAGAAGACATGGGTAATTAAATAAAAATCTCAGTGCCAGTCATGGGTCACCTCCCAATTGTTGGTCAGGAAGGCCCCAGAGACATCTAAAACAATACAGGCTATTGCCATTGTTCTTGGTGGCCCATCATGACTTAGATGGTAAGATCTTATTGCTGAAGACACCACACACCTGGGTTGCAAACCACAGAGAAATCAATTTTAACTGATTGGGAAACTCCCTTCTGGCTAGCTTTCACAGCACTGGAAGGTGTTACTCAGGCTACTGGGGAAGAACAGGCATCAGTGGTCTTATCCAGCACTGGACCCTGCTACAATCCTGACCCCCAAGGCAGGATGTGCCCATTGCTTTAATAGTGGCAAGATTGTTTATGGGAATAACCAATGACTCCCTTGATTGGATTTGAATCCTGATCCACAGGAGGGAATTCATGCCCAGTACTGTAAACATGTTCAAATCCCATGGCTGGAGAAGTCATAGGCTTTAGGAGAGAAACTATTGTTGTCGCTTTTCTAAATAGTCATATTGTCAAACTGCCTTCCAAATATTTATGTTTATATTTGTGGATTTATGATGCTCCTAACCTTGGTCAGAGAAACTTCTTATTGCAGTTAGTAATGGTAATACAGAGACTCATTACCTGCACAGGATCAAGTCAGTCAAAAATTCCAACATAAAGAGGAGGGACTTCTGAGGCCCTACCCCTGAGCTGTTGGCAGTTGATGGCTACTGGGGGAAGGAGAGTCACTTTGGGGGAAGGGTGTGGCCACTGGTAGGTTCCCCATGCCCCTGTGGATGACCCTAAACCCCTGCACATATAGGCAGCAATAACTGGACTCTGGGTTTAAAAAAAAAAAGACAAAAATAAAGACCTCCCAAGACTCAGGAAGTTCCTGAAACTAACAAGATTCCCACAGCCCTCCCCAAGGTTATACAAACAATAGCAACTCTAGAGAACTCTGCAGCTCCAGGGTTGTAGCTTCATGAGTGGTCACCAAGGCTGAGGTGGGCTTTTCCATCTTGCAGCTGTGTTTGAGTCATCCCTGCTCCTGTAATCAACCCCTCCCCCATGGTCCTGTAAGTAACCCCAGTAAACTCATTGGACCATCAAATGGAACCTTAGTAGAATTGTTGCTTTGGTCTGTTGGTGCCCTACCAGTGTGTGTGTGTGTGTGTGTGTGTGTGTGTGTGTGTGTGTGTGTGTGTGTGTTTAACAGATAGTTGTTGATCTTTTAGGATGAAGACCAAAACTGTGTACTGCTTCCTGCTGGTTTCTGACCTTCCATGTTCCCCTGACACACACATGTTCATCCCCAAGGGGCTTTCTCTCCCCTGTCTGAGACAACCAGCTTCTTTTCCACTCAGGGTTATCATGGTAGAATGCCAGTGACACCTTACTTAAGGCCTGGCACACATCTCACCAGTTAGCAAATGCCACCATGGTTAGATATGCTTTCTGCAGTTGATTGACTTTCCAGAAGTAGCCGAAGCCCCCACACCTCAAGCAGGTGGAGCATAACCATGTGGCTGGGCCTGGCCAATCTCAGTGGGTAGTATTATGATAGGGAAAATTATCCAGCCACTACCCAACCTCTCTAAATTCAATGGGGTGCTGGAAAAGGAGCTGATGGCATCCCTCATACATAAACTAAGGCAGCTGGACATACAACCTTCTACAGTTGTGTCTCCACACTGACAAGGAAGAGCCAGGGTCTCTCCAGGAAGAGCATGCTGAGACTCTCAGCTGCCTGCAGAGGGACAGACCAAGCCACCTTAGCTGGGAGCCTCTTCTCCATCTCCTAGTGATCTGGCACAGCTCAGAGGCTGGACTGTAGCTTCCTTATGTTCTTGGGTCCTCAGTCTGGCTGTGGGCAAAAGCCATGAGGCCCACCTCAGCAGCCAAAAAAATCAGAGTTGGAGCAGACTGTATCCTGGCTCTCCAGAATTTCCTGTCCTAGAAAATTCCTCTCCTTTGCTCCCTTTCCTCTTGGGTGATTTTCAACTCCATCTTCCCCATGCTGTTTGCTTCCATGGTACTCAGCATGAGTTTAGCAATCACACTTTCATGAGCAAACTCTGAGGCTGTCAGAGCTGGAAATGAAACCATCCAGGCATTCACCACCATGAGACTTTGGGGAAATTTCTTCACGTCTTTCTGCCCATGTTTCTTTGTGGATGGTGGATAGAATAGCATCCTTATCCTCAAAGAATTGATGTGACTAGTATAGGAGATGGCTTATTTCAAGCCCCAGAAATCAGTGCTTCATAAATGGGGCAAGTTTTGTTGTTATTAGAAAGACAGGAAGGAGGTTGGAGACATGGCTCAGCAGTTAAGAGCACTGACTGCTCTCATAAAGGACCTGAGTTCAGTTCCTAGCACCCACATGGTGGCTAACAACTATCTGTAACTCCAGTTCCAAGGGATGCAATGACCTCTTCTGGCCTCCACAGACTCTGAACAACATGGGTGCACTTGCATTCATGCAGGCAAAACACTCATACACATTTAAAAAAAAAAAAAAGACTAGAGACTCAGCTATTAAGAACACTGGCTGCTCTTGCAGAGGGTCTGGGTTCGATTCCCAGCACCTACATGGCAGCTAACAACTGTCTAGTTCCAGGGTATATCTCACACTCTCTCCTGGCCTCCGTGGGCATTGCACACATGTGATGCTTTTATATACTTGCAGGCAAAACACTCACACACGTAAAATAAAAATTAAAACAAACCAAAACACAGACAACAGCAAACAAGTTTCCTAGTAGGAGCAGTGCACAGATGCCTGGAAAACCTCAGGGACAGAAAGCTGGAAGCTTAAAAGTGACTTTCAGGAGTCTTAACAAAGAGCAAAACATTTTAGAGAAGTGTCAAGAGGACAGCTGTTTCAGACTCCAGAGGCCTAGAAGCAGAAAGCTGGGAGGTGGGGGGTCCCTGGGGAGAGCAGTGGAAAGGAAAGACTCACTGTAGAGCAAATTATGTGGGGCCTCTGCCATGGCCCCCATTGAGGAGGGTCCACAATCACCTCCAAAGATGAATTCTGTCCTTCCTGGTGGACAGGAAAGGGGCCAGCTTCACAATCATATGCCCTCCTCCATTTTGGAATATAAGGGAAGGGTAGAGAGTCGCTCTGCTTCACCTTCTTTTTATTTGATTCAGAATTTTCATATTTGGGGAGCATGGTGTGTCCCCCTGCCATGGGAATGTGGTGGAGGAGGCCAGGGAAGGAAAGCCAGGCAGCCACTCTGGGCTCTGCTGCTGCCCTGGAGTTCACGCTTCTCCTCCGCTGGCCTTGGTTTAATGTGGATTCAATAAATGAGAATAAGAATTAACTGAATTTATTTGGGAAACTATTAAAAGGCTCAAGTCTTGCCTGGAGGAATAAGCCACAACATAAGACTATAATCTGCTAGTAAAAGAAGATTGTCCTCATAATTACTATTTTAAAGTAGGCGATTCCTACATGTGAAATGTGCTTTAAAATGTGCCTTTCTTGCCTCCTTTCCTTCTCCCTTCCTGGTCATCCAATTTATTTATAAGACCAGCTGTTGATGGTTCATTTGTAAGCAAATAAATATATATTAGTTCTGTACACAAATGATAGGCTGCTTTGTGCTCTGTTTTACTGGGCCTTTCTGTTCCGTGTTTTGTTTATACTAGCTCATAAATGATGCTCTTATTCTTTTTAAAAATTGCATTCGATTACATGACTCTCAGCCCAATTGATCTGAACAGTAGTACCCTATTCGGGGACACTTGAGTTGTTCTGGGTCTTTTCCTTCCTCGTCTCTCTCCTTCCTTCTTTCCTCTCGTCCTCCCTTTTCTCCTTTTTCTTTCATTCCTTCCTTCTTTTTGCCATCTCTCTTCCCTCTCTCTTTTCTCTCTCTCCCCTTCTGACCACATTTTTTTCTTCTTTATTGTGCTAGAGATTGGGCCCAGGCCTCTCACATGCTGACCATGAGCTCCATCACCAAATCCCAACCCCTGTTCCGAGACTTTTGTTATCACAATGTTATAATACAGAGTTTTCGTCCTCGTCTTTCTTCATCCGTTTTCAGCTGCTATAACCAAGTGCCACAGGCTGTGATCTATAAACGATAGTTTAGTAGCTCTGGGTTCTGGTGGCTCAGGGGCATGGTACTGGCCTCTGGTGAGGGATTCAAATTCTGATGTGACATCACAGAAATGCAAGTGAACATGACCAAAAGGAAATTAGGCTAAATGCATCCCTGTTTTCCAGGACCCCACTCTTTCAGAAAAGAACCCACTTCCACAGTGACAACTGCTCATGAGGGCAGAGCCTTCATGGTCCAGTCACCTCGTATAGGCCCTGCCTCTTACCACTATCATGGTGACAAATTTTAGCCTGAGGAGCTGGAGAGATGGCTTGGTGGTTAAGAGCGCTGACTGCTCTTGCAGAGGACCTGGGTTTCTTTCCCAGCACCCACAAGGTGGCTAACAACCATCCATAACTCCAATTCCAGAGGACCTGATGCCCCCTTCTGACCTCTGCAGGCATTGCACAACGTGGGTGCACTTATATCCATGAAGGCAATACACTTATACACATAAAATAAAAAATAAAATGTTAAAAGAAATTTCAGCCTGAACTCTGGGCGGGGCATTCCAACTGTAGCGGCACTCATATGACTTTGTACAAACGTGGGAGCAGGGCTGTGTGATCAGTGCTCCAGAGTGTGACTTCTGCATGTCTTTAGAATGCACATTTGTGACTGACAGGTATAGCCACAATTTATTCTGAACATGTTTCATTTTATACTCACACCAGTAACATGTTAGAGTACCTGTTTCTCCATAGCCTCATCACTAGGGGTTATCTAGCAAACGTCTTGAATTGTGTCAGTTTCATAGGTGACAGCTTTCCTAGTGGGTCTCCTTTTCCCGTTTCTCCGTGTGTCTTGGCTGTCTCTGCCTGTTCTGGCTGCTTTTCTTTGTGGGTTGCTCTGGCCTTTGGAGACATCACAGCTGTGGCTAGAGTGCCTCCCTCTGGAGGTTGGGTTGCCTCTGCATCTTGTGGGAGAAATGGAACTATTCCTGACACCTCAGTCAGAGCTGCTGAAGGACAGCTTTGCCAGAGAGGTGCAGGCCACAGAGGGAGAACCTAGGTTTGCAAAGTTCACACTAGTGTCCAATCTCAGTTCCTTCACTGTCAGGAAATGAAGTCTACCCTCTCCCTTAATTTATCTCTAGGGCCTCAGAAAGTAATCTGAGAAAAAAAAAAAAAAAAAGCCAACTATCTCCAAGTAAGAGTCTATTCTCAGAGAAAGGAAATAGACCCTATAGATCCTAATCAAACACTTAGGTGTCCATATATAAGGGTGACACCGGTCAGAGCAGTATGCATAAGGGGATTGGGGTAAAGGCAGAGGGAGGCACTGGCCATCTACTAGCGCAGCACAGCAGCCCTGAGAAGAACCCACCCTAATGTTGATTTTGGACGCTGGCCTCTGGAGCCATGAGATGATGAATTCCTGTTGTTTTCAGCCACCCAGGCTGTGGAACTCTGTTGCTGTAGTCAGAGCTGATAGACATATACTCCAAGTGGCTGGTGCCCTAAGCAAAGGGCTTCACCTCTGGGCCAATGTTTCCTCATCTATAAAATGTGATAATGGTCTTACCTTCCACAGGCCTGACTCATGTCAACAGTTCAGGGCCCCAGGACACAGAGATGGTACCCACTGGCCCCTGGTGTACCCAGAAGTCTTCAGTCCAGGCCATCTGGAGAAATTTGCCACGTATCTCACATACCCAAGGCCAAGGCCACACAGCACAGTGGCACTCCACTTCTGTCATTAAATAGAGTCCTCTGAACTTCCCTGGGCCTCAGTTTTTCTCCTGTTCAGTAAAGAAAGGAGTTCATGCCATGGTATCTAAGGATACTTTGATTCTAATATTTTGTGATGTGCTTTGAAAATGACAATCAGATAAATTCATTTGTTTTCTACAAATGCCAACAAAGGAGCCCGTGAACTTTTCTAATGCTTTCTCTTCTCTGTAAAGAGATTCCCGGGGAATCATTGGGAGGAGAAAACTGCACACTGATCTGTCACTATCAAATCCCTCTGTCTGGGAATCAACTCCATGCCTATAGCTGCTGCCGTTGCTACAATTGGCCCTGAATTCCATCACAGGGTGGCAGGTTAAGAAATAGCAACATTTCTCTCAAAGGTTGCATAGGCAAAGTGTTGAGGTCTCTTCAACAAATAGGTCCTGCCAGGTGTAGATTCATCCTGACCCAACAGTATCCTGGTTCTGCCCGGTGCCAATAGCCAGGCTTTGGGTGACTTGCTCCGCAGTTCTGTCTTACTTTCTTCACTTGCTAAATAGCTGAAATAATAATATTTATTTTACAGGACTGTGGGGACTTAAGGCAATGATGTATACCAAACACCAAACCTTAGCACACAGAAAAAGCTCAGTAGAAGGGAGCTGTGTACCCCTCCCTTTTTTTTTGGTTGTTGTTGTTACTGCCCTAAATTACCTGAAGCTGGTACTTACATAGAAAGTCAGCTTATATAGCTCAGCTTTAGAGACTGAGAGTCCAAAATAAGACATGTCCCTGTCCAGCCTCCAGTGAAGGCCCCCTGGGTTGGCATCATGGAGGAAGTTCTTGAGGGAGGGCAAGATCACATGGCAAGACAGAACTCCGAAATTTTTAAAGACAATTACTTCTCACCAGGAATAACTTACTCCAAGAGACTAACATTAATTCCTCCCACTGATGATACCTCTGTGACCTAAAGACTTCACATGAGGTCCCACTTGTCAATGACTCTACCACCTGCTAACACCTCCCACACTGAAACTGAACTTTGAACCCAAGATCCCTCAAGCCCAACTGCCAGGAGGCCAAACCAGAGGACAGAATTGTTGGCACATTGCCACCTTTTCTCTAGTGCCCATCAGAGTGACGAAGTTCAAGTCCATCCTGTGGGGAGTGAAAAGATGGAATTGGTGTCTGGGGCCTGCTGATTTCATTTCTGGCTCAGTCTGAGTCATTTTCAATTATCCAGCAGCCGGGGTCCTGAGCAGAGCTGGACAGAGCCGGAAGAATAGCTCAGGATGGAGACAACTTGTCTGTTCCCTGAGCACTTTTCAAGCCACAAAGGACACAGAGCACAAAGAGCACAGCCTGGCTGGACCTCTATTCCTTGGGACAGGTCACAAGGTGAGGGTCTCCCTTCTGGGAACTGGGGTAATGTCTACTGTTGTGCCCAGGCTAAACACCCTAGGATAATAGCTTATTTATCTCCATGAAGGGCTTAGAAATTAGTGTTCTAGCTCAGCATAGTGGTGCATACCCGTAATTCCAGCATCTGGGTGGCTGAGGCAAGAGGATTGCATGTTTGAGGCCAGCTTGTACAACGTGGCAAGACCCTGTCTCAGAAAAAAGTAAGAGATAAAAAAGAGTCCAAGGAAAGAAAGAGGAAAAAAAGAAAGAAGTTTTCTTGAAAGACATTTAGCTGTAATAAAATATTATAACCTCCAAAAATTTGGCTTCAAACCCAATTTTGAGTGGCCAGTTGAGTGAGGCAGTGTATGGCTGAATGGAATGCACTGTTGGACAACTATCACTAACACCCAACTCTAGAACTTCATGTTCCCAAACCATGTACTCATTAAGTCATAACTTTCCCTCCCTCTACCCCAGCCTCTAGCAGTAGACATTCTAGGCTCTAATACAAATAGAATCATCCTTTGTCTCTGGCTTATTTTACTTAACATAATGTCCTGGAAGTTTATCCAGTTGTAGTATGTATCAGAATTTCATTCCCTTTTCAGGTTGAGTAATATTCTATTGTATGTATAGACCACATTTTATCTACATTCATTCATTGATGGACATGTCATTTGTTTCTGCCTTTTGGATTTCACAAATAATGTAGCTGTGCATGCAGGTATTTAAATGTCCCTTTGAAAGCGGGGGATTTCAATTCTTTGATATATGTATTCAGAAGTAGAATTGCTAGATCATTTGATAATTCTTTTCATTACCTTCTTTCCTTCCTTTCCTCCCTCTTTGTGTGTGTGTGTGTGTGTGTGTGTGTGTGTGTGTGTGTGTG
>NW_008353596.1:4292617-4305117 GCF_000622305.1 Nannospalax galili
GTGAGTTGTTGCATATTTGTGCTTGTTTGTGAGTGAAGGTATAGGCTCACACATGTCATAATGGGGGTGTGGTGGTCAGAGGACGACCTTTGAATGTCAGTCTTTGTCTTTCTACTTCATTTGAGACAGGATGTCTTCCCCTCCACATTAGCCAGCCTAGTCGGCCCAAGAGCTTTTGGAAATTCTCTTGTCTCTGCCTCCCCTCTGCCCATAAGCCTGTGCTGGAATTACAGAAATTTGACTTCCTGCATCTAGCACTTTCTTTTTTATTTCTCCCACCCCCTTCCCTCCCTACTATTCTCTTATGTTCCCTTCCCCTCCTCTCTCCTCTTCCTTCTCTCTCTCTCTCTCTCTCTCTCTCTCTCTCTCTCCCCCGCCCGCAGGTTCTTACCACATAGCCCAGGCTCCTTCTGCCTCTATCTTCAGGTAATGGGATCATAGGTAGCACCATCAGGCCCAACCTTCTGTCTAATTTGTTAGGGACTGACATACTGTCTTCCACAGTGGCTGCTCCATTTTACAGTCCTGTCCATTTCACCACATCTTCACTAATACGTTTTTCATAGTAGCTCTACTAAGAATATGAGGTGGAGATTTAGAAATTATTTGCCTTATTTGATCTTTGTGATTGATTACAAACATTTCTTTTGGATATAAACCACAGGCTACTAACTCGTGTTAAGTAAGCATGACTTTATTTTAAAATTTTTATTCAGTTCTATTGTTTTATTGAGTATGAGTGCTTTGCATGCATGTATGTAAGTGCACCAGTGTTGTGCAATGCCCATGAAGGCTAGAAGAGGATCCCTGGAACTGGAGCTATAGATGGTTGCTAGCTGCCATGTGGGTGCTGGGAACTGAACCCAGGTCTTCTGCAAGAGCAGCCAGTGCTCTTAACCGCTGACCCATCTCTCCAGCCCAAAGCATGACTTTCTTGAAGATGGTCTAAATACTGAATGTCTCCTTTGACCACTCTGCTAAGTGTTAGAAAGGTGACTGCAGTAGTTCAGGGTCCCTTCTTGACAGTGAGGATGTTTCTAAGTTCTGGAGAGTTAATGGTGCCCAATGGGATAAGGCAGATGGTGAAATGCTGATCTAGCCCTCAGTGTTATGCGTTGAGCATACATTACTGCCAAGTCACTGAGTCTGCCAGCTTCTTGATTGCAAATGACAGGACAGAGAACAGGTCTGTCACATCAAGAACAGGACAACTGGGAGAGACGCTGACCACCTCAGGGCACATAGTACAGAAACACAGCGCTGCCTGTAGTGCCTAGTGCTTGCTGACAACGCCCGAACAGAACACAGTTACAGACTGTGTCCTCTATCCAAAGTAATGCGGAATTTTTCCCAGATTTGGGATATTTGCATAGATATAATGAAGTATCTTGGGGATTGGGGCCCAAGTATAAACAGAAAGTTTATTTGTTTGGTATGAACCTTATGCACATAGCCTGAAGGTAGCTTTTCACATAATGTTTTTAAAACAATTTTGTGCATGAAATAGTTTCTTGATACAGAATTTTCCACCTGTGATATCACACTGATATTCAAAAAGATTTGGTTTTGGGAAATCGAATTTTTGGTACAGGACGCTCAGCTTGTACTTTTGTCAAAGATTTCCCCCAACTTTTTTTTTCCACAAAACAACTCTCCCTCACCACCCCCAAGGTCTTCTCATGTGCCCAGACATCCACAAGTCAACCTTCAGTATCTGAGTCCACAGGGATTACCAGAAGCGAGCAAATCAGGAAAATGACCTAATTTTTAGTAGCAGCAGAGAAACTACAAGGGCATTTTGGGGACCACCCTCTAGGATTTCCATTAAAGCCTCTTCATGCATCTTTGATATCTTCCAGGATACCTCCAGAGGCCTTCTGGGACCTTCTGTAGAGAGACACCAGTGATTCCTCCCCTCCCAGGGCTTGCCTTGGAAAAGCAGCTGTGGTGCCTTCTGCTATCAGACGTGGAGTTGCCACTTTCTTCCCTACCCTGGGTTTAGAGAGACTCCAGAGAAGGCAGGTCACAATAGCCTTCCAAGGGGTGCACCAGCATCTAACTTCTCCTCTCTTGGCCCCATCTCCTTCTCTATGCCCAGGGCACTCCAGATCTGCTTTAATGATGAGGGCCTAGTTCATCTATGTCTGTGCATAGCTGTTTGGGTGAGTGAGGGGACCAGGCTACAGAGAAATGCAAGGAAAAGAAAAAGCTCAGTTAATCCTTCAAGTCTTTTGTTTGGCCAAGTCTCAAGTGCCCTCCCCCAATTGTCTGGTCCATCACAAGCATAGTCATGTAGTGACCATATACATGACCAGAACCAGAATGAACAGGAATGAAAGGACACCCCCTAAGGGGTACAGGGTAGGTACCAGGTGGGTACACATATTATCTCTAATCCTCTATAAAATCCCACAAGATAAGTGTTGCTACCTTACAGTCTCATCTTGTCCATGGGGGGAGGGTACATTCCAAGACCCTTAGTAAATGTGTGAAACTAACTATACATAGTATCAAACTCTATGTGTACCATATTTTTCCTATATGTATATTTATAAACTAAGCATGTTAAGAGATTAACAACAGTGAATAATAAATAGAATAATTATAGCAATGTACTATAATAAAGGTTATGTGATTGCAGTCTCTATACCACAGTTAAGACAAATACTGGTTATTTTGGAACCACAGTTGACGGTGGGTAACTGAAACATGGCAGTGCAAATGTGGGGAAGACAAGATCCAAAAATTAGAGTCAGCTCATGGGCACTGAACAGTGAGGGAAGAGCTGAAATTCTGCCTTGTGTCTATCTCCCAGTACAAAGATTTTGCCAGGGCCTCTTGTGAATTCACATTTTGATCTTTCTGCCACAAAGCAAGAATTTATCTTCTCTTCCCTGTATCTGCTCTGTTGAAATGTGAGTCCAACAATGCTGAACATTTAGAGTCTTACAGGTAAATTCCTTTTGAGTTCTTCAGATAATTCTGGTTTTGTGTCCTTTCCCAGGCAGAGAAAGGAGGGCATCCTGAGAGGTGTGATAGCTACAGATAAAGGAAAATCTTCCTCTTATCCCAAATTGGGATGCTTAGATGCCAAAACAGCAGGCCTTGGGGTGGAGTAGGGGGATCAGAACAGCAAGGTGTGTGCTTGATGCATGCTTTTGTAACAGCCCGCTGTCATAAAAGCAAAAGGCCTAGTGCTCTTGAAGAGTAACAAACAGTCAGCCATCTGTATAATGCCCCTAAGTGGAAAACATACTCCTACTTTGCAGAAGATGCTCAGGGAGTTTACAGGACTTGATTACTTCACAGTTAAGAAGTAACAGATTTGAACAAAGCACTTTAGACCTTTCAGCCATTCTGGTACTTTATACGTGAGCTATAGAACAAACAGGGAGAAATCAAGCTGGTGCTGACTCCAAAGCCTCATCTCTGTTGGCTAACTTTCATAGTACTGGAAAATGCTATGCAGGCTACCTGAAGAGAAAATTAATCATCAACCTTGCCCAGCTTTGAATCCACAAATCACAACAATTGGCCTGGCAAGATATACCCACTGTGCAATAGTGGCATGAATTTTATGGGACTAACTAACCACTTTCTGATTGGATTTAAGGTCCTCTTCATAAGATGGAGCCCATACCTAACACTGATATCAGGCCTAGGAACCTGTGACTAAACAGGTCACAGGCCATAGGGGAAAGTCTAATACTAGTTTTCTGCTAAATAGATATAGTATTAAACTGACTTCTAATGACTTGCTGTTAGACCCATACATTAATGCATCTCTCAACTCTCACCAGAGAAGCTTCCTTATGCAGCAGATTGTGATTAACCCAGAAACCCACAGCTGACCAACATGTAGAGAACAAGAGGCTGCAGAGTGCTTATCCCTGAATAGGACATCTATATCAAATTTCTGCCTTCCAAGGCTCAGGGATTGTTGCAGCTTTCCTCGAGGGTCCAGCACACAAGGGACTGCAAGGAACGAGGGTGCTGGCCGAGGTGGGGGTGAGTGGCGCAGAATCAACACGCAGACTCCGGGAGTCGGGTAAGAGCAGACACTAGGCAAGGTGCTGCAGACTCATTTATTACTGGGAAGTGCGAGCCTTATACACCTCTCCCCCTGCCCCCAGTGTCCCGTAAGTTGGTATGTCGCTTCGTGATAGATCCCCTCGTCTGGGCAAGATCCCCTCATCTGAGCAGATTGTAGGTTGGCTATTTTGCGGAAGTGCGGGCTGCGCTCTCAAAGTGGAAGCTGTGTTCTCTTAGCGCAGCCTATGTTTAAGCCTGGCACTTCCTCTCCTACAAGGGATCACTGTGGAAGAGGAGATGGAAAGATTGTAAGAGCCAGAGGTGGTAGATGACCACAAGGAAATAGAGTTTTCCAGACAGCTGGTCAGTTATTCATATGAACTCACAGCAATGGTGACAGCATGCAGAAGTCCCACCTAAGTTCAAGCCAAACAAAATCCCAGAACAGACATGGAAAAGTGGGTAAGAAACCCCAACTCTACCTGAGGAGCTATTAGCAACCAATGGCTGCTGGGAGGGGGAATGAGTCTCTTAAGGATGTGGCTCTTAGTAGGTTAACCAGACTCCAGAGGATGGACCTACACTGAAAGACATTTGGGGATACAAATTAAACTCTATAGGCCTTATCATATTTAGAAGAGTATATTAAATTGCGTAGGGAGTAGTAAAAAGAGGTGTGAATAGAAAAGGGGATCTAAATTTAATCAAAATATACTGTATGAAATTCATAAAAATTCAATAAAAATTTTAAAAGAGATATGGCTTAGTTGGGAGGTCTTCAGATTATTGAGGGGGACTGTGGGACCCCAGTCTTTCCCTAGCTCTTTTTTAAAATTTATTTTTATTTTATAAGTGTATTGCCTACATGTATGTAAGTGTACCCGTGTCATGCAATGTCCATGGAGGTCAGAAGAGGGGCATCAGATCCCTAGGAACTGGAGTTATAGATGGTTGTTAGTCGCCATGTGGACGCTGGGATTTGAACCTGGGTCTTCTGAAAGAACAGCCAGTGCGCTTAACTGCTGAGCTATCTCTCCAGGCCCCCTAGCTCTTTTTTATGTTCTAACCATTAGGTGAATAACTTTGTTCCCTCATCCTCTCCTCACCAAGTTGTGCTGTCTTGCCACAGGCCCAAAAGCAATGGGATTGAATAACTATGTACCACCTCATCTAAAACTGTGAACCAAAATAAGCCTTCTTGCTTTCTAAGTTGATTGCTTCCAGTGTTTGTCCATGATGGAAGCTGATTTGCTCACCTTCCTTAAGATTGTACGTCCCTATCAGACTTGGTATGTCTTCCTTCTCTGTTACCCCAGGGATTTCTTTCTACTTCCTTATCTTTGGCAGTGTCTCATTCCTGATTTTGGTAGAAACTCTTTGGTATCTTTCCCATTTGTTGGCTATAGGCTTCTTGGATGCTGTCTTTTTATTAATTACTTTTCCTCTTTGACAATTTCAAGCAGAAATATAATGAATTCTGATTATTATCCCTAATAGTCTTATCTTTCTCCCCAACCCTATCAGCCTCTCCTTCCCTACAAATCTCTTTCCCACATTCATAACTGTTTGTTTTGTTATCCACTGAGCATAACCAGAGCTGCCTGCATAACCTTGGGTTTGGAACTGATGAGCTCACC
Organism: Nannospalax galili; assembly: GCF_000622305.1. Taxonomy (NCBI): domain Eukaryota; kingdom Metazoa; phylum Chordata; class Mammalia; order Rodentia; family Spalacidae; genus Nannospalax; species Nannospalax galili. The sequence continues at coordinate 4,298,287 of NW_008353596.1, forward strand.
AGTGGGAACACAACTGGAGACTGACTTCAGACTTCTTACAGAATCTGTCAGTAGCCAATAGTTGAAAAGTTAGAAGCAGGGTCCCATGACTATTGGCAGGGTCAGTCCCTTGCAGGCTGGGTGCCTGCAACTGCAGCTCTTATGAGTTCATAATCACAACAGCTGTGTCGTACCCAGAAGATGGCATTTCTCAGCCCTTCTCCTTATCGTACAGTGCTTACATTCTTTTTATTATTATTATTAAGAATTTTATGTGTATGAGTAAGTGCATCATGTGTGTGCAGTGCCTGTGGAAGCAAGAAGAGGGCATCAGATCCCCTGGAACTGAATTTACAGCTGGTTGTTAGTCCCCGTGTAGATGCTGGGAACCAAACCCAGGTCCTCTGTAAGAGCATCCAGTGCTTTTAACTGTTTAGCCTCTCTCCAGTCCCTGGTACTTACATCCTTTCCACACACCCCCTTCCATGATGTTTCCTAAGTTTTAGAAGGGGTGCCATAAATGTCTTTAGAGCTGAGCCCTCAATCTTCACTTATTCTTGGCATCTTGGGCAGCCATGAGTCTCTGCATTTACTGTAGGTCCCTGTAAAGAGAAGCTTCTCTGATTGAAGCTGAAAGTATCAGTTTAAGGCTATAAACATAAATGCTCATGCAGCATTTGACATGATGTCCATTTGGCTAAGCAATAGTGTAAGTTCCCCCCTAGAGTCTATGATGTCCCCAAACATGAGTTTTTTTAACCAGATTTACACTACAAGGCATGGATTCCCTCCTTTGGAGTGAGCCTCAGATCCTATCAAAGAGCAATTGGTTACCTCTTAACAGTTGTGCCACTATTGTGCAGGTGGTTACATCTTGCCTGACAGGCTGGCATTATAGTTTTCAGAGTTCACAGCTGGGTGAGACACTGATGACTTTTTATCTGCCAGGATCCCTCATAGCACCTTCTGGAACTTTGAAAGATAGCCAGCAAGGAAAAAGCTTCCGTTTCAGTTTTAGCTTGATTTCTCTCTACCTGGCAACCAGAGTCTTCAGCAATAGAGCCTGATCATCTAATTCTGGTAAGTAACCAAGAAGAGTGGCAAGAGCCTATATTGTTATTTTTTATGGAGGGTGGACTTTGAGACCACTTTGACCCAACAATTCCTACAAGGTATGCCATACCTGGCACTGGAATCTTGTTTAGTGACCCATTACTCTAGGACTGGCATTATCTAGCCATGCAGAATGTCTCCTTAAAACTCTTCTATGTTTGTAAGTTGGGTTATAAGATAGTAGGTTTCCATGTGGCTTTTTCATATCCCCGTCATTTTAGTTAACTGCCCTCTCAACTCTTCAGAGATCCCCAGCACACCCCCCCATTTAAAACTTTCTTCCCCCTCTATGCATTCATTTTAGCTATGTTCTAGTGTCTCTCTTCTCTTAATATATTTAATCCTCCAGTGCTCCCTTTCATTTCCTGACTTCCAGGGGTAGTCCAAGTTAAACACACAAAACTAAAGAGTTAAAGCTAGGATCTACAGATGAGAAAGAAAATGCTGCATTTGTCCTTCTAGGCCAGGGTCGCCTCACTCAGCATGATTTTCACCATTCCATCCATGTGCTGAATAGCTTCAGTTGTCAGCTTCACACACCTGAGTGGAAGGAACCACAATTGACGAATTTCTTCCATTGGACTGACCTGTGGTCATGTCTATGGGGAATTTTCTTAATTGTTGAGTGCTGTGGGAGGGCTATCTCACTGTGGGTGGTTCCATGCCTGGGAAGGTGGGCCTGTGTCATATAAGAAAACAGGCTGAGCACAGGCTAGAGGAGCAAGCCAGTAAGCAGCATCCCTCCATGGTCTGTGCTTCATTTCCTGTCCTGAATTCCTGCCCTGGTTTCCCTCCATGATGAACTGTAAGAGTAAGATGAAATAAACCTTTTCCTCCCCAAGTTGGTTTTGTGTTTTTATCACAACAATAAAAAGCAAACTAGGACAATCCACTTATCTTCAAATTTCACTTTTCTTTTCAATTGAATAAAATGTGTGTATGTACCACATTTTCATTAGCCACTCATCAGTTGATGAACATCTAGGTTTATTTCATTCCCCAGCTATTGTGAATATAGGAAGTTAATTTTGTTGGACATATGCTCAGGAGTGGTATAGCTGGGTCATATGATAGATCTATTTCTAGTTTTCTGAGAAACCTCCAGACTGATTGCCAAAGTGGCTGCACTGGTTTGCACTCCCACCAGCAGTGTGTAAGGATTCCCCCTTTCCCACATCCATACCAGCATTTATTGTCAATTGTATTCCCGATGAAGGGCATTCTCACTGGGGTGAGATGGATCTTCATGTATTTTCAATACCCATTTCCCTGATAGCTAAGGATGCTGAAAACTTTTTAAGTGTGTGCTAGACATGTGTTATTTCTTCTTTTGAGAACTCTCTGCATAGTTCCATTGTCCATTTTTAATTGGGTTGTTTTCTTGGTGTTTAGTTTTTTAGTTCTTTGTATATCCTATACACTAACCCTCTGAGAGATGTGTAGATGACAAAGATCTTCTCCCAATCTGTGAGCTGTCTCCTCACTCAATTGACAGTTTCCTTTGCTGTATAGAAACTGTTAAGTTTCATGAGATCCTATTCTTCAATTGTTGGACTTATTTCCCACACTACTGAAGTCCTATACAGAAAGTCATTACCTAGGCCTATATGTTCAAGTGTACTCTATTTTTTCTACTAACAGTTTTAGTGTATTAGGTTTTATATGTGTTTCTTCAATGCAGAAAAAGATGAAGCCTGCTTTCTAATCCAATCTGCCCATCTTTTTTTTATTTGGAGAATTAGAACCATTAAAATTCAGATGTATTATTAAAAAGATGTGTATAAATTCCCTTCATTTTGATGATTTCTGTGTTTTTAGGGCTCTCTTTTGATTAGGTATCCTAGCATTATTTATAGTCCCCTGTGGCCTCTTGGGTATGTTTCTCCTTCTTTTCATTCTGAGGATTTTCTTCTAGTATTTGCTGCTGAGCTTAGTCATCATAAATTCCTTTAGTCCATTTTTATCATAGAAAGTTTTTATTTTTCCATTTTTTGTAAAGGATAGTTTCATTGGGTATAATATTCTGGTTTGGCAGTATAGAACTTGGAATATATCTTCCCAAGCCCTTTTAGCTGTAAAAGTTTCTATCAAATAATCTGTTATTTGTATGGACCTATCTTGATATATGACTTGACTATTTTATCTTGTAGTTTTCAATACCTTTTCTTTATTCTGTGCATAAAGTGTTTCAATTACAGTATGTCATGGGTAGTTTATTTTCTGGTACTATTTGGTGCTCTGTAGGCCTCTTATACCTGTGTTAGCATCTCTTTTTCTAGATTTGAGAAACTTTCTTCTGAGATTTTATTAAAAATATTTTCTGGGGCTGGAAAAATGCCTCAGTCATTAAGAGCACTGGCTGTTCTTGCAGAGGACCTGGGTTCAGTTCCCAGCACCCATATGGTGGCTAACAACACTCCATAACTCCAGTTCCAGGGATCCGACACCCTCTTCTGACCTCCATGAGTATTGCATAACATAGATTCACTTATATGCATGCAGGCAGTACACTCACACACATAAAATAAAAATAATAAATAAAATATTTTTTAAAAGAAAAATATTTTCTATGCTTTAACCAGGATCTTCTCCTTCTTCTATGGCCATAATTGGAAGATTTTGGACTTTTCACAGTGTCCCAAAGATCCTGCATGTTCTGTGTATGCTCTTAAAAAATTTATCATTTTGGGAGGACCCCCGGCCGGCACCAGCACCCGCCCCCTCCCTGAAAAAAAAATTATCATTTTGAGTGAATGATCCAATTTCTCTAACTTATCTTCAAACCCTGATATTCTGTCTTCCACGTGATCCATTCTGTTTGTGAGACTTTCCACTCAATTTAAATATATCTATTTAGATTTATTTATTTTTCTATGTGTGTGTGTATGTATGTATGTGAGCATGCATGGTGTGCAACAGCTTGTGTGTAGAAGGAGTTGGTTCTCTCCTTCTACCATGTGAGTTCCAGGCATGAAACCCAGGTAGCCAAGCTTGGTAGCAAATGCCTGTACCCACTGAGCCATCTCTCTAGCCCTCTACTGAGATTTTTATTGAAATTTTCTTTCTTTTTTTTTTTTTTGAGACATGGTCTCCCTGTAGCACCAGCTGGCCTGGAACTCACTATGTAAACCTGCCTCCCAAATGCTGGGATTAAAGGCATTCATCACTTTGTTGAATTATCTTTTCATATCCTGAATTGTCTTCCTGATTTCATTCATCCCCGTTTGTATTTCTTGGACCTTGGTTTAGTCCTGTCTCTCTAAGTTCACTCGGGTTCTTGTTCATGCTCCCTTTAAGTTCTTTGAACTCTTTGAACGTATTTATAATTGTCTTTTTGGATTCTTTGTCTTGAATTTTGTCTAAGATGTTCTCCTTACAGACCATCACTATGGGATTGGTGGGTTTGGGGTGAGGACTATGTTGTCTTGGGTTTTTATACTGCTTCTGTTTTTCTGATGAGGCCTGGGAAACTGGAATTATGCTATTGATTGTGTCTTTTGCTATGTGTTTTCAGTCCCCTGTTCTACACTCTTGGGACAGGGCAGTGGAGGATTCATGAGGGGGTGGACCCAAGGAGAAGGGATCTCTTACTGAGTCCACACCAGGCCAGGCTACATGTTGCAGGGCAGTTGGTGAGGGTTCCTGGTATCGGGGAGTAGGCAGAACTGTGCTGTCAGAAGTTGCCTTTCCAGTCTGTGCCAGGCTGGGCCGTGTAAAGAGCGGTGGCTGGTTAGGGTTTACAAAGCAAGAGAGTGGGTAGACTTTAGTCTTTATTACTTTATTACATTGAAATTGTGATCAGAATAAAATAAAGTATCTGCTTTGTTTCCTAAGGTGTGGTCTATCTTACAGAGTCCCATGGCTGCTAAGAAGAAATGTGTACTCTACAGTGCACAGATGTGATATTCCACAAATGTAATGTTGTTCAACTCAGCTATATCTTTGCTGATTTTTAGTCTGGAAGACCTATGTGTTAGTAACAAAAAGATATTGAAGTCACTTGCTTTTATTGTATTGAGATTAATCCATACCTATACAATTAGTAATGCTTGTTATATGAAATGGAGTGCACCAATGTTTGATGGATATATGTTTAAAATTGTAATTGCCTCTTGATATAGTCTTCTTTCAATCAATATGAAGTAGCCTTTATATCTTCTGTCTAATTTTGATTTGAAGTATATTTTGTGATGTCTAAATATCGTCACAATTGCTTGTTTTGTAGTTCCATGTGCTTGGGACAACTTTTTCTGTCCTTTCACCTTAAGACTGTGTCTGTCTCTACCAGTGATGAGCATTTCTCGTAGGCAGCAAATACACAGTTCCTGTTTTTCATCCTCTTGGCTAGTCTGCGTCTATTTATTGGAGAACTGATATTGTTTGCCTAGTATCCAAAACTATCTATTAATTCTTGTCATTTTGTTATTTTTGTGATGTTCACTACTTTCTTAATTCTCATCTGTTCTAACATGTTTCTTCTTTCCTGTGGATTTATGAATGTGCTTATCTTTCCCTTCTCTGTGTAAGATTGCTTCAAGTATCTTCTGTAGTACTGGATTAGGGGTGTGTGTGTGTGTGTGTGTGTGTGTGTGTGTTTAGTGTACACACATGCATGCTTACGTGCCATGGCACACATGTTGAGGTCAAAGGACAGCTTGTGGGAGTCATTTCTCTCCTTCCACCATGTGGGTTCTGGAGAATTGACTCAGGTCACCATGCGTGGCAGCAAGCACATTTATGTAACTTCAGTTTGGGGCTGGACAGATGACTCAGTGATTAAAAGCACATACTTTTCTTGAGGAGGACCCAAGTTTGATTTCCAGCACCCACATTGGGTGACTCACAACTATAGTTCCCAAGGATCCAATGCCTCTGACCTCTGTGGGCACCTGCACTCACATGCACATACCCGTACACAGACACACACACATAACAATGTTTTTGGTCTTTTTTGAGACAGGGTCTCCCAGTAGCCCCAGCTGGCCTGGAACTCACCATGTAGACCAGGCTGGCCTTGAGTTCACAGAGATCTGCCTGCCTCTGCCTCCTGAGTGTCCAGCCACATAATTTAAAAAAGTATTTTTTAAATCTTCAATTTACTTTTCAGTGTTTTATTTTCTTTTTAAAGAATATTTTGTTTTTATTTTATGTGTATAAGTGTATTGCTTGCATTATGTAAGTGCACCTGTGTCATTCAGTGCCTGAGGAGGTCAGAAGAAGGCACCAGATTCCCCTGGAACTGGAGTTACCTACGGTTGTTATCCACCATGTGGGTGCTGGGAGTCAGACCTGGGTCCTGTGCAAGAGCAATCAGTGCTCTTAACCCCTGAGTCATCTCTCCAGCCCCCTTTCAGTGTTTCTATATCTTTATTTAATTCCTCTTTCATGTCTTATATTAACTTCCTTATTTCATCCAGTTATTAGCTTGTATTCTCTTTAGTTAATTTGCTTCTTTATTCCTGTCTTCTTGAATTCTGGTGAACACTGTTGTAATCACTCTTTTGAATTCTTTGAGATTTCTTATAATTCACTCTAATTGGAGTATATTACTATAGAATTTTTAATTTTTGAAGGAACCATACTGTGTTGATTTTTCGTGTTCCCTATGTTTCTGGTTGGGTCCTGCACATCTGGGGTTAGGTCATTAACTGGATTTTTAAATACATTTTTATTATTTTTATTTTGTGTATGAGTGTATTGCCTCCATGTATGTAAGTGCACCCATGTCTCGAAATACCA
>NW_008353596.1:4307617-4312122 GCF_000622305.1 Nannospalax galili
TTAGTGTTGGGCAGTTCTAAGCACATTGACTCATGGTCTTTCCCTTTTCCCCTCCTGCTTTCTTCTCTCTATTCTGATCCCATGACATTATCATAGGCCCTAGACTCCAATCCCCAGCTTCTACCTTTCCCACTCAACCCTTCTATGTGCCATATAATCTACAACCTCCTCTGGCCACCACCTGAGCTACCAGCCTCTTCCTTGTCCACCAGTGCCTATCTGCCTTTCCCATCCTCCATGCTGCCAGAATCATCCATGGGGCATCACTTCATTCCCTGCAAGACTCTGATGTCCTTCCCAGCACCTTCAGAATACAAACAAAACTCCTCACGCAATATTGGGACTCAGGTTTTCCTTTGGTTTCCTTCCAGGTCTGAGAGTGTGGATTCCAGGCCTTTAGGGGCTCCCCAGTTTGGCAGACCTGCTATGAGAACAGTGTCTTAGCAAGTTTTATGTACTAAAACAAAATTCTTGAGGCTGAGTAATTGGCAAACAAAGGAGATTTATTTGGCTCATGGTTCTGGTCCAATCCTTGAAAGTCTAACATCATGGTGCTGCTATCTGGCTGAATCACAACATGGAAGGGAAGCAGAAAGACAGTTGGCCAATGCAGAAGAGGTGAGGCACGTGGAGTGGCTTTGCTTTGACCATTCCAACAATAACTAATCCAGTCATGTAAGACCCAACTCACTTCTTCAAATGAGCACTTCCAAAACCAGTGTTACTATGATGTAATCACCTGCCACCAGGTTCTACCTCTTGAAGATTCTACCACCATCAGTGTTACCAGGCTGAAGACCAAGTTTCCAGCACTTGAACAGATAGCAAGCCACACCCAAACCCAAGCAAGGAGCATACCTTGGATTTGCTGCTGATCCTCTAGCAGGATACTTTTCCCTTGACTCCGCTGGGAGACCTATGCACTTGCATTCACCTCCTTCCCTAATCCTAGTTGAGCTGGCTGCTTCCTTCATTTTGTTCCAAAGCTCCTTGCACAGCCTGTCGTTGCAGCTTTTCTATGGTGTTATTTATAGTGGCTGTGGGATGGTGTTTCTGTGTAACACTAGTTATGCCACAAGATCTCTTAGAGCTTTGGCTGAGTCCTGGAGCACAGTTCACAGAAAGAATGAGAACAAGACTATGGAGGAGGAAACATTCTCTCAGCCATTTCCAGCTCCGTCCTAGGAGAGGAATCTTTGAGAACCAGGGCCCTATCTGGAAGCAGGAGGAGCTTAACCTCAAATATCAACACCCAGGCCACTGTGTTCTTGAGCTTTTTGGTCTCAGACAGATGGAAACTGCCCCCCTGGACAAGGAACCCTCTCCCTTCCCAGGACACTGTGTGTGTATCAGTGTGCTTAGGGGCTATTGGGATTTAAATGTGAAATGTCCCCCATAAGTTTACATGTTTAAGCATTTGGTGCAGCTGGTGGCATTTTTGGGAAAACTGTGCAGCCTTTAGGAAGTGGAGCCTCACTAGAGGATGTGGGTCACTGGCTGTAAGCGAGTATAAGTGAGACTTTATAGCCCAGTCCCGCTTTCTATCCACTGTTTTGCTTACTGAGTGCAGATGTGATGTAACCAGCTACCATCCCACTCCCGCCATTATGCCTTCCTGCTGGCTGCTGTGGCTTCCCTTCCATGCTGGACTGTATGTTCCTAGGCCTGTAAGCCAAAATGAGCCTTTTTTCTTTTAAGTTGCTTTTGCTGTGATATTTTAATCATAGCCACAGAAAAGAACTAAGACAATTGGTAATGAGAAATGGGATTGTTGCTGTGATAAGACTGGCCATGTGGTACTTGGGCCTTTGGAGATCTTTTGCAGTTGGAATGTGGAAAAGCTTGGAATGTTGGGCTAGAAAAGCCCTCAAAAGATGTAAGCAGAGCTTAATAGGCTGTTCTGGTGGGAGTTTGGTAGACTAGCAGGCAGAGAAAATGCAGACTGTGGGGATCCAACTCATGAGGTTTCAGAAGGGAACAAAGACTCTATGGAGAATCAAACTAGATGCCATTCAGGTTACATTCTGGCAAAGGAGCAGGCTGAATTCTTCCCAGGTTCCAAGAACTTGGTTGAGGCTGAATTCTAATGTAGTGGCTTAATTTGTGTGGTGGAGGAAATTTCAAGGCAACCAACATTGGGACTGTGTCATGATTATTACTCAGACTTATTCAGACCCACAGTGAGAGAGTAACATGTGGAACGTAAAGAAATAAAACATGGAGTTTGCTGAGTAATGGTGTATGAACAAGCTTACAGTTGGGAACAAGGAGAGTGCTGATGGTACAACATCTGGAACTGTTAAAGAGATTAATGCAGGGCTGGAGAGATGGCTCAGCAGTTAAGAGCACTGCCTGCACCATAGAAGACCTGGGTTTGAATCCCAGCACCCACATGTTGGGTAACAACTGCCTGTAACTCCAGTTCCAGGGGATCTGATGCTCTCCTCTGTCCTCTGCAGGCATTGCATGACATGGGTTCACTTACATAGATGAAAGCATGATACACACACATTTATTTATTTAAAATAAATCAAAAAAATTAAAAAGATTAATGCTATTAAAAAGAAGCTCCTAATCTGTACTGGAACATTAAGAAAGCTGTACTGAGGGTAGCACTCTACCCACCAAAGGCTCTCAATTTGTGAAAATGCAAGTTCACTTGAAAAGAGAGAACCTAAGTTCTGAACACTGAAGGAATTTCCTGCACTGGAAAGTAACTACCTAGGGAAATGTTTCCCCAGGGTCAGCACAAAGAAGCTGATGCAAATGTGGTATAGGAGGAGGTGGAGGCTCCACCCCAAGGTAACAGCAGAACATGGCAGTGTTACCCATGTGGTACTGGCTTTTCAGCTGTGAAAAATGTCAACGTTGAGAGAGTTGTGGAGTCTTATACCATGGTTCCAGAGAATCACTAAGGTCAAGCAAAATGTGGCAGGGTTGGAATCCCTGCAAGAAGGCTTTAAGAGGCCACTATGTGAAGCTGTGAAAGTGAAGCCTCAATTGCAATGGAGAGCCCAGAATGTTAGGGAGGCCAGAAGTGTAAGATTTCAACCGAAGAAACTCCATATGTGGAATGGAGCCAGTCCAAGGAGAGGCTATGCATGCTATGTAGGCAGCAGAGCTAGAGCCCAAGGCTCCAATTCTTTGCACATTCCTCCTGCAAATCATTTCCAAAGGCCTAAGAATCACATGGTCTGGTTTATCAAAGCCCTTTCAAACTGAAGTGATTCCATTGGGACTTCCAGATGCTGGACATGGAACTTCGGTGTTTGCTTTGCTGTGTTTCAGTCTTAGTTTGATCTGATCTTTCCTCCCTATGCCCATTCCTCCCTTTTGGAATAGGAATGTATACTTTATGCCATTGTATGTTGGAAACATGCGATTTGTATTTTTTAATTGTTTTTGTTGTTTTATTTGTTTTAATATTTTATTACTTTTATTTTATCTTATGTGTACGAGTGTATTGCCTGCATGTATGTAAGTGCACCCGTGTTGTGCAATGCCCACAGAAGTCAGAAGAAGGAGTCAAATCTCCTGGAACTGGAGTTACAGACAGTTATTAGCTACCATATGGGTGCTAGGAATCAAACCCAGGTCCTCTGCAAGAGAGCCAGTTCGCTTAACTGTTGAACTACCTCTGCAGCCCCCAGGTTTTTTTTAAGTTTATTTTACAAGGGGTCACAGTTATGAGATTGCCTCACCTAGCTAGCCACTTGCCATTGTACCTTCCCTGGCAACTGCCATATTTTTCCTTCCATGATAGACTATGTCCCTGGAACTGTAAGCCAAAAATAAGCCCCTTCTCCTATAAGTTTATTTTTTCAGGGTAGTTTCTTTTCTTTTTCAGTGATATGGGATCTTCCATATGTCAATAATTTATTAATAATCTACCACCAAAATATCAAACACTGAAACAAGGCTCTGTCCTCCTTCCTCCCTCCTTATCTTCATATTGAAAATTATTGCTGAATACTTAAGGTCAGACAATAGCACTTCCCCTTACCTATTTGGGAGGGAGGGAGGTAATTTTTTTTTCACATTTTATTTTTTTTAAATAATTTATTGAGGATTTCATACAAGCATATTAAGCATATAAGGTGTTTTGATCAAATAAATGCCCACTCCCTCCCCTCCAACTCCTCCCATATCTCCCCATCACTTTTTTCTGATAACTTCATGTACTCTTTCTTCTTTTTGCTACTCTAACATTCCCCCTCTGAAGAGGTAACCCTAAAATCTTTTAAGGATTACATAAGAGCTCCCAAATACTTTCAACATTTTTGGCCTTTGGACTGGAGTATGTTGCTAACAGTCCCAAGGACATTTTGACTTTTAGTCAAAAAACTATGTGGGGGGTTCGAGCCAGCAACCTCCACGCAGTGATGATTGGGGATGAGTAAGCACGCCGTTCACCAGCCCACACCACCCCCAGTACCGGGGACAATCAGACACAACGGGAGCCTAGTCAAGCAGGGACTCATTTATTGCAGGTGTTACAGAGCTTA
>NW_008353596.1:4312623-4353413 GCF_000622305.1 Nannospalax galili
TCCTGGGGGAGTCCGTAATCATGAGGAGGTGGGCCGTGGCAATTCCAAGGATCCTCTGTCACCAAATTATCTGGTAAAGACATTTAAAGACAAGCATTATCAAGAGAAACAAAGCAAGTCATGGCATAGGACAAGTTGAAATACTTCTGAGACCATGTACCTTTCAGCCAATCAGCCAGTTGTCTGAAAGGCAAAGAGGCTGACTGGCATTGAAGCCAAGGAACTGGGTCTTTCACCTCAGATGGATATAAATAGAGGAATTTTGTCTTATGAACTATTGTCCATGGACCGTCATGCTAGTCAGTCGGATCCTGGCCTACACACTTAAGGTTTTTCTCAGAAACACATATGGGGTTTGAATCTCCTGTAGGGTAGACACAGCCAAAGCCTCGACCCATGGTTAGCAATGGATCTGGGCCTTTCCATTATCCTGTAATGGGGTCCTTCCATCTTACCCGTACCTCAGGTCTCTCTGCTCATGTCATCCCCAGTGCTTCTGAAACCGGGATTCCAACTGATTTTTTTGAAAATTAAGAACATTAATAGTGAATAAGGCCATACCCAACTGTTGGTGGGGCCTTATTCCCCCTTTTTGTTTTTGTAATTGAATTTTTAAGTTTTGATGGTAGCGTTCTATAATGGCTTGACCTTGGGGATTGTAGGGAATTCCTGTATTGTGTTGAATTCCCCAAAGTGAAAAGAGATCTTGTAAATTTTTACTCACAAAACGTGGTCCATTATCGGTTTTAATTCTTTGGGGTAGTCCCAACATAGCAAAGCACTGGAGAAAATGAGACAGTGTGTTTAGACTTCTCTCCTGTATGAGCAGTAGCCCAACAGGCATGTGAGAATGTGTCAATGGACACATTAGCTTTCCAAAAGGAGCATACTTAAGCTTTCCAAAAGGAGCATAGTGTGTGACATCCGTTTGCCACAAGGAATTGGGCTTGAGTCCCCTGGGGTTTACCCCTGGCTGTTGCAGAGGTGGTACCTGTAGAAAGGGTTGACCCAATAAGCCATCTTGTCTGCCTCTGCATTGCCTTGGGATAAAAGCCCAGGCAATCCTTGGTGCCCCCTAAGATGCTGTAAGAAAATAGGGTCTTCTCTCTCTTTAAGGAGTGTATGAGTCTGAATCATCAAGGGAGTAATGGGGTTCCCATCCAACCGGATATGAGAACCTAATAGCCCTGGAAGAAGATTGATTTTCGCAGTTGCAAGGTTTGAAATATATACAGCGAAGATTACAAAAAACCGCAGAACAGTCATGCTAAGATTCACAGTTCCAGAGGTGAAAGTAAAACATAATTTTGCCAACATATCTCTCTATCTTATCAACCTGACACTAGACAGTAAATTCCTGTTTTACTGTGTTTTTTTTTTACTGTCAGCCTTTCTCACACACTTAAGATTCTGCTCGGCTTTGTAATCCCAGGTCAAGATGGCCTTGATTCATTAAGCACCCCATTAAGCACTTCCAACACCAGTGGTGCCAGGTTGTTACTTTTTTAACGATCTGATAACATTCCTTGCTTGTTTGTAGTGGGCCATTAGGGCTTCTAAGTTATTTTAACTCTATAAATCCCAAAAAGGCTATTTCATGCTAGGGATCCATGAATCCATACTTTTCTCTTATCCTACCAATTTTTAAATACTTTCTATATTTGCTCTTTAATGCTCTCTTATTGATTGTTTATCAAAAGACACCAAGGTGGTCCTGATCTTACCAATTTATCCATGAATTGTGATGAATAACAAGAAACCCTTCTTCTATCTATATTTATCTATCTATATTTTTCTTCTAGAAATCTATTATTCCCTGGACTTTCCAGCATTAGCTCTGCTTAGTCACTTCTCACTATGTCTACAATATCTCTCATTAAAATATCTTTCGTTAATAATGGTGCATCTGAACTAGAATGATTAAAGGATTTCAATAAAGGCAGTGATAGCGGTGCCAAGGACACCAGGCACTTTCTGAGCCCCCAGAAAGCCCAAGATACAGTGACAGTTAGAAAATTAATAACAAGTAAGAGCGTGCCAGGTGCACTGCATGTTTCTTATCACAACCAATTCCAAGAGGCAACCTTCCTTGAAGTTCCAGCCTCAACCCACGGAGGATCTCACGCGGGCTTCATTGGAGATGGCGTGACAGTGCCCCCTAAGATGCTGTAAGAAGATAGGGGCTTCTCTCTCTTTAAGGAGCATATGAGTGAATACTGTCAGAAAGCAATGGCCATGAGTTCCTTGAATTGAGCTGAGCCATCACAAGTGTGGACATATAGAAGGAAGGTGAGCAAGGGAGCTGGATGGAGACATTCTTTGAGTCATTGTCCCAATACCATCTGGGTACCCACAAAGCATCTCCTCTTACCTAGACCAGTAACAGCATCACTATTGCTATACTAAGCTTTCTCATCCTTATCACCTGTGTCCTCCTTTGCAGCCTGTGGATTTGTTGAGGATTGATGCATATCTTACTCATCAGTGTCTGAACAAGACCCAGAGCAAAGAAGATGCTCTGCACACTGGATAGTTTGAAGGATGGAATCCAGGTAGAATTGTACTAGCAAGGAATGGGCAAAAATAACTTTATTCTGGAATGTGACCCATTGAAATGTGCACACATCATTAAGGAAGAATATCCTGACATTTTGAGCACCTGTTGGTTCAGAGGTCCTACAGGCTCCCTCTCACAGACATAGAGGGTAAGGAGCCCTTGACTCCCTTTTGTTTATTCAGGGGTAAAATAAAATTTCCTTGTTTCTTGTAGAATGCAATTTTTGGCATCTCTTCTACTCCTAGTAAGTTAAATGAACTGAGCAAATCAGGCAAGTCTGAGGAGTCTTAGTGACTTGCACATGTACTGTTGTTTTGTGAAGGAAAAAAAATGAGACTATATTCAGAAGATGGAAGGGTGGATAGGCCATTCCTCTCCCCCTGGAGAACTTTGAGATATCTGAGTCTTGGTGCTACCTTCCTAGCATGCATTAGTGTTGCTTGTGTTGACTGGGACAATTGTTAAGTGTTGTAGTGGTTATGAGTAATGTTGAACCCAGGTTTGGCTTATTCCATTTGGGCCCAGGGATCATCCCTGACTGGGTGTCTTTCAAGGTTGAAACAAGAGACCAGGAAGACTAGAATTTCCCTTAGATCCTCACAGTGCCTCACTCTAATTCCAGTTGACCTTGAACTAAGGACTTGTCTATTCTATCCTAAACAAACATCCCATAGGTTCTGTGAACTCACAGTGCATGTATCTGATTTTCTCCTGTAGTCATCTTATCTCTCTTTAATAGACTTTATTTTTAAAGAAATTTTAGGTTCTTAACAATATTGAGGAGAAGGTGCAGAGAGTTCACATATATCCTCTATTCTACACATGCAAAACTTCTGCATCACATCTTCCAACAGAGTGGTGCTCTTGTTACTACTGATGATCCTACAAAGACACATCATGCTATATAAATCATAATTCACGTTGGAGCTCACTCTTAGTGTTGGCCATATGATGAGTTTAGACAAATGTATAAGGACATGTGCTCAGAATTACAGTACATACTGAATAGTTTCACTCCCATAAATTTTCTCTGTGCTTAGCCTAGTCATCCCTCCCTTGTTCTCTCCTAATTCTTAGAAATTATTCTTTTTACTGTTTCCACTGTCCTGCCTTTCCCAAAATGTCACCTACTTGGAATCATGCCTTTTTGGATTGGTTTCCTATACCTTGTAATATAGTTAAAGTTCTAATGTGCTTTCCATAGCTTGATAACTCATTGCTTTTGAGTGCTGAATAAGATTTTGTTGTCTGCATGAACCACAGTTCACTTATTCATTCACTTACTGAAGAACTTCTTGATTGCTTCCCAGTTATGGAGTTGTTACTAAAGCTGTTATAAATATCTGAGTGAAGTTTTTTTTCAACTTCTTGTAAATACCAAGAGGCACAATTGGTAGATAATATGCTAAGAGTATGTCTAATTCTATAAGGAATAGCTAAACTGCTTTACAAAGTGCTTGTATCATCTGCAATGGATGTTACCAGCAATGAATGAGCATCCCTGTTGTTCCAGGTCTTCACCATTATTTGATGTTAGTACCCTACTTTTGGCTATTCTACCATATATGTAGTAAGCCCCATTTTCTTGGTCTGATGGAATTATACCATGTCTGTGTTGTCTGGTTTAGAAACTGGGAATTCTTGGAGACTTTTCTTCCTTACCCTCTGAGGAAGTGACAATGTTCTGGACTTCCTTTCCCCCTAGGCAAAGTGATAGACACATTTCCCAGGTGTGTTTGTGGATAAGTGTGGTCATATGACTGAGTTCTGGTCAATAGGCTGTCATCAGAAGTGATGTCACCAATTTCAGGTCTGGTCTGTGAAACATCTGCCACCACAAACTTTTCATTTTCCATTCACCAGTGGAACAGAAGGATGCTGAGAATGTTTGGGGAGAAAAGAATCTTAAAAAGAAGTCAGGATCCCTAAATTACCACATGATTACCAGCCAGATTTTATGTTAAATGGGAGATTTTGTTATTTATCACATTCCATAATAAATGTGACTATATCTAACACTTCCCAAGTGTGATCCCAAAGCTCGAATTAAGGTAGGACACAATTTCCTCATCTATAAAATGGGACCCATGCTATGTCTTTTTCTCTTGGGGTTTATTGTAAATATTAAATGAAGTCCTGTTCATGAAATCCTTGTACTTTGCATTTAGTAGGATTATTATATGAGGATTATTATAACATTCTTCCTTAAGTGGCAGGGGAATATTTGCCTAAGTAGGAGAGAACTAGAATCAGTTTGACTACAATGCATTCCTCTCTGCTGTATGCAGAAGACAAATCTCCCTTCTGTGGTGTCTATGAAGCCACTCTTTAAAAACATTTTTAATTAAATTTAATTGCCTGTATGTGTCTGGGTGTGTATCTGTGCACATGAGTGCAGGTGCCCACAGAGGCCAGAGGTGTCAAGTCTCCTGAAACTGCTGTTACAGGTGGCTGTGAACTGCCCAATATAGGAACTAAACTTAAGTCCTCTATAAGAGCAGTATGCACACTTAACCACTGATCCATTTCTCCAACCTTTATGTCTGAAGGCAGTGTTTTCATTTTCATGGTAAAATGCACCCATGTGGCTCTTTTGAGGTGATTTTAAGGTACTTCAGGGCCTGAGGAAGTAAGTCTTTGAAAAGAACACATTACAGGACAGACAGTGCTTGCTGAATTAAAGCAGACATTTTTGACTACTTAAGTATCTAAGGTGAGGACACCTTAGCCATGAAAGATGATGCCATGTCCCAGATGGCAGCTCAGTTGAATTCCTGGCCACATCCTCACTGGCTTCAAATGGATCAAAGTCCAGAGCCCTGAATCTCTGTCCCTCATTCTCCCAAAACCATGGAGGTTCAAGAATCATGGTTTTGGGTACCCCATTGTCAGGTGCAGCTATAAGAAACACAATCCATCCTTTACCATGGCCTCCCACCCTGTTTTCCAGGAAACTCAACCCAGGCCAATGTTCTAGTTTTCTGTTGCTGCTGTAACAAATACCACAGACCTCCTGGCTTCTGTACTGTCAATACCACAAGCATAATGAAGTAATGATCTAATTGCTGCAATGAAAGCAACTCAAGGAAACAGAGAGTTTGCAGTGGCTTCAAGATGAGAGAAGTGGTAGCACCCAACTTGGAGACCTCAGAGAACACATATGAGGTCCTTTTTGTGGATTCCAAAAGAGGACTTTGCCCAAAGTTAAGGATCAGGCAGAGGAAAGAGTGTGGTGGAATGTGATGCCATAGTACAGCAATGCCTGAATAATCACAGCTTGACTCCTAGCATCTATTTTAACCAACAGTGGGACCCAAGAACCTGTTTCTTCAGATTTCTCCCAGAGGTATGTGCTCACAGGCTGTCCTCTCTCTTTATCAAAACAGTATATCTAGCATGAAATGGGAAAAGAAAACTAGACTCTTATCTTAGAGGATTCTTCCCTTTTTGCCCCCTACTGACCAAGAACAGCACACACAAGCACAAACAGATATAATCAATCTAATCCCACCTATTGTTTGCAACACAAATGGGATAATTCTCATTGCTTCCAACAAGTTAACAATGCTTGCAATGCTTTTGATATCACAATACACACACACACATACACACACACACACACACACACACACACACACACACACACACTATTCTAGGGCAAGGGCAAGGGCAATTAGAGCTATATGTGTAGGTTGCAAGAAGGGCCCAAGACCAAGTAAGCTTGTTTATACTGTAAGCAAGCTGAGATAATGTCCCAGGAGTCATTCCCACAGTGAATACATCCCAAGGAGACAGTTAGCACAGTACACATGGGCCAGTCAGTGTCAAGAAAACAGGGATTCAGGCCTTTGAACCGGGAAGAGCAGGAAATATAGGTCACCTCTCCCATGAGTGCTGGCAATATGTACCTTATAGGGACAAAAAGACAAAAGCAAAATGCCCAGGAGTGCCCTCTGCTGAACTCAACCAATGGCCAGCTTCTTCCTGTTTCACCTCTAGACAGAACACCCATCTCAGGCCATGGAAAGGCCCACCACAAGCAATGAAGCCTGCGGGGGGTTCGAACCATCGACCCCTGCACAGTGATGACTGGGGATGAGTAAGCATGCCGCTCGCCAGCCCATGCCGCCCCCAGTACCAGGAACACTCAGGCACAATGGGGAGCCTAGTCAAGCAGGGACTCATTTATTGCAGGTGTTACAGAGCTTATAAAGGCATCTGGAAATCCCCCTCCCCCCGAGGGTGTATCTTAAGGATGGTCATGCACTAATCATGCACTCCTCAGCAGTGTGGAAGTATCCTTCAGACTTTTAAAACAAGTCAGGCCGCACCCCGTAACTTCCTCTCGGACCTCTGCAAGGTGGGGCCTTTAGGTCCCCACAAAGCCAATTAAACTAGAGAAAATGGCCTGCATTGTTTCTGTTTTTCTAGAGGGGAGATGGCTGGACGTCTGTGGTTTTGTAGATATACTATTTGGGCTTTCCCAGGAACAAAGTAGATTTTCTCAAGATCCATGGTATGTTAGTCCAAGGTATGGTGGGAGTGCTTGTTTTATAACTAGGAGTGAGGAATGCCTAGGAAGTGGGGTACTGAGACAGAAGCCACCTGAATCCCCCAAATGAGGCAACCCTCCTCTGAGGGGTCAGAGGATATATTTTCAGACACTGACAGGAAAAAATGTGGCTCTGAAGCGAAGATTGCAGAAGCTGCAGAATGCCTTGATGACTATTACTGTTTTTGCCTGCTTGGTCATGGCATAGGATCTTTCAGTTTACAGATCTTTGTTCTAGTTCAGGGATCCATCCTGCCCCTGTCTTAGGGCACAAGGTTGTGGGAGTCCAGCTGTCTGGGCTAAAGTAGTGTGATGGCAGTAAAATTTACTAATAATACGATGGCTACTAAGAACCTTGAACCCTGGAAAGCTCCCAAGATGAGCTATAAAGAAATAAGAAAAGAATGAGAAAGATAAACAGGAACCTGTCCTCTCCCACTGAGGTTTATTTCTGCCCTACCCACCATTGAAATCCTTGTTTGCCAAATTGCTTCCGTTTTGTGATCCTTTGTAACCACTTGCTTATATGTAGCCGCTTGCTTCACTACCAGGTATATACTTCTGGAAAGCCCTACTTGCTTGCTTACCATAAATTTCCCTACTAACTTGAGCTCCCTCAAGGAGTTTTAAGGAAGTGGTAGGGGTAGCCCTCCCTGCTTGAAGGAGGCAGGCTGCAGGTAGAGGTGTTAGATCTAAGTAAAAGCCACAGGGTAGGTGCTGAAGGAGAGGAAGAGTCAAAGTCAAAAAGAGAGAAAGTCTCAGAAGAGGAGAGACAACAGTCAGTTGGGAAAAAACTACATGAAAGCTGAAGGGAGAATACTTGGGACAGAAGGGCACAAGGAGGGGTGGGATGTGGTGGGCAATGGGGAGGGGAGAGAAGGAGGAGGAAAATCAACCAAAACAAATTGTAAACAATGCCAAAAGGAAACACGTTACTTTGTGCATTAATTAAAAAATAAACTGTATCTGTACCTAACAATACAGTTTGCCCCTTGTTATTATTTACTAACAGTAAACAGCTATTCACATGACACTAATATCCAGGGTTACAAGTAACCTAAGGTGATTTAAAGCACAGGAGGACATATGCTTTGGTGAAGGAGCTTACACTTGGGTGATTTTACTATCTCCAGTGGTCCTGGATCCAGTTCCCCATGGACACAGAGGGATGGCTGTGTTTGACACAGGTCAAATTCTTACGCAAGCTCACCTCCTCCACCAGGTAGGGAAAATCCTCTCCAGGGATGCTGAGCTGCACCTCTATCCCAAAGAAGCAGACTAAGGGGCTGGGGGCTCTGGAGTCAGAAACAACTGATCTGGACCTGGAGTATCAGGTCCCCTTGCAGAGGGAGTCAGACCTCAGGCAGAGATGGAAGATCTGAGTAAAAGCCACAAGGAAAGAGCTGGAGGAGAGAGTCAATGTTAAGACTAGAGAAAGTCTCAGAAGACGAGGCAGCAGCCAGCTGGGTTCTGCTACAGAGAAGAATCCATCATCAGAACACGAGATTGGATGTGGAGGTTACCAAATCAGGCCCTTTTGTCTTTGGAGGTTTTCTTTAGTTTGGTTGCTGTACACAAAAAGAGTTTACCATGAGGCTGAGGTAGGACAGGATTTTTTAAAAAATTCTTTCAGGACAGATTATGAATAGCTCTACATTGGCTCAGCTGTTTGCTGTCCTGGAAAAATGAAAAAAGATAAAATCCACAGGCAGGGTTTAAAAGCCATATCAAAATTGAAATCTGTTGAAAGCCAAGGCCTTTGTGAGCCAGCCATCTGGGACCAGGAGGCCCCTGGGAAAGCCACGGGCAACAGTTTACAGCACATTGTCCAAAGACATTCAAAGTAACATAAATATTTTAAAGCACTGATGCATGCAAATAAACACATGGAGGGCAACATTGAGTGAACAGACCCCAGTGCACCAGTTTAAAGGTACACACAGCACCTGCCAAGGGAGGCAGCCAGGCAGTGCTGGCTCCTCGGAAACATCATTTTTCAAATAACTGAGCTACATAGCTGTCAGCTGCAATATGATTTTGCTCCAGGAGTGTGTGATGCTCTGCACCAAACAGGCGGATGCATTCTGATATGCAATTTCTGAGTTAAGAATTAATTGCTCAAGGGAAGAACCTATTAGTGTGTGCATTCAGTCGTGTTCACATAACAGTCACCGCCACCTAGTTTTCTACACCTCCACACCAAAACTATCTTTGTCAAGGCCTTTCTTCATCCATGCACCTGTTTAAAGCTCCCATTTGGGGCTAATTACTGAGGCAGAGAAGAGTACCTCTCACCTCTCAGCAAGGGAAGGTACAGTGACCAGGAACTAGGATTAGCAACATAAGAAACTCTGATAGAACTTGGAATTGCAGCTATGGCACTGTTAGAAATAAATGTAGGGTCGTCAAGAAAGAGACCACCGCTCCAGCTCAAAGCATCTCAGCAAGGCAAACTTTATCTCTGATCAGAAAGGTGGAAAGGTGTCAAAAACAAAGGTGCAAACAGTAGTGGTTAAGAGGGTCTTCCTCTTTTATCCCTGACCTGAAACAGAGCTTGGTTGTTTTCTCTTTGCTAGAGGTGCAACAACACAATTTAAACCCGTGTGGTTAATGGTAAAAGAGGATGGAGACACTTTTTTGTTGAAAATTCTGGGAATCAAGAGATCAGTAGCCAAATCAGGTGAAGGAGAGGGCTTAATCACCAGATCATTCTGTAATGGTGCCATCTCCGAGCTCAAGCCTGTAGGGAAATTTATAGCCAGCCCATATGCAGAAGCTAAGTAAACAAATAGGGAGCTCCAGAAGCTTCTCCATGATAGTTAAGCAAGCGGTTACACATAAGATCACAAGAATGAAGCAAAGATTTCAATGGAAGATGGTAGTTAAACCAGTTATAAACCACAGGGGGTGAGGGCAGATTCCTATTTACTTGGCTCATTCTTCTCTTACCTGATCTGGGGCCTTCCACAGTTTAATGCTCTTAGCAACCATTTCATTGTTTAGTAAATTTTTACTTCCATCACAACTTTAGTAAGAATCTTTGGCATTTGGGAATGTGAGGCTTTGGTACATGGCCAGTCTAAAAGTCATAAAAGGAGGAAGAGGTTTACAGATGAGAAAACAAGATATATTAGGTTAAGGGAGCAAAAGCTTTCCCACAGTGTAACTATGAGACTTACAAAAGGGAGACTGGAAGTGAATGCTACAAGTTACAATCAACGTGTTAAGAAACAAATAGCATCCAGGTAAACATGAGTCCTACGACAGAGCGGTGAAGAGAAAAGCAAGCATACAGTTTCAATATGTTTTTAGAGGAAAGGTTTCATTTCCTGCCCTCTGTCTAATGGAACCTGAGTTGCTTTGCCTCTCTGCACATGGTTCATGTGCCCCACAGTCAACACTTCCACACTTTGGAAGCATCAGCCATGGTAAGGGCGTAGGTAGTGACCAGAAGGTCACATGATGGCTATGGTGATGTGCTTCAGGTGTTATTTGAGCCCAAAGGAGCATTTCAAAGGATTCCAGTAATAGTATCTCAATTTTCAGGTGCCTGGAAAAGAAAGGCCATTTCTCCATCTTCCATCCCTTGAAACTGGCTACCTTGAAGTGTGCATAGCTGTGAGCTTGGGAGGGACTCTCATTCACCTACTTCCCTCCACAACAACTTCTTCCTCTTGCCAACCTGGGATGGCAGGCCACACCTCTGACACCCAACCGAGATGGCCATGCAGCTTTGAGCTATAAGCAAATCCTGAATGACTGAATGATGCGCTGGAGCCTTCCCTCCAGCTTTGCAATGCCCACACGCATAGCCTTCCATCAAAGACAGCCAGAACTCCATCTCCTCATATCCTTTTCTCGTCTCTTCTCAGCAGCTGTGCCTGATACTAACAGGCTGAATAAATGTAGTTTCTGCCCTGGAATCTACACACCCTTCTCTGTCACTTCCTCATCTCCCTCTGTGAGGGAAACTCCTGCTCTGCTTGTAGCCTGCACCTACAGAATTGACTGACTTAGAGAGGTTTAGGAAGGCTGATGAGCCCAGGCAGATGTTAAGAGGCTGCCTCAAGCAAATTTTTTTTGATTGAAGGATATGAAACGAAGACAAGAGTTTGAGCAGATGTACCCAACCTGGCTTTGAGTTCCACACACTGAGAAAGTAAAGGCCCTTGGACCTGTGATAGGTGTCACTTCCCTGAAAGTACCTCTTCCTATTTTGGCCATTTTCCAAAGGCTCTTCTTACACACTTTTACTTCAAGCACTTGGGAAGCAGAGGCAGGCGGATCTTTGTGAGATCAAGGCCGGTCTGGTCTACCTGGGTTCAGTTCCCAGCACCCACATGGCAGCTAACAACCATCCATAACTCCAGTTCCAGGGGATCTGACACCCTCTTCTGACCTCCACAGGCATTACACAACATGAGTGCACTTCCCTACATACAGGCAATGAATGCACTTATAAACATAAAACAAAAGTAGTAAATAAAACAAAAATTTTTAAAGGCTCTTCTTTAGCTGAGATTTGGGATTTTGCCAGTGAATTTTCACTCTGTGTACCTGCTTCACAAGCACATGTCCTAAGACCACATGCTTGCAAACCATATTAGCTCTTATGTACACAAAGTAAAAAAAAAATTATACAGTAGCCAAAATGATAGTAGTTGTCATTTATTTAATTCCTACTGCATGGAAAAGTTTAAATATTTAGAAACACAGTTCAAACACAAGAAATATTACTGAATGTCATTAGTGCTGGGCCACAGGCAGAGTTAGAAATAGTATTTCAGGAGTTAGAAAGGCAGATATACATCCTTCTGATAAAATCAAGGAAGGACTCTTCATGGAAATGACCCCAGGGAACCATTTGTGTAGGGCTTTGGGGGATGAATAGATGTGTCCATAGGAGAGTAAAGGCAAAACATATCCTAGACCCGGAGGAAACACACAAAATACCACAAGAGTAAAAGGTAAGTTGTTCACATGGCTAGGAAAGGGCAGAATGGGGGGCTTAAATTCATGTTTGACTGATTCAAAATCCTTTGCTGATAAGTATGTTATTTTATTGAGTTAAATAGACAATACTTGAAGATAGGCAACCAAGTGACTAAGGCTCCAGTCAATCAGAGGGCAATTACAGCACAGGCTGTGTGTGGCTACCCCACTGTCCACTGTCTCTGTCACAACAGTAACACAACACACAGTTTTTTAGTTCAGTGCCAGGACTGGATTTCTTGAACCACAGGGGGATACCCTGTTGCCCAACTGGATTCTGGGTACTAGATGTCAACAGGGGGCAATGTCTGGAGTACGTTGCAAAGATAAGATTGGTCCCCTTTGCCCTGTGCTTATCCTGCTGTTTGGATGTGGATGTGATGGCTGGAATGCCATCTTGAGCCATGTGGATGAGCCTGTTTCCCAGGAGATGGTAGAGGTGAATGATCTGAGTCCATACCCAAGGAGCAGCCATTGTACTAGCCCTGGATGGCTTCTTTTGGAGTTAATTTTGTAAATTATAGTATATTTCAAAGACATATAAATAAGCAGAGACACTAGCATATCAAGCTTCTCTGTGACTGTCATCCAACTTTGACATTTGTCAGCTGCAAATAAGCTTGCACCACCTACAACCTTCCTTCTACAACTAGAATGGTTTTGAAAGTGATGCTTTGGGTTCCCAAGCAAGTGCATGTACACTCCTGACTTCTATCCTGGAGATGGGAGACACCCGCACTTCCTTCCTATGCAGCCCCATTGAGCCTACACTAACATAAGACACCTGCCATTTCTGCAGGCGCCTGCCTGTGTCTCTGAGGGTGTGACTTGACTTTATAACAGAAGCATCGAATCTCCTCAAGGCCCAAGATGGTCTATAGTAATGACAGTCTCTGTTTATACTTCCCAATTGTCTTATAAATGTTTCTCCCTTGTGTTAATTTCTTTATCTGAATCCAAATAAAATCCACAATATGATTAATCAATACATTTCCTCAAACTCTGAAATATCTCCAACATGCCCCACCCCCTCCCCTCATCATCTTAAGGTTGTTGAAAGTTCTGGGCCACATGACGTCTCGGCACCCTGCCATCTGGACTTTGCTAATGGTATTACTTTGGTGACGCTTGGTGAGCAACTATGTTTTTATTCTTTGCTGAAAGAGGCGGCTGGTCCTCCAAGCTCCAGAAAGCCAGAGTTGGTGCTTTGCCAGCCCCACTGCCTGTGTGTCCTGTGCATCAGAAGCAGCTCAGATCAGATTATCCCTCTATTCCTGACATTAGGGACCTTTAACCAACAATGCCAGACTCCATTATTTCATTAGGTGGTGCTAAATGACTGTCATCCAATAATAACTTCCTTCTTTGCCAAGAAACAGAGAAAATTTTCCTCTTGTCAACTGTCTGGTTCCTCTGAGATGCAGGGCAGGCATGTGGCACTTAAGGATACAAATGTGTCCTAGGCGATTTTATGTTGTGCAACATCGTAGGGTATGCGTGCATTAATACAGATGGTTTGGACTGCAACACACCCAGGTGCAGGACTGTGCAGAGTTACTATGCTGAGTCTGTAGGCAGTTGCAGCACAAGTATTAGGTATGTAAACATGTGCAAACATAGAAATAAATAAAAATGTGAGGGGATGGGAAAATTTTCACCTCCATTATAATTTCATGGGAATGCCATTATATACATACATGTCATTGATCAAAGCACATGACTGACTATAGAAAGGTTGTTCAAGAACTCTTCTTACATCCGAACCACATCTAATTGCTGTTTTCCTAAAGCAATACTACACAGGGCCCTACCACCTCAGGCTTCATGAACAAAACAAATTGGGAATGGAAGAGGAAAAAGTGGTGAGGCTTTTTGCTAAATTGAAATGGCCTTGTTCCACTGTCACAGGTAGACCTCAGTGTATATCTTGGTTAAGACCAGGACAGAAAACCATTTTGCTATATTAGTCTTTTTCTTACAATCCTGTAAAACTTGGAAATTGGTTTATGACAAGGAATTCTAATCTTTTAATCACACCACACCCGTAAGACTTTTGTTTAAGGAAAGGCCCTAATGCATTCCTAAGCCTGGTGGCCTGGGGTGGTGGAGCTCTTCTCCCTTCGTGCTGCCATTTCTTTTTAAAATAGCCAACAGAGAAGGATTGTGAGGTCAGATCCCAGCCAATGGGGAAAAGACACAGTACTCTTGCATTAGGGATAAAAGTCTTCCAAGCTTCTGGACCCTGTGTGGTTGCTGGATCTGACTGACCGTGCATCACACACTTTTATGAAAGTAAAATCTGCTTTGCCAAATTACTTTCACTTTGTCTGGGTGTTCTTTGTTCAATATTGATGGGATCCTTGGACCTCAGATTTTATTTCTAACAGCTACATCCTTAATCTCCAGTTTGGGAAATTCAGTGTGTCAGTCAACTTTCTTTCACTAAAACAAAATAGCATACATCTTTAATCCCAACACTGGGGAGGCAGAGGCAGGCAGATTTCTGTGAGATTGAGGCCAGCCTGGTCTACATAGTGAGTCCCAGGTCAGCTGGGGCAACAGGAAGACCTTGTCTCAAAAAAGATACCCCTCCACAAAAAAAAAAAAAAAAACAGATAAATCAAGTTAAAAAGAAGGAAAGATTTATTTGGCTCAGTATTAGAGGTTTCAGTCCATGACTAGCTGGCGTGTTGGTTTTGAGCCTACGGTAAGACAGTCCAGTAAGGCAGAAAATCATGGAGGAGGCAGACTGTCTACCTCATTTCCAGGTTGAAAAAAGACATGGTGTAATGGTGTCTGGGGTTAAGCAACAGCTGTCTATTTAAACTTAAGGTCCACTCAATAGGAGGGAATTCTTGCCTAGTACTCTAAACCTAGCCAAATACTCATGGCTGGAGAGGTCATTGATCCTAGAGAAGAACCTATTCTTGCTGTTTTCCTAAAGCAATACAATTTGAAACTATAGTCTAAACACTTACCTTATACCCACAGACAAGCATAACTCGCCTCTCATCAAAAACACTTGTTTTGCACCAGATCCGTAACTGGTCAAAATGCAGAGAATAACTGGCTGTGACCCTTTGGTACATCTGCAAAACAACCTCTACACCTAAGGCTCAGGGAACCCCATGGAAGAGGGATGCAATGATGGCCAGAGGACCAGGATGCCTGCTGTTAAATAGTGTCTTCTAGACATGACAAGGAAGCTGCACTCATGAAATCTCAACAATGTGGTTGCTTAAACAAGTCCTGCATAATGACACCAGTTGGCATGGCAACTTGGATGGGGGAAATTTCACAAAGCTTCACCCCCAGATGAAAAACTGCAGGCAATCAACGGCTGCTGAGAGGGGAAGAGTTAAACTTTTCCAGGGACGGGCTCCCTGATAGGTTATCCAATCGTAAGTGGTGGGCCCCAAACACACACACACACACACACACACACACACACACACATAATAATAATAATAATTAAAGAGAGGTAATGAATTTGAGGGGGGACACAGGTGAAGCTGAAGGGGGGGCAGAAATGATGTAAATATAGCACTCATGTATGAAATTCTAAAATATATATAAAACAGCTTCATCATTAGGACATGAAATTTGGAATAACCTAAATCTATGTTCCCAGGCTATGCTCACTCATATTTGGCTTCAGAGTAAACTATCACTTATCCCCTTTGAGGTGAGAGTTGTGTTTTTTGCATCAACATGTACATTAGGTGATCAAGGAGTAATTTTATTCCTCCTCCTTCAAGTGAATCCAGTTTCATGAAGCATGGTCTCCTGATCAGGTTATAAGCAGGTCCAGTTGGATTAACTCTTAATGGAGGGTACAGTATGTTTTTGTAATCTTCAACTGGGGGCATTTTAAAATGTCACTTCTCTACCCAGGGCCAGGGGTAGAACACAGATTCTGTTCATTTAACCAAAAAGAAGTAGTTTTCACTTAATGGGCCTCAGCAAAGCTCTGATTCCTCCACATTTTAATTTGTATTTAAAATCATGAGGAGGGGCAATTGTGAAGCATCTCTTTCTGGTGTTACCAGGGAGAGAGAAGATGTTGTCTAAAAGATTATAATAAGATTATAAGAGTTTATTCTCTATGGTGTCCAAACCTTGCTATTGCCTATCTACCTACCCTGTAGTTTTTCCTCAGAGTCCATTTTCTATGGGCTCCAGTTTACAATTGTAAATGAAGGTTATCAATGCAAAATCCCAAATCTCACCTCAAAGGGAATAACAGATTAGTTTATTCTGGAGATAAATATGAGTGAACATGGCCTGGGAACAGATTCAAGTTACCCCAAATTCCATGCTCCAGCATGGAAGCAGTTTCATGAAGTTTTTATAGTAGAAAAAAGAGAAGTCATAAATCAAGACACCTTTCAAATACATTGGTGGCAACATTAAGTAGGTGGATACAGCAAAAGAGAAATCTCAGCTATAGGTTCAAATGCCATCTGAATGCATTCTTAGCCTTTCAGTTGGTAGGAGCTAGGGCTCTGTTAAGTTAATACATTCCTAAAGGTTTTTTATCTGTAAGTCACAAGATGTTAAGTCAGAAACAGAGGTGGACAAAGAGTGGTTATTTAGTGACTAAACATGGCCCAAGAGAATTGTACCTAGGCTCTGGAGTGGAACTGCAACATTCCAAACTCTCCACAGTCATTGAAGTGCTAAGTAGTTAGTCAGCCTTGCAGGAAGCTCAGTCCAAGATGCAGGATTTTTCTAGGAACTTCCATTCACATGGTCTTTGGGCTTTTCCAAGGCTTTTGGTTACTGTTGATTTCCATGTCTAAGTGAGAATTGAATGTTGAGAATATGCACGAACACATAGTGTTGCTGTAGTGTTGAGGTTCTGTCTTACCCTTCTGTCATTTACTAGCTGTGTGACCTTGAACAAGCAACTCCCATTCACTTCCATTTCCTGTATTAGTGGGAGGGGTTATCAGTAAGAAGTGTAGAAAGTTTCACTCCCTGTGTGACAGACCATAAAGCCTGATTGTTACTTTCTGGATATGTGCCTTTGGGCATACTGTTTAACTTCTATGAGCCTCCATTTCCCCACTTACAGAAAGGTAAGCAAAACATCTACCTCTGAGGAACAAAGATATCCCTTGAGCTTCTCATTAGCATAAAACAAGCAGTGTGACATCACAGAGACTCAGGGCCACAGCAGAGAGTGTTTCCCTCCTCCATTCCTTTCTATGCAGAGCCCCCAGGATTTCAGGACAAGCAAAGCAAGTGTAGTCCTTGCTTTTATGTAGCTCATCTTGAGAACAGAGTTAGATATGTATCAAATAATCTGCAAAATGGATTCTGACAAGGGCTTATGTTGGTGTGGCATAGGATAAAGAGAGTCTGGAAGCCAGAGCCTGGGTCAGAGTTCCAGAGCTCACAGGTCTGGACTGAGCTCTGAAGAATGAGTAAGAGTTCAATGGACAAAGAAGGGGGAGAGGACCCTAGAACAAGTGAAGAGCCTGGACATTGGCCTGATAGTGGGTGGACAAGAATTGTTAAAATGCCAGAGTGGCTGGACCACAAGGAGCCAGGAGTCATTGGTGACAGACAAGGCCAGCTGTGCATAACTTTAGGACATGTAAAGACTATGTTATTCATCTTAACAAGTACAAGTACTCAGACAATACAGGCTGATCCCTTCCCCCTTTGGCCAACCGTTTTCCCCTTTCCTTCATTTCCTTAGCACCAATTCTTTTAAAACTAGCCGACCAAAAGACCTCAGTCAATGGTACCTAACACAGTACTCTTGTGTTAGAATAAAAACCTGTCAAATTGCCAGCTCTGTGTGCTTGTTTCTCTACCTCTGTAAGCTACACATCCTTCTGACCAGAAGTAAAGTTTTGCCTTGTCAAGATGCTTTAATTGGAGTGGTGGTTTTTTCCTTTGTGACCCTGAACTTATTTCTAGCATCAGAACTGTCTTGCAAAACATTGGATTTAGTTACAACATGGTGAGGAATTTTGAGAAGGAAGAGAAGCAAAGAAACAACCATTTTATATTCAAATGATTTGAGAGTGGAGTGATAATAGAGAAACATGAAACTTAAGAAACTAGGAAGGGTGAAGAGCTGGCTCAGTGGTTAAGAGTGCATACTGCTCTTGCAGAGGATCTGAGTTCAGTTCCCAGCACCCATGTTAGGCAGCTAACAACCTCCTGTAACTCCAGCTCCAGAGAGATCCAATGCCTCTGGCCTATGTTCACACATGCATATACCCACACACAGATAAATGCACATAAACACAATTTAAAATAATGTATATAAAAGAAAGAACTAGGAAGGGATAGTTGAGGAAACCCAGTGATGGCTGAGGTACACTAGGAAAGGGACAGGGCCTTGCCAAGAAAGGTCTGTAGAGTTCTTTTGCACGTGGCTTAATAAAGGAGATGGACTTTTGCTGAGATAGGAATGCTGGGAAAGGCCTCCATCTACAGGGGCAGAGGATGGCCAGGAGGAGATGACATCTCCTCATCTACACACATAGAGTTTGAAACACCTTGAGACTGACTACCAACAGAAGCTGTGCTTTGAACAAAGCTTTGTTTAGGTCTGGATGCTGGAAGAGGGGTCTGTGCTGGCAACAGCCTGTGTCTGATTGTGAAATGTAGGAATGACTTTTACTATTGGACATAATCTAGACTAGTGACTTTTAATTAACCCCAGCAAAACCATGCCCTTTTGGGTCTGATGGCCTTGGCAACCTCAGTTTGGTACTCCACCCAAAAGATAATGAATGAAAATGGATGTACTTGAGAATTTACATCAAAGTGCCTCAAGCAGCAGCCCACCCATTGGACACAGTGGAGGTTGGAAAGGACACATGACTGTGAAAGCATGTGAACTAGGGATGAAAAGAGGATTAAGGGTGGAGCCAAACTTGAACTTGTGCTTCCCCAATGAAGCCGGAGAAATCATTGTGAGTAAATTATGGGTGCGTCCTGATAGGAGTTGGGGGAGGAACATAGTGGGAGAAACAGGGTTCCAGAGTCAGTTCCATCAGCACAGGGTGAAGACACAGCTCCATCTGCACTGGTTCAAGGTACAAGAGCGATCCATCGCACAGTTCTGGGAGATAGACGGTTCCAATAGATAGCAAGGGAAACTAGTGTACTCCGAGTTCTGGCCCACTCTTAAGAACTTAATTTGAGTCAGTCTGTTTGTTCAGGTGATTATGTTGTTGGTGTAATAATAAATGCTGCAGTGAAAGTGGGAGATGGGGGTGGGTGAGCCCACAGCTTGACATTTCAAGAGTGTTCTGCAAATGAGGACACACTGTTAGACATTGTGAAATATCTACAGATAGGTCCAGTTCTGCCCCCTCCTTTATCCCTATCACTTCAGGGTCTTAAAATGACTGTGAGGGGCCAGTCCAGAAACCAACAGCCTGTTAGGATTTTCGATTTACTCTGACTGTGGAATTTTTCATTCCTAGAAAGAATATCAATACATTTAGGAAAAACCAAGCTGATCTGGGTCAGGCAAAGCTATGCTAGGTAGAATCCCAACCCATTCAGATGTCTCCCACCCATTAGAGCCTCTGTAGACCCTTTGATTCCAAGGGAAACAGCTTTCTAGTCAGCTGGAGGATATGCTGTTTGTTTCCCTTTCTGAGGATTTCTGGGTTTCTCTGACAAGATGATGGGGTGTGCACCCTCCACATTCCCACGATGGCTCACAGGAAACCTCTGGATCTTGTCAAATGTCAGTTCTCCCTGACTTCAACACACTTTAGATTTTCATCTGACAACATTCCAAGCAGGCTGGCTTTTCCAGAGGATGCAATTTAGAAAGTCATCTTTTCTCACTGAGCATCCTCTCTTTGACAGTAAAGGCCTGTTAGGTCTCCCCCGTGGCACTCTCATCAAGGAAATGCAATTTAACAATTTAACTGTCAGTAGAACTAAGGACATGTGTTGGAAACTGCTTCGTGGCATTCATTCTGCAATGACAAAGAGGTGGAGGATGCCAGAAGCAGGCAGGTCTGGAAGGAGAAGGGAGAATAACTTTTGGGGAGTGTGCCAGTGCTGAATTACTCCATCTGCTGCATTAATAACCAATTGGTCCAAGGGGCCGGGACATACGGTACCTATTAGGAACTGTC
The DNA here is from genome assembly GCF_000622305.1 of Nannospalax galili. Taxonomy (NCBI): domain Eukaryota; kingdom Metazoa; phylum Chordata; class Mammalia; order Rodentia; family Spalacidae; genus Nannospalax; species Nannospalax galili. The sequence continues at coordinate 4,332,848 of NW_008353596.1, forward strand.
TGCACATATGTAACTGCTCATTTCATCCACACAAATGACTGCTTACTTATGCAAATGGAAGGTCTGAATATTCAAATTGGGAACTTCTGCTAGGAAGGCACTTCCTTAGAAAAGGCTTTATTCAAACCCTCCAGCTGCTGAGAAGCCCTGGAGCTACAGTGTCATGGATGCATGGAAGAAAGCAGCAAGCGAAGTGGGAAAAGCAAAATTGTATTGGAAACATGTGGGTTCTGAAATGATGCTTTTCCCAAAGGGGCTGGTGTCCAAGACTGGTGAGAGAGAGATGAGAGGATTCAAACTCTAGAAGAGGCTGGGCTACATAGCCTCATGTAATCTGTGGTAAAAACCAACATGAAGAATGGTGACAGAGGGAGAAAGAGGAGGGAAAATGCCAGGACACCAGAAAAGGGCCCATGGGAGAGGAGAAAAAAATCATTTTTAGCAGAAAAATTATCCTATAACTAAATCTCAGTAAATGTTATCTGTGCTATATTTAAAGCCTAAAAAGTCATGACTGATGAATTAGCATCTGACCACTTATGAGAAATCTTAAATTCCTGACTATGTTCTGTCAGGAACTGCTGTTGCAATATTTCCAGATGGATTTCCTCTTCCAATCAGTAACAATACTGGATTTGCCATGCTGTGCTGTTTCTTCACGTGTCTATATGTTTAACTGTTCTCCCTGAGTTTCATTTTTATTTTGATCTTGATGCCTTCCATCTTTCATTAGTTCTCATAATGTAAATTTAAATCTTCTAATAAAAAATGGGAAAGCAGGGTCAGCAAGATGGCTCATCAGGTAAAAATGCTTGCTGCCAAGCCTGATGACCTGATTTTAATCCCCAGACCCACATAGTGGAAGGGAAGAGCTGGCTCCTGAGAGTTATCCTCTGACTTCTACACTTGCACCATGGCTTACCTGCATATGCTATGTACATTTGTAGGTACACACACACACACACACACACACATACACACACACACACACAAATACATACATACATATAATAAAAAATTGGGGAAGCAGAAGAAACTTTCACAAAAAAACCCATTACTTGGTATGTTATCTTTAAAATTAATTTAAAGCTATAATAATCGACAATCAGTTGGCAATATCTAAAATTAATGAAGAAAACAGAATGCACGTATTACATAAACTATGGAAATAAACAGAAACAGCTACAAATTTTGAAGATGCTCATGTCTGGGGAATGGAAGGAGGTAAGGAAATTGTCAGTTGTTGTTAACAGCCCTCTATCAATGACAATTAGACTTTGTTAAAATTAAATAAAATAAGTATTATGGCCTAGTACATAGTTCTAGTTCCCCAAAATGTCACAGCCTTTAAATCCATATTAAAGAGCTAATTTGGATTCATAATGGGCAAATTTATGAATTTCTGCTCCAATGACACTTTGTGTATTTAATGTTAGATAAAAAGGTGGTATGGGTCAGGATCACTGCAAAACAAAAACAGAGAGGACTCTGGCAAAGCTAGAGTTTAATGGGTTGATGGGGCTGGGCCTCAACTTGGGTGTGAGGAAGAACCAGCAATCTAATGGCTGCAGGGGGTCGCTTATAAAGGGAAAGAATGAAAAAACAGAGAAGATTTTTCTGCTGTTTGGGGCTGTTTGGGGGGCTGTTCAGGAAGGGTGTGGGGTCTGTACCTGGTGAAACTTATCGAGGAAAACATCTACTGTAAAACATGTTTTCTACAATTACAGGGTTCCAGGAACCCACTACAGCTTGGGAAACCTGTTTGTCAGCCTGTGGAGCATGCTCTGGTGATCACAGTACATTGGGTCACCAATTCCCGGAGCAGCTTTGGTCAGTTTGCAGGTGGCTGACTCAGTTCCTCTTAGGGGCCTTATGGTTTCTGGGTCTGGGGTCTCTTGAATCTGAACCCCATCATTTAAGACTTTGGAGTGGCTAACCTGGATTTGTTGAACACCGTTTTCTTACGTTAAACCATGTTTGTGAAATCCAAACCTAATTTTATTTACTGACTCAAAAAGCAGGGCAAAACTTCACATATAAGATAAAGAAACTGGAAATTTTAAGTGCAAATAGTAAAGTTAGGAAATCTGCTGATGGGGCTGGAGAGATGGCTCAACGATTAAGAACACTGGTTGTTCTTGCAGAAGACCCCAGTTCAAATCCCAAAACCCACATGGCAGCTAACAATTGTCCATAACTCCAGTCCCAGGGGATCCGACAGCCTCTTGTGACCTCCACAAGCATTGCACGACATGGGTGCGCTTATCTACATGCAGACAATACATGCACATAAAATAAAAATAATAAGTAAATTTTTTTTAAAAAAAGAAATCTCCTGATGGCAAAAACCCAGCACAGAACTGTGGAAATGGGCAGCAGGCCCAATCTTAGCTGAAAACTATTGGGCAGATGATTACTGCTGTATGAGGAAGAGATGATCTTCTTTAAGGAAGTAGCTCTAAATAGGCCGACTAGATCCCAGTGAATGAACTTGCACTGAGGGATGATTGGGAACACTAACGACTCAATAGGCCTTAACATAAATGATAGAATGCATAAAATTCAGTGGGGGGATATGGGAGAAGGGGGTATAAATATGACTAAGATGTTGTATATGAAGTACACAAAAATTCAATTAATATATACCCCAAAAAATAAATCTGATGCTATCCTTTACTATCAGCTACTTAGTCATTGGCCTATCATGTTCTTTGTAGAACAGAATCTCGACTGGGAGTGTTCTCACTTAACTTGTGTTGGGGACTAGAAGACAGTCTGGTGTATAACACAGGAATGAAATATGCTTATTAAATGATTACTGAGACTATAGTTTAAAAAATGTGTGAGCCCATTTCACTTGGTTACAGAACCAGAGACTAGAGTCCTATACTGAATACTTAGGTTTCTTTCTCTAGGTCTGATACCAAGTTGGAGAGGGGTTAGGACAAAGGCACTAAAAGTTTGTTAAGATCTTGTGCTCTTTTGAAATTTTTCCCTTTTTCATTCACTGTTAGGTATGGCATAACAAAGAACTGGACCCAGCTCAAGCCACCTGCTATAAGGAATGGGGAAAGGGCTTCCGCATACATGAGGGCCCAGCCCAGTAAGGTGTGGCAATGACAACCTGCTGAGAGATGATCAGCCCAGAGACAGACTACCATTAGATATCATAGGACAGCGTGGGAAACCATGATTGGCAAGCCAACCCCTTATAACCCCAAACACTTCCCGGAATAAACAAGTCTGCATCAGCTCACCCTCTGCTTGCTTTCACCCGACTCCCGGTGTCTGTGTCATGACTCCATGCCTCTCACCCCTATATCAGTAGGGACCCTGTGTCCCCCTCTGGGTGGCTCTGGAGGAGGACAGTAACAACTGCCACCTGAACAGGGACCCTGCCCTTCGGCATCAGCGAGGTGCCCCCCAGGCTGGTTACTGGTGACTAGGACCCTTTCTGTTTTGTGTGCTGATGGCTGCTCGAGGGTGAGCAGGCAGCCCCCTCCTCTTCCCCTTTCCTGTGTCTATCTCCCCCTCCCACTAGGAAGGCACACCTCGCCTCATGGTCCGAAGGCCATGCTGGCCCCTCCCCACCTTTGGTTTGTCCCAGTGAAATCATATGAGGGTCTGACCCCCCACCCAATTTTGGCCGTTGGCTGAGCCTTTCCAGAGACACTGTACAGCCATGGCATAACGACCCACAGAAGTTCCTCGCTAACCACCAGACACTCGGACCCTGAACATTCTGTCTGTACGTATCAGCGGGCCCCGACCATTGGCATCCTGATCTGCTTAATCATCATGGTAGGTCTAGTACTTCACTTCTACACCCTTCCCCAATAAGAGGACCCCTCCTTTCCCTCCCCCTAGGCACCACCCTTTCAGTTTATGACCGCTTAAACACCACTTTCCCATAATGGGCAATCTCCCACCTCATCAGAAGGCACCACAATTACAGGCCCTCAAAGTGCTACTTCTGTAGCACAGTTTTAAGGTGAAAATAGAAGACCTTAATGGCTTTTGGGACAAGACTCTCGTCTTGGCCCCCTGGATTAGCCTGGAGAACATCTTGGACTCAGCTATTCAGTCTCGCGTTCTCTTTCTTGCAAGAAAGCATGAGGTCCACAAGGGGCATATTCCTTCTGCTCCATTTTTTTCCTATCCTTCTGGCTATAATTGCCAATCTCAAGGGCTCCTCCATGGAGGAAGTCATCTCCCAACATAATGAGAGTTGTGAAAGGACCCCAGACTGGCCCTACAAGCCTCATCCCTCTCATCCCCGAATGACAATTCTGATGAGGATGAGGATTGGCCTATTGATGATAGGACAGGCCCCCTGCCCCTCCCCCCATCTACTCCTGGGGTGAACTCCATCCACACCATCCCGGCCACACCCATACTACTGCTGATTCATCTCCGAACATGGCAAAGGCCACCATCCCCCCAACCCCCCCCCTTGCCAGCCTTTCCTGTTAATGTGGGGCAGGACTCGGATGTGAGGCCCTGGATCCCCACCCCTCTTACTGATTTGGCTCTCATACAAAAGGCAGCACAGGAGTCTGGTAGCAACTCCCCATACTTTGAACAGGTTCTCCTGCAATGGGAAACTCATCTCCAAACACATTATGATTGGTACTCTCTCTTAAAGGGAGTACTTTGAACAGGTTCTCCTGCAATGGGAAACTCATCTCCAAACACATTGTGATTGGTACTGTCTCTTAAAGGGAGTGCTCCAGTCCGCAGAGTTCCTCCAATGGAGAGCCGCCTATAATGACCTGGCTGAGACACAGGCCCGTCAAAACCTCCAATTGGGGATCCCTAGTACTCTGGACATGCTCCTCAGCATAGGCCCCTATATGGACCTCGTGGCTCAGGCCACAGTGGGCATTCATGCCTACTTTGACCAGGTTAAGTCCCTAGCCCTGCAGGGTCTTTAAGCTTGCCTTCCCCAGAAACCAGAGACTTTCTTTCGTAATTTGGTACAAGGCCCTTCTGAGGGCTTTACAGAATTCCTTACTCGAGTCACTGAGTCAGTGGACCTGTGCACCCCACCTGGACCTGCCAGGGATGCATTGATCAAGCAATTGGCTCGGGAAGGGGCATCCACGGCAGCTCGTAATGCCATCGCTGCCATTCGTAATGAGGATCTCCATAAATGGATAGTTGCCACCAAGGATTTAAATCCCCTGGCAGCCCCCTTCGAGGCCTTGATTACCTCCATACAAGCTTTGAAAATGGACCATAACCCCTCCCCTCCACAACCTACTTGCTGGGGTTGCGGCCAACCTGGACACCTTCATAGATCATGCCCTGCTGCTAACAAACACCCCCAAGACCCCATACCCCCTGCCCCAGATGTCAAAAGGGCTATCATTGGGCCAAGGACTGCAGGTCGACAGTGCCTTTAAACTTCCCCTGGGGCAACCCTCAGCCCCGCAAGTAAGAGGGAGGCCTCCTCAAATACAGTGGACGCTGCCCATTTTAGACCATTCACTGTGCATGTCGGTGTTCTTGGATGGGGTTGAATTCAAAGGGGTTACAGACACCAGTGCAGATGCCACTATTGTCTCTACCAATGATGGCCTCCATATGACTCACAGGGCGTTCACAACAATATCAAGGGTGTTGGCAGCCTCCAAGCCACCAGGCAGGTCAAGAGGCCTATTACGTGGAAGGACTATGATGGTAACACAGGAAAATTCCTCTCCTTGGTGGCAGATATCCCTATCACCCTCTGGGGCAGAGGTATCCTTGCTGACATGGACTCTGTCTTGACAACCGATGATAAAACCTTTTATGACAATGTCATTACTCATGACACCATGGGTCTTTCAGGACACCCAAATATTTCCAGTCCATCTAATGTTCATCCTCACCCCCAGTTCTAGGGGCCACTGCTCAACCTCCTATTGCTCCCACACGACTCGAGTGGGATACCTCGGACCCTATCTGGGTTGAGCAGTGGCCTATTCTGGAACCCAAGCTTTCCATACTCAAATCCCTTGTTCAGGAACAGCTTGACCTTGGTCACATCAAGCCCTCTATCAGCCCTCATAACCCCCATTTTTGTCATCAAGAAGAAGTCTGGTAAATACAGGCTCCTCCATGACCTCTGTCAGGTCAGTAAACACACGCTTAAGATGGGCTCCTTCCAAACAAGCCTCCCTCATCCCGGGGCTATACCTAATTCTTACCACTTAGTTGCCCTGGATATCAAGGGCTGCTTCTTCTCCATCCTATTAGCAGATGAGGACAAACCCTACTTTGCTTTTACAATCTGGGAACCCAACCACTCCATCCCCACCAAAAGATATCAGTGGAAGGTTTTACCCCAGGGGATGAAAAATAGCCCCTCCATCTGCCAATCGTTTGTTTCCTCTGCCATGTCAAGGATACATTCCAAATGCATCTTCATACATTACATGGATGATCTCTTGATTGCTCATCCCTCCAGGACGACCTTCCTGGACCTCTTCAAACTGCTTCTTGAGGACCTTAAAAGCCTTGGGCTGTCCATTGCTAAGGAAAAGATCCAAGTCCTGCCCCCCTTTTGCTTCTTGGGGTTTAAAATCTCCTCCAATGTTCAGCCCCTTGCCCCAGCTCTCCTGATACAGGATCAGTACTCTCTCAATGACCCCCAAAGACTCTGTGGTCAAATTAATTGGCTCAAATCCTTTCTCTCGTTTCCCCCCATTGATCTCCTTCCCCTTTTTGACCTACTTAAGACCACAAATGATCCCTCTACAAAAACCTGCTTGCCTCCCCAGGTGTGGGACTGTTGCACAAAATATCTCACTCCCTCCTGTCTATGGCCCTTGCGAGATATGATCCCTCACTCCTGATCCTGAACATATTTCTTTGGACAGGAGGTGCACCCTTGGCGGTAATTTGGCAACACCAGTCTCCCGTCTACTGGGTGCACCCCTCTTGGTCCCAAACACATAAACTCACTACAAAAGTGGAGGCGATGCTCCTCCTGGCGATCAAGATGCACAATTACACCAATAAAATTTACAACACTGAACCCTCAAAGATAATTCTACCCCTTCCCTTGTCAGAGCTACAATCAATCCCTCTTTAGGGATGACCCCCTCTTCCATTGCTTGATGGTAGGATTCCCCAATGAAATAGATAACCACCTCCCTGCCAAAAAACTGCTCCAATCTCTTGCTAATTTACCCCTGAAGACCAACAACTTTTCCCGGCCCTCTAGCCAACCGATCCCCCTGGCGGCCTCGGTGTTCACAGACACTAATAAACACACATTTGGTGTTGTTATAAAAAGACCTACCTGAACTAACAATGCTTTCAAATTCCCCAATCCATATTCCATCCAATTTGGGGAATTACAGGCCATTCTTAAAGTCTTGGAGGCATGCCAACAAGAGCCCATTAATATCTTTTCTGACAGCAAGGACACCATCCAGATGACAAAAGTCCTCTCTTTGATGAATCCCAGGCCTTCTACTGTCCCCATAGATTTGGCTATCACTGCATTAAAATTCCTAATGGACAATAGATCTCACCCATGGTTCATTGAACATATATGATCACATTAGGACCTGCTTGGCTTTATTGCTGACAGCAATGCACAAGGTGACAGACTCATTGCCGCCTCGTCCTTACCACCCTTGGAACAAGCCAGGAGGCTATACCAAGGATTTCATTTATCTCCATCCAGTCTACAAACCCTCTACCGTGAGCTATCATTGAGCCAGTGCAAAACACCTTACTCTTACATGCAAAGCTTGTGCTCCTCTGGCCCCCTTAGGGCCATTACAGCCTCTGGGATTAAATCCCAGAGGTCTTACCCCAAATTCCCTGTGGCAGATGGACGTTACCCATATCCTGTCCTTTGGCAAGCTCAAGTTTGTACATGTCGCCGTAGACACCTATTCCAAGTTTGTCTACACCATCGCTCTCTCTGGAGAGGTGGCCTCCCACGTTACCAAGGCCACCAAAACTGCCATGTTGATCATGGGTGTACCCTAGGCAATCAAAACTCCTTCATGGAGTCCTGGGGTATCAAGCATTCCACTGGAATCTCCTACAAGCCCCAAGGGCAGGCCATTATAGAAAGAACCAACCACTCGCTTAAAGAACTCATTCTGAAACAAAGCTCCAATATGTTGCCCAGGGACATTCACTTGATACTTGTAGAGGCTCTCTTTACCCTCAACTTTCTCACCTTTGTTAAAGCGGGAATGTCTCCTGCTTACAAGCATTGGAGATCCCAACCTGCTATGACCCCCCCCACCCTTAGTCCACTGGAGAGACCCTCTCACTGGCGCTTGGCGGGGGCCCCACCCTCTCTTGACGCAGGGGCAAGGATATGCTTGTGTCTTTCCAGAGTCCTCACAAACTCCAATCTGGGTCCCCGCCCACAACATTCACCCTGCCATTGACTCTGGGATCAACGCAGAGAACCAAGATGTTACAGGGAGCTTACCAGCTACGAACTCCTGAGAAGCCAATGTTTAACAAATTGTCAGCTACCTCTCATCTACGAAGTGTGCTTTTTTTTTCTCTAGCCCTCACAGATTCCTCACTCCATCTCCAATACACCCTTCCTGTTGCCACTAGATGCCAGCCCAGCTACATCGCAGAACCCCCCATGACTCCTTCATGACAGGCCAATCCTCTCAGGTCTTTTCACCAGGATGGCAGGTAGTCAATGATGGGTAAGACCTCAATAGTTGAGGCAACCTAAGACAGGCACTGCTGCTTGAGGTGATCCCCTGGGGCCTGGGGTCTAAAAGAGCATGGCACAGAACCATGCCTCCCAGGGTCACATTTATTTAAAACAAAAAAGGGTATGTATGGCATAACAAAGACCCAGGTCCAGCTCAGGTGGCCTGCCATAAGGAATGGGGAAGGCCTCCACATATGTGACAGACCAGTGCAGTTGGGATGTGGCAATGACAACCTGCTGAGAGATGATCTGCCCATGATTGGCTAGCCAACCCCTTATAACCCCAAACGCTTACCAGAATAAACAAGTCTGCAGCAGCTCTCCCTCTGCTTGCTTTCACCTGACTCCTGGTGTCTGTGTCGTGACTCCGTGCCTCTCACCCCCATATCAGCAGGGACTCTGTGTCCCCCTCCAGCTGGCTCTGGGAAAGGACAGTAACACTGTTATCCTTTTATAATTTTCAGGTATTTTGACAAAGTTCCTGTTGGTCCACATTCACATAGAGGAACTGCTGTCTGATTCAGCCTGTCACTTTCTGACCCCTCACCTTCCTGGACAGTCTGCTATATTTTGTGTGTCTAAATAGCTTTCCTTGTGGCATGACTACACTATCTTTTTTCTTTTTGTATTGGTGCTGGGGATGGATCCCAGGGTTTACACATGCTCAGCAAGCACTGTACCACTGAGCTGTATCTTAAGCTGCATAGTATATTGACTATTGATTTGAAAATGGTTTGAAAAGTATGATGTGTGAATGATCTTACTTTGCTATTTCTCAGACTTGTTAGGATATTCCAAGTACCTTGTAATTCCATATAGATTTCAGCCTTGTTTTTTTTAAGTTAAATGTAATATTCACCCTGGGATTCCATAGGTGTTAATTTCTGTATGCACCATGTACCAGATACTGCTGTCTTCCTGATATTAAGCAAAATGACCCACAAACATGCAATAATCTTCCATTCACTTGAATTGCCAGGTTATTTCAACAAGGTTTCTAACTTTCAGATTATAACTTTTGTACTTCTTTTTGTTAAATTTATTCCCATTTATTTTTTCTTTAGGTGATAACTTAAGGGCATGTCTGTCCTTAATTGCATTTTCAAGTATTTCATTGTATTGTGTAGTACTAGAAATGAATTGTGTATGTCTTGTTCTATTGACCTTGACAAACACATCTTCATCTTGGTTGCCTCTAAGTAATGCATAATGCCACCATGAACCTCACTGTGCCTGATTTTGAATGGAAAATACAAAAGAATAGTAACAAAGGGTTGGGGATTTAGCTTAGTGGTAAAATGCTTGCCTAGTATGTGCAAGGCTGTGGGTTTGATCTTCAGAAACACACACACACACACACACACACACACATACACACACACAGAGAATAGTAGCAAAATGAGTCATGCAACTCAGACACACTAGAGAGCTGCCTGTTGCTCCAAACTGTGCTGCAATAACAGAATATCTGAGCCTGGTAACACTTTAAGAACCAGGGTCTTAGAGTTCTGGAACTTGGGAAGGCTGAGGGCTGGCATTTGTGAGGACCGTCCTACTGGTAGCCTCATGCTCTTTCATTGTGGGTATGAGTCCAGTCTTGAGGGTGAAGCTCTCATGAACTAACTACCTCCCATTCTACACCTCTTCTCATCATTATTGTATTGGGGGTTGTATTTCTAACTTCTCACCACTATTGTATTGGGGGTTAGGTTTCTAACATGTGCTTTTTGGAGATTTGTTATTCAGGTTTCCTTTGCTATAATAAAATGCCAAGAAAATCAAATTATAAGTAAGAGAAAAGATTTATTCGGATTCCTAGTTTCATAGGTTTCAGTTCATGATCCTGTCAAGGTCCTGCTACCCTTGCCCTGTGGTGAGACAGGACATCATAGCAGAGACTGCATCATAAAGAAAGCTATCTACTTCATGGACTGCAGGGAGCAAAGAGAAGAGAACTATCTGGGCTCCCGATATTCCCTTCAAGGGCTTGGTTTAACTTTCTTTCATAACTCCATTACCTAAAGTTTCAAGGCTAGCAATTAACCCTTCAACAGCACACACTTTAGGGGACATTTCAGATCCAAGACACAACAAGAGGGCACACAAACCATAGCAAAGGTAAAATGAACTCTACCTTATAGAAGTTAGAGATTTTGAGATGGGACATTTTCTGGAGGGGCCCTAAATGCGTTTGCTCCTATTCGTAGAAATAGGGAGAATTCTGGCAGAACAGGAAGAGTGGTATGATGATGCTGCCAAAAGAGACTAGAGAGTGGCCTCAAATGTTCAAATGAGGGGGCTGGAGAGTTGGCTCAGCGGTTAAGAACACTGGTTGTTCTTGCAGAAGACCCAGGTTCAAATTCCAGAACCCACATGGCAGCTAACTCCAGTCCCAGGGAATGTCCATAACTCCAGTTACAGGGAATCTGACAGCCTCTTCTGACTGCCACAGGCATTGCATGACATGGGTGCACTTACTTACATACAGGCAATACACGCATACACATAAAATAAAAATAATAAATAATTTTTTTAATTAAAGAAAAAAATGTTCAAATGAAAGAACCACAAATCAAGGAATGCCTTCAGCCAGTACTGGCTGGAACATGTGAGCAATGGATTCTCCCCTGGAGTTTTCAGGAAGCTCCAGCCCTGCTGACATCTTGATTTCAGTTCACTGAAACTGATGTTGGCTTTCCACCCTCTAAAACTAAGAATAAATTTCTGTTGTTTTAAGGTTCCATATAATTTGCTGTCAGTGACATAAAATTCATGCTCCTGGTCAGCCAAACAAGAGTCAGGGTGTGCTACCTCAATTTGCTTCAGAAGTTCAGGTTTCAGGATACCATAAACAAGTGGGAGCTTTTCCATACTTATGTGACACACTGTACATATGGTCCAAGATACAGAGTACACATGATCCAAAATACAGATGATTTGTTTCTGATCCCATACTTGAGTAGCAGGGACAGCTGTATGCTATTGGGACAAATGGCTAAAGGAGCAAAATGTTCTTCAGTATTCAAGGGGAACATGCCCTGTATCTTCATGTGAGCATATGCTCTAAAGTTCAAGTGTCAAACTTCATCTCAATGCAATACTGTAGGGAGGTAGGGGCTTCCTTTTCTTTTTTTTTAACTTTTACAAAAACTTTATTGCAAATTTCATACACACGTGTAAGATATTTTGATCAAATCCATGCCCACTCCCTCCCCTCCAATACCTCCCATATCTCCCCATTACTTTTTTCCTTTTTTTCTTTTTCTTTTTTCATTTATTTATTTTTATGGGGCTTTTGGCTCCTCTAACATTCCCCCCTCTGAAGAGGTAACTCTAAAATCTTTTAAGGATTAGATACAAGCTCCCAAATACTTTTGACATTTTGGGCCTTTGGAACAGAATATGTTGCTAAGAGGCCCAAGGACATCTTGACTTTTAGCCAAGAAACTGGCTACTTTTCTTTGGGGTCTGTTTACCCTAACTGCCTAGCCAGTTCCTACCTCCTGTTCTTATCACACCATGCTCTGAAGAGGATACCCAAATTGCCAATAGGGAATCCGGATGCAGACCATTCTGGCTTCTTCCACACTGAACAGGGATGCAGAGTGAGGCAATTGGGGTACCCCTTCAGTGGGTCTATCTAAAAGACTCCCAGGGTGTCTGTTGTGATGTTTCCCCTTTCATTTCTTATTTTGTTGATTTGGATTTGCTCTTGCTTTCTTTTGGTTAACTGGGCTAAGGTTCTGTCTATCTTGTTTAGCTTTTCAAAGAACCAGCTCTTAGATTCATTGATTCTTTGTATTGTTTTCTTTATTTCTGTTTCATTAAATTCTGCTCTGATTTTTGTTATTTCTTCTCGTCTGCTGGGTTTGGGTTTCATTTGTTCTTGCCTTTCCAGTGCCTTCAGTTGCAGTGTTAGGTCATTTATTTGGGCTCTTCCTAATTTTTTAATGTAGGGACTTAGAACTATAAACTTCCCTCTTAGGACTTGCGGGGGCCTGAGGCCAGGGGTGAGGCAGGATGGCACCTAGAGGGAACGACTGGGGCATGATCAGACTTGTCTGGCACCTAGAGGAAATGGCCGGAACACAGCCAGACTTGTTTTGATGAATTGCTGATTGGCTCCTGTCATTTCCGTGCATCCTGGCAGCGCGTGATCACCCCTTAACACAATGTTGTGCTATGGAGAGGAGACTGCATGCTCAAGTTCACCTTTAAAATGATTGGACACTTGGTTGGGGAGGGGATTTTCCTTTGTGGTTTTTGCCTTCATAAGCCCTGTAAACACCTACAATAAACGAGTTCCTGCTTGACTGGCTCCCTGTCATGTCTGATTATCTCCCGGGGAGGCTGCCGGTAACGGGCAGACAGCGCACTTCCCTTTCCCTGGCTTCTATGTCGGGGCAGGATCCCCGACATCTGGCGCCCAACGTGGGGCCTGAAGACCACTCAGACCGCTATGAGAGCTGATCGCCGGGGCTAATCGGGTGAGTACTGAGGGAAGTGAGACCCCAAGAGATGGATAACGCAACAAGTAAATGTGAGGACCCAGCGCTCATGGTGCTGAGACATATGCTGAGATCCACGGGGTTAGAACAGTGCGATTCCTCATCAAAGAGGGTCTAAGAGGCCACCCTGCGTCTCGTTCCCTGGCTGCCCACCAGCAATTTATTCCAGTGGGCTACCTGGGATCAGCTTGAACAACTGGCTCCAAGGTAGAGATCAATAGAGGGGAGGAACCACCCTTGGGGTTTTGCCCCACGATCTCAGCCCTTAAGTCATGTTTTCAACCCAATCTGACCCCCGGGCATACCGGCCTTTGCTGGGTGGATGAGGTTGCAAGGGAAGATCAATGGGTTGCATTTGATAAGGAGAGAGCCCAATGATTGAAAATGAAGCACATACTATGGAGAGATCTGGAAATGGGGGCGGGGGTGATGAGAACAGGAAGATATAGGGGGGACCCTGGGCAGTTGGGATGAGCATGAGGGAAAGGACCCTTGGGGGTTGGGGCCCGATTTAGTCCATCGGAGCTCTCTGCTCCTGCAGTACTGGTCCAAGCTTTCCCATAAACATCAACCCTGGACCCCAACGCCCAGCTGCCTGGTACCCTTGGAAGGCTAAGGATCTTAAAGAGTTAAGGCAGTGGCCGAGGATGGTCCCGGGTCCCCCTGGGTCGACACCCTTCTCCAGGGCTTGATATATCAACCCTGTACAGCCAAAGACTGGATGGATCTAGCCAAGGCAGTCCTCCCCAGCCCCTTGTTTATTAAATGGGCAGCACTATATCGAATGTTGGGTCCAGGTGGAAAATAACCATGCCGCCAACCCCCGGGTCCTATCACTTTCAGCATGCTGACAGGGACCACAGATGACTTTGCCACGGGTGCCCAGCAGGCAGCACTTCCGCCACTGTATATGGAACAGGTCAGGGCCCTTGGCCTCAAGGCCTGACACAAGTTGGATACGGGCCCTACGGAGCTGCCCATATCGGGGATCCATCAAAGCTCAGGGGAGCTATTATATGAGTTTGTAGATAGGGTTGAAAAGAGTCTAAAGAGAAAGTTTCCCCCTGGGCCACTCAGAGAACAGTTCATAAAAATGCTAGTATGGGACAGTGTGAATGCCGACCATAGGGTCGCCTGTGTGGGGTTAAAGGACCATTCCATGAGCAGCTGGATCGTGGCCTCAGAGGACATAGGGACCAAAACAAAGGCGACCAAGGCTATGGCCACGGTCCTCAAGACACAGACAGGGCTCTAGCTACAGCCTTTAGAGAAGACCTCACAGGCCTTGGGCTGCAGGATAGGCATCCCAGGGCTGAGGACCAGAGATATTTTGGGTGAGGCCAGCCCGGGGACCTAAAGAGAGACTGCCTGCAAGGGAGAGCCCCTCTCAAGGTGGAGGGGGACAAGCCAAAGGCCCCATGCCCATGCTGCAGCAAGGGGTTTCATTGGATAAAGGACTGCTGGTCCAGGTATGATGTGGAGGGCAAACCTTTAAACTAGGTTTGGGGCAACCCCCAGCCCCGTCATCAAAAGGGGGAGGGTGCACAGGCCCTGGAGGGCCCACCACCCACTGGACAGTTCCCATCATCCCGGGGCTTCACCCTAAGATAGACATCTTGATAGATGGGCAGAGGTTCCAGGGCATTATTGACACTGAGGCAGATAGGACCATCCTGAGGAAGGAAGAAGTCCCTGGAAGATGGCCCCTTGAGCCTGGCCCACAGGTGATGGGTGTCGGTGGCACCATGCCATCATGGGATCTTAAGAACTGGCTTTGCTGGCAGGACCCAGATGGTACTAAGGGAGAAATCAGACCTTTGGTGGCTGAGGGGCTTGCCTACAACCTCTTTGGGAGAGATCTCCTCGGGGGGGGGGGCGGATGTTTTTCTGACCACGGACAATAGGGAGTTTATTGAGGGGCTCCTCAATGATGAGGAGATGAACAGGGTTAGACACTCCCTTGACCACCTCTCAAACTACAGGGGGAGGAGTCTGAGTCTCCCTGGGTCCACCCCCAATTCTAAAGGCCACTGTTCCTCAAGTTCCTGCAATCCAATGGTCCCCAGGGAGCCTGGTTTGGGTGGAACAGTGTGGCCCTTGCAAGACAAAGCTCCAGGCTTTGAGGCATATTATACAGGAACAACTTAAGCTGGGGCATATCTGCCCCTCCATGAGCTCTTAAAACACCCCTATTTTTGTCATAAAAAAGTCATCTGGCCAATGGAGGATGCTACAGGACCTCTGTAAGGTCAATGCTAGGATGACCCTGGAGGGGAGTCTCCTTGAGGGGACTGCCCTGAATACCCACTATTCCCTCAGATCTATTTCTCATAGTTATAGACATCAAAGACTGCTTTTGTTCTATCCCCCTACAACCCCAAGATTGTGAAAAATTCGCCTTCTCTGTGCCTTCCATCAACTTTAGCATGCCTGATGAGAGGTACGAATGGACAGTCTTTCCCCAAGGCATGGCCAATAGCCCAGCATTCTGTCAGAGCTATGTGAGGGCTCTCTTGAGCCCAACGGAATCTTTGCCACATGCTACTGTATATGCCTACATGGATAATATAATTTTGGGGGCACCAAGTCCCCACCAATTACAAAAACTATATAGGGCCACTCAAAAATGCCTCCAGGCGGGAGGGCTTCAAGTATCTGCTGACAAAATACAGACTGTCACCCCCTTTAAGATTCTGGGGACTACACTGTTCATGGAGGGGGTGAGTCCCTTAAAGCCACAACTGGCTATTAAACCTAATATGACCCTGACAAAACTTCAAAAACTGTTGGGGATTAATTGGCTACAGTCCTGGATGCCTGTCTCTACTGAGACACTGGAGCCCCTGTTCCAATTGTTAGTAGGCAAACAGCCATCAGAGCTAATCCATCTAAACCTTCAACACCTAGACATTTTACAGGGGGTCCAGGAGGCCCTGGACCAAGCCCAACTGGCCTGCTATATGCCTGGAAAGGACCTCAAACTATGGGTGTTCCCTGGTGAAGCCCTAATGACATCCATCCTCACACAAGGGTGGAGGCCCCTCCAATGGGTACATACCTCCCTAGGGGGCACTCCAAGGGTGTACACACCCATGGACTAGTTGGCTGACCTAATTGAGAAAGGGCTGGATATAGCCCTGAGACATTATGGCATTGACCCCCACAAGATTATTATCCCTTATTGGCTGAAAGACTTTAAATGGCTTTACAGAAACAACAGCTGAATGGCCATAGCCTTGGAGGGCTTTCTGGGAAAGTTAGACTGTCATTATGGCCCTCATAAATGGGTAACCTCCTTTCGCACCCTCCACCGGAGGGGGCCCCCAGGCTTTTTGTCAAAAACCCTCAATGGAGGCATATTGTTGGGGACCCCTGCTGTTTGGGTCGCAGTCTCTCCATGTCCGGATAGCCTAAGGGGCTCAGCATTTGATGCAGAGACTCCTCTTTCCAGCAGGGTGCCTCCTACTCTCTTCCTGACTCACCTTTGAAGTGGCCACCACAGATACATGATCTCTGGCATAAAAACTGCCAGGTTTTCCTATGTGATAATCAGGCATTGTCTGACAACCTGATAGAAGCCCACTGCCACATGTAAATAAAGCATCCTAGGAGCACCTATCAACTGAGGCTTTTGCTACTGCCTCCACACTATAAATCTTCTAGTTTTCACCCTAATAAAATGGAGCTGTATCACTGAGATCATCCGACTGAGCTGATTTGTTTCTCACGAAGCTGTATCACTGAACTTGTCTGGAGCTGTATCCTGTGTTTCACTGCACCTGGAACCAGCCTGTGATTCAGTCTTCCCAGAGGGGGCTGTCCTTCCGTCAACATTCACTTGCGAAGATCCTGCATTCGCCGTTCCTGCACCTCCCCCGCCCTCATGGTCCGGTGGCCAACGGACCGCGCGCACAGAGGGAGCATCCCGCAGCTTGGCACAGAGCCCTCTGCAGATTGGCGCAGCCCACCCGGCAGCTTGCAGCCCCCTGCGGAGCCTGCACTCCCCACTGAGGATCCGCTGATCTGCAGAGCCGGCGCCCAGCACTCCCAGCCGCGGAGAGCCAGAGACCTGCCCAGCAGTGCGAAACCAACCCACCGCACACAACAACAGCATATAATGTGTTTACTGATGGAGAAAAATTTGGAGCCACTGTAGTAATTTACCCAGCAGTAAAAACAAAACCAAAAACATACGTTCACACTTGTGAGGGCTCTGCTCAATTTAAAAAACTCATGGCCATTGCCCTAGCCTTGTCCAAAGTAGATGACCCCATGAACTTGTTCTCTGACAGCCTATATGTAGTTAACCTTCTCCCAAGATTATTAAATTCTCATATTTGGCTAAATGACAACCCTATTACCCCCCTAATGATCCAGGTTCAAACATTGTTAACAGAAAGAAGGGCCCCCATTTTCTTACAGCACCTTAGGGGCCACCAAGGACTGTCTGGGTTCCTCTCCCAAGGCAATGCAGAGGCAGACAAAATGGTTTCTACCCATATCCTATCAACAGGCCTAAAAAAAGCTCAACAACTGCATAATCATACCCATGTAAATTGACAGGGACTCCATAAGAGGTTCCCTCAAGTCCCCATCAAAGACCTAAAAAAAATTATACATACCTGTAAGTCTTGTCAACCCTTTCTATAGGTGCCACCCTTCCAACAACCAGGGGTAAACCCTAGGGGGCTAAAGCCTAACTCTCTTTGGCAGACAGATGTCACACATTATGCTCCTTTTGAAAAACTCAAGTATGTTTTCGTGTCTATTGACACATTCTCACATGCCTATTGGGCTACTGCCCATACAGGAGAAAAGTCTAGACATGTTCAGTCTCACTTCCTCCAGTGCTTTGCTACACTGGGATTACCTCAAAGGATTAAAACTGACAATGGACCATGTTTCATAAGTAAAAGCTTACAGGACTTATCTTTATGGGGAATCCACCATAACACGGGGATTCCCCCATAACCCCCAGGGCCAAGCTATCATAGAACATAACCATCAGGACTTAAAGGCCAAAGGCCAAAACAAGAAGGGGGAGTAAGCCCCCACCAACAGCTAGGTTCAGCCTTATTTACCATCAACATCCTCAATTTTCAAAAAGGTCAATTCGAATCTCGATTCCAAAAACATTAGGGACGTCAGGAGCAAAGACCAGAGGTACGGGTTAGATGGAAGGATCTAGTAACAGGACAATGGCAAGGACCCAACCTGCTCCTTACTATGGGCAGAGGGTTTGGATGCATCTTTCCCACAGATGAACCCCAACCCATCTGAGTACCTGCAAGGAATCTAAAGATGCAGGAATAACCCTGTCCCAAAGGTAACAGCCCTTTGAGGAGGATTTCTATGTCTTACAGGATGGAGTATTTTGGATAGAAGGCTTTCATTGCCGTGTTTGCCGCTGCTGCCCTGGCCATCATCATCTTTATCATTACCATAGTTACTCAAGATCTGATCAATAGATGGCTGACCAAAATCTGTCAATAATGGTATTCCTCCTGCTAGCCATCTGTCAGATAAAAGCCGAGGACCTCTGAGCCTTGGTCCCTTCCCCGTCTCCTGTTAGCCATCTGTCAGATAAAATCTGAGGACCTCTATGCCTTGGTCCCTTCCCCGCCTATACTCTTGCCCTTCTCTTAAGTGAAGAGCTGGAAATCACCAAAAACATGGCTCTGCTACCTTGCGACCCTCATTTTAGGTCACTTTGTCTCACCCCTAACAGAGTTCAAAATATTACTAAATCGGGCCTACAACTCGCAGACTATATTCACAGTCACTGGAACCAACAATTTCTTAATTATTCCATATTGCTGATCAATTAGATTATTGCTCTAAATTATACCTGGACCCTGGTCCTATCGATGGACTCCTCCTTTTTTAGTAAGGTATGGGAGCATGTTTGTAATGCTTGTGCTAGCTTTTGTTCACCTCATGCGTCTCTGCTCAGTTATCAGAAGACAAAGACAGATGAAGAAAGTCCTGGTCCAACTTGCCCTGGCCACCCAATCCCCCTCGGGCCCCTCCTCAAGACAAATCCAGGCATGGATGCTTGAGCTAGCCTGAGGGCCCAGGTTGCTTTGCCCCCTTATGGGATAGACCCCCGTATATTAACTGCAAAAGGGCATGGCTGGTCCCAATGATGGGTAAGACCCTCCCAGACTGATAAACCCAAGACAGGGGCCATGAGGGCAATCATGGTTACCCAAGGACGGGCAACTTCAGTGCCTGAGGAAAGGCAACCTAAGACAGGGAGGCCATAGCAGCGGAGGGGGATGGGGACAGTGCGCCCCATCCCCAGGGGCTATCCTTAAGGAATCTCACTTTTAAAACAAAGTAGGGGGAGAGTTGCAGGGGCCTGAGGCCAGGGGCGAGGCAGGGTGGTGCCTAGAGGAAACTGCTGGGGCGTGATCAGACTTGTCTGGCACCTAGAGGAAATGGCCAGAACACGGCCAGACTTGTTTTGATGAATCGCTGATTGACTCCTGTCATTTCCGTGCATCCTGGCAGCGCATGATCACCCCGCGAACACAATGCTGTGCTATGGAGAGGAGACTGCATGCTTAAGTTCACCTTTAAAATGATTGGACACTTGGTTGGGGAGGGGATTTTCCTTTATGGTTTTTGCCTTTATAAGCTCTGTAAACACCTGCAATAAACGAGTTCCTGCTTGACTGGCTCCCTGTCACGTCTGATTGTCTCCCAGGGAGGCTGCGGGTAACGGGCAGACAGCGCACTTCCCTTTCCCTGGCTCCTGTGTCGGGGCAGGATCCCCGACAAGGACTGCTTTTAACATGTCCCAGAGGTTTTGTTGTGTTGTATTGTCCTTTTTGTTGAATTCCAGGAATTCTTTTATTTCTTTCTTAATGTCTCCTTTGACCCACTCGTTGTTTAGAAGTGTATTGTTCAATCACCACGAGTTCAGTAACTAGGGTTTCATCCAGCATTGATTTTGAGCTTCATTGCTTTGTAGTCTGATAGAATGCATGGAATTATTTCAATGTTTTTGTATTTATTGATATTTTGTGGCCCAGTATTTTTGAAAAAGTACCATGGGGTGCTGAGTAGAAAGTGTATTCTTTGGTGTTTTAGTGGAATAATAGAAAGATGTCTATTAGGTCCATTTGATGTATGGTATCACTTAATTCAGATGTCTCTCTGTTTATTCTTTGTCCAGTTGACCTGTCTAATGGAGACACTGGGGTATTGAAGTCCTCTACTATTACTGAGTTGGAGTTAGTCTGTTTCTCAAAGTCCTGTAGTGTTGTTTTTATGAATTTTGATGCACCAGAATTTGGTGCATATATGTTAAGGATTGTAATATCTTTTTGGTTAACTGTTCCTTTGATCAGAATGAAGTGACCCT
>NW_008353596.1:4353781-4369626 GCF_000622305.1 Nannospalax galili
TGTCATGGAAGATTTTTCTTTCCCCTTCAAATATAATAGACATTTTTGCTGGGTAAAGTATTCTGTGCTGGTATCTATTGTCATGTAGAACTGGAAATACCTTGGTCCAGGTTCTTCTGGCTTTCATAGTTTGCATTGGTAAGTCAGCTGTAATTTGATGGGCTTTCCTTTATATGTGACTTGTTTTTCTTTTGCTGCTTTCAGTATTCTCTCTTTGTTCTGTACATTTAGTGTTTTTACTATGATATGTCATGGAGAATTTATTTTCTGATCCTGTCTATTTGATGTTCTGTGTGCTTCCTGTATTTGTATAAGGATATCTTTCCTTAATTTTTGGAAATTAGCTTCTACAATCCTGTTTAAGAGCTGGTCAACACCAGTAACCTAAAATTCTTCTCCTTCCTCTATTCCTATGATCCATAGATTTGGTCTTTTCATGGTGTCCCACATCTCTTGCATGTTTGATGTCTGTGTTTTTTTTAATTTTCCATAATCTTTGCTTGAGTGGTCCAATTCTTCAACTTTATCCTCCAGTGTTGATATTCTGTTTTCCATTTCATTCATTCTAGAGGTGAGGCTTTCCCCTGTTGTTTCAGGTTGGCTTATTGAGTATTGCACTTCCTTCTTCATTTCTGTCTGAGTTTTCTTCAATGTTTCTATCTCTTTTGTGAATTCATTCAGAAGTTTATCTTCTTTTAGCTCTTTGATTTGTTTGTTCGTGTGTTCTTTGTTTGTTCGTTGAATTCCTTGATCATGTTTATGATTGTTCTTTTAAATTCAGTGTCCTGGGTTATCTCTAGGGGGTTCCCCTTGTAGAACTCTTCTACAGGATTGGTGGAGTTTGGTGGGAACATAGGGTTTTGGCTTTCCATTTTATTATTCTTTTGTTATGATTTTGGCATGTGAATTTTATGTTGTTTATGATTCTGATATGAGAATTAAGTTGAAGTATGCTTCTGTTTGTATTATCTGGGTGCCTAGATCCTTTCTTTATTGATTATGTAAAGATGGTTGGTTCAGGGTTCAGGTTCTCTGAGGTTTAATTTGGAAGGAACTGATGGCTTCAGATCAGCTATTCAGGAGTACCCACAGAAGCCCAATTCAGGCTCTAGTCAGGTACACTCAGGCTTCTTTCACCACGTAGAGGCAGGGTCCAGGTGCTCTCATGCAGTCTCCTGTGTTCTCAACCCTATGCCAGAGGGAAGCCTTGGGGAGGCCAGAACTCGGCACTTTCTGGCAATCTGCTGAGATCTGAGCCGCCACACTGAACCTACCCTCTCAGGCTGTCTGCTAGGATCTCAGCCTTAGTCTACCAAAGCCAGATCTTCCCCGGGGCCTTGGGAGGAACCTCACAAAATCCCAAGTAGGGGGATGGGTATGGAGCAATTAGGAAAAGCTCACCACCACATGAGGCAGGATCCAGGGGCTCTCAGGCAGTCTCCTGGTTTCTCAGGCCCTCTGCTAGATGGAGGCCAGAGGAAGGCCAGAGCTCAGCACTCTCTGGCGATCTGCTGAGATCTGAGCCATTACACTGATGGAGGTCCGAACCCACCCTCTCCTAGGTAGGGTCTTTCTAGGAGGTGGTTATGAGGGACGAGGAGTTAGCCACATTTGGGGGAAAGGTAAAATGATAGGGAAAGGGCCGCTGATGAGTAGTAGACAGCACACTTCCATCTTCACCTTTGTCTGAGACAAAGGCCTGGGGGCTCCCCCTCTAGCTAGTAAGACCCTCTTTCCAGCCAACCAGTCCAAACCAGTTCAGATAAGACCAAGACTATACCTGCACACCTTTTTATTTGAAACCATAAACCTATCAGCCTTCTCTTCATTGAGTTGACCAGTTGAGAAGGGGGAACCACCAAAACCCTTCAAATCTGAGGCCCTTCCAAGAGGACTTGACTAGTTTCCAAATCACCTCCCCTACATCTTGCCTTCTCCCTTGTGTAGTCTCTTCTGCCATGGAATGATGTAACGAGAAACTCGTCAACCTTGACTACCTAGTCTTGTGAACTATAAGGAATGTGTCTCTGTTCTTATTAATTATCCAGTCTCGGGCATTCTGTTATAGGAGCAGACAGGTATGTCTATGGTCCAAATGAGGACTCTGCAGCACAGAAGTCTATAACCAGCCAGTGATGAGTCATGGCCTAACTGACTTCTCACCAGGGTTTTTTTTTTGTTTTTTGTTTTTTTTTTCTGGAGTCCCACTGTTCTCCTCTGGATAATTTGGCTACAGGGAGGGAGGTTACAGGGAACATCAGATTTGGGAAAGGTTCTTTCTGGAACTGTTTGGGCCTAGTTTCCCCAGCTGAGTTAATTCTTCCTCATCAGTGGGCAGTAGAAGCTGCTGAAACACACTTGATGGTTTGCCTTACATCTATATCGTAATCTCCCACTGAAGTGTGATGGGCTGGCAGCTCTGTGCCATGTCAGCTATCTCCCCTGGTGGTTTTCCTAGGTTGCACCCCTCAGATGGCTGTCAGGAAAGTGGGGGCTAAGTATGTCAGCATGGAAGCTTGTGACCACCATCCACATGCCTGCTTCCTCCTTGTTCTCCTGGACTAAATATTTTCTTTAGCCCTATGATTTATAGACTCTACTTTATTAAAAACACTCTAGTATACAACTCTATTCCTTTGTGGATTGAAACAGGGTATAAAGAAATCAAATACTGTCTTTTTTCCAGATAAAAGACATTTAGAAAATCAAAGTCTATTTTTCCTGTGCTTGCTTTATTTTGCAATAGAAACAGAAGATAAAGAAAGATTATCCAATTTCACAGGCTTTGTGCTCTGGAGAAGACAATGCAGTGTTGCATGGTATTAAATGCACGTGCTACAGTGCAAGTTCCCACAATCAGAATAACTGCTGATATTGTGATTTCACAATCACTTTTACACATTCCCGTCGGAAAGCTAAAAGAGCAGAGTACAAATTCCCTCAGTCTTTTGGTTCAAAGTCATCTTCCTTAATAATTTACATGAAGTAAAGTTACCCCGCTCCATGTCCAATGCAGTGTGACCAGAAGTTAGAATCGGATCACTATTGGTCATAGTTCAGACAGTAACACTCTCACGTCTGAGAAAATTATCTCATGCTCCTTTGCAACAATATCCACACACAGTCCCCATTCCCAGTCAACTCATCTGATTCCCAGTCTTTCTGCTTTTTCACTAGATCACCATGCAACACCATAAAGAATATGGCCTTTTCTGTTTGGGCTCTTTTATTTAACATATAGGCTTTGAGGCTCATCCTTGCTACTGTGTGTATCAGCAGTTTACTTATTTTTTATGGGTCAGTAACATTCCTTTGTTTCTAATTTGCGTGGTTATGAACAAAGCTGCTATAAACATTTGCAGACAGGTCTTTTCATGGACATTTTCATTTCTCCTGAGCAAACGTCTGTAACAGGCTCCCTGGGCCATATAATAAATGCATATTTAACTACCGTGCACAGAAAACTGTGTACCTACTTTTCCAAAGTGGTTGGCAATACTGTTCTGCATTCCCACCAGCACTATATGTGAGCTCTGGGTGCCCTGTATGGTCCACAGCCCATGACGCTAGTGGTTTGTTTTTGCTCTTGTAATGGTCACATACAGGTATTTGGTTGATGTTCTAATTTACAATCACATAATAATTTCTAATGACTTTGAGCATTTGTTCATTTACTTGATATCTGTGCTCTTGCTTGAATTAAGTATCTTTCTAAATCTTTCTGTTTTCAAATGGTATTTATTTTTAATCATTGAGTTGTCAGGATTGTTTATATTCCTGATACAAGTTCTTCATCAGATTGGTACTTCACCCGATTTCTCAATGTTTAGTGTTTCAAATCCTTACCAGGGTTTTCTCTTTCTTTCTCTCATCCTCCCTTCCTCTCTTCTCTTTTCTGCTTTTATTTTCTTGGTGTTGGAATTGAATCTAGGACTCATGTACACTAAGCATATGATCCACCCTGGAACTATACTCCAGCCCTCACAGAATTTTTTGAAAAACAGAAATTCTTAATTTAATAAAATCCATGCTGCTGATTTTTAATGGTGTGATGGTTTATACTGACTGTTGGCTTAATTAGGTCAAATTGCTCAAGGGCTTAGTGAAACACATCCCTGAGTGCAGCTTTGAAGCCATTTCCAGACACAACCAAACCATGCATGCTCTGATGTAATGAATAGATTAATCCTTTCATGTGCCCATAGTATTAGGACATTTGGGGGATGGGGTGAGAGGCCGGAGGTGGGGCCTAATTCAAGAAAATAGGTCACTGGGGATGTAGCCCTGGAGGTTGCACTTTGCCCCCTCTTCTTCTTTGTATCCTCTCTCTCTTTCTCTCTCTCTCTCTCTCTCTCTCTCTCTCTCTCTCTCTCTCTCTCTCTGTCCTTTCTGTCTTCCAAGAAGAACAGAACTGTAACAGTGCAGGCCTATAACCCAGACACTCTGGAGGGACACTGAAGCAGGAGAACTTCACATTCAAAGCCTGTCTGGGCTAAGGACTGAGTAACATCAGTCAGGGCAACTTAGTGTGACTTTGTCTCACAATAAAGAGAGCTGAGGATACAGCTCAATTGTAAAGTGCTTGCCTACCATGGCAAGACCTTCAGTTTAATTTTTAAAATATTTTATTTATTTATTATATTTTATTATAAGTGTAGTCTCCATGCATGTAAGTGTGCACATGTGCAATGCCAATGGAGGTCAGAAGAGGGCATCAAATTATCTGGAACTGGAGTTATGGATGGTTGTTCGCCACCATGTCAACACTGGGAATTGAACCCAGGTCCTCTGCAAGAGCAGCCAGGACTCTTAATTATTGAACCACCTCTCCAGCCCTTTTGGTTCAACTTTATTAAAGGTAGAAAATTGAAAAAGAAATAAAAAAGAGCTACAGACTTCTGTGACCATGATATCTGCCAAAGTGCAGAGGCCTGAGAACTATGTGCTAAATGCTCTGAAATTATAATCCAAAATAAATCTGTCCTCTCTTAAGGTTTTTTGTTTGTTTGTTTGTTTGTTTGTCTGTTGTTTGTTTTCAGTCATTTGGTCATAGTGATAAAATCCCTATGTTTTGTATTTAAATCTATGCTAAATTTTGAGTTGGTGTTTGTGTATAGCGCGAGCTAAATGCTGTACTCATGTTTGGGCATGAGGATAAAAAACTGTCTGATTACCACTTGTTGGAGATTCTCCTCTTCTCCCTTTGCCTGACCCTGATGCTTCAGTGAATTCTCATTCCTGATTGAACTGAGGTATGCTATGAGCATTCTCTAGAGGATCAGAATTGATAGAATGAATGAATATACAATGAATTTATTAAATCAGCTTACATTGAAAGAATAACAGCTGTCTCACACCTGGGAGGCTGAGAACACAGTAACTGCTCCGTGCATGAGGCTGGGTGCTTCAACAGTCCCAATCTGGCACCAAAAACCTAGAAGGTTCCTGGGGAGCTGCTGATCCTTAGTCAGTGATGGAAGCCACAAAACTCTGATTCTGATAACAGTGAAGGACTCAGCAGTAGCAGTAACAGAGTAAACCAACCCTGCAGCAAAAGGGAAGGCCTATCGAGCCTTCTGCCATGCCCTTTTAAATATTTTATCTGGGTTGCTACCAAAAGGTGCTGCCCACATTTGGGGCAGTTCTTCCCATATCAGTTAAGGCCATCAGGATAGTTCCTCAGTTGAGGCTCCTACTCAGGTGATGCTAATCTGTGACAAGGTGATATTAAAACCAGCTATCACAGATGCTGTCGTATACCTACCCCTATAAGATATGCTATCTTATACCTACCTCCTCCTCTTTCCAAATCTCAACTCTGACCTGGACCAAGACAAATATTTTGCAAACAGGTGGCCATCTGTAAAGGAGGAAATGTCTGTGGTAAATGGCTAGTTAAAAAGCCTCCTAAAGCCTGATGAATTGGCTTCCATATCTGTGTTTCCCTCAAGACTTAAAAGAGAAAGCTGAAAGACAGCTGGTCTTACCTACTCAAATGGAATTCAGCGTCCTCTGATTGGAAGGTCATAAAATCCACTTTTATTTGCTGCCCTAACCTTTTTTGAAAGAAATTCCACTTAGCAAGAAGAATATAAAGTCATTCCAGCTGATATGCTGGTGACAAGCCCTGGGGAGCCCCAGCACTTCAGTACCTGCAGATAGGCCAAGATGGTGGCAACTGGGAGGTCATTCATTTTGGGACCAACTGGGGCCACCATTGGCTGTGACAATGGGACTTAAGTGTCCAGAAAGAATGTAGAGGGCTTTGGAATTATTAGAGTCTGGCATTTATAAGTTCTCTGATCTTGTGTGGATTGAGTAATTTTCTCCTCCCTAACCTGGAAAAGAAGTAGTCAAACCACTGTATTATAGGTTCCACATCTATAAACTAAAACAGCAGCAGAGGCTGCTGGGGGAGGGAGAGTCGGTTCTCTTTAGTTCAGTCTTTGGCAGGGTACCCATGCTCCGTGTTCTGCACCCATGCAGATATAGGCAACACTAAATGGACTCAGTGGGTTTAAAAAATAAGAGCGTGTGAAGGTGGAGGGAAAAGTGGTAGGAATAGGAGAGTAATTGGAAGGGAGGGGATGGAGGTGGATTTGATCAAAACTCATTATCTGCACGTATGAAATTCTCAAACAAAAATTTTAAATATGTACTGGATATGTATAGACATTTTTCTTGTCATTATTTCCTAAACAATATACCATAACAAATATTTATGTAGCATGTATATTGTACTATGTATTACATGCAATTGAAAGGATTTAAAGTACATGAGAGGACTGTGTAGGTATAGGCAAATGAATGCTATTTTATGTAAGGGACCTGAGCACCTGCAGATTTTGGTATCCATGTCTGTATGTAAGGAGTCCCGGGGTCTCCTGTGAATACAGAAAGACATTCGTATCATGTGTTGGGGTGAAGAGGAGGTGGTACAAATAAGGTGAAAAAAGAAAAACTGTAAGATATCCTCAATTTAGTCATGAGAACTGGGACAGGAAACAGGAAGTTACTCAGTTAACAGCCAGTGTCCAAAACCAACCAGGGTGCTCCACACTCCTGAATGTGTGTTGAAACCTTGACTCAAAACCCCGGACCCACCGATCCTCATGCAGAAACTACTAACCACAACCAACCCAGGGTGCCAGGCACTTCTGATGGGTCGCCTCTGTCTCGGCACCCCCAACCACCCCTGTCTCAGCACCCCCTCGCATTATCTTGTTACAAAAATGGTCTTAAATCTTAGGTCTGGTGGATGTGTTTCCAACTTCTGTCTTACCTCCTCCCTGGGAGTTTTTGAGATTGTCCCAGGATCCAGTCCTTCCTCAGGAAGTGTCTGTAATGGTTCAATAAACTCTTTGATTTCAGAAGATCCTTGTTTTGAGTTTTGGTTTAGCAAAAATAATAGAGGCACTTAGGAAATTCTCCATGATAATAACATGGCTTTTATATTTTATTATTTTTATTTTACCTTATACATATGAGTGTATTGCCTGCACGTACATAAGTGCACCCATGTTGTGCAATGCCCACAGAGGTCAGGAGAGGTTGTTGGATGCCCTAGAACTGGAGTTTCAGACAGCTGTTAGCCGCCATGTGGGTGCTAGGAATCAAACCCAGGTCCTCTGCAAGAGCAGCCAGTGCTCTTAACCACTGAGCCATCTCTTCAACCCATAACATGCCTTTTAAAAAAGTAGACTTTGCAGAGTTACCAAGATTGAATCCTTGCTAATTCATTTGACCTGTAAGAATGGATGACTCTGTTGGCTACCTTGTAGGGTGATTGAGTGGATTAGAAATAACATAATTAAAGCACCGGATCCAGTGTTATCAGCAAAAAAAACAAAAAACAAAAAACAAAAAAAAACAGGTGCTAAAAAGATTATTTTGTTATTATTTATGATAGACTGAATAATGACTTACCCATCCCCACATCCATGTCTTAACCCCTAGAATGTGTGAATGTTACTTTGTCTGAAGCAAAAAAACAAACAAAAAAAAACAAGGTTTCCTTGTTATTGTCATACTCAATATAGTGAACCTCAGTGAACAAACAAGGTTTTTTTCCATATACCAAGAAATTCTTCAGCAGACTCTAATTAGGTGTTCTGTAACTGAATTCAACCTGCACTGTCTATTTGTATAGTGTCACATCCCACAGGTTGATAGCTCAACCATAAAACTGCCCTTCCTACTTCAGACACCAGCCACAAGTCATAAACAAGCTGTCATCTATACTTCAGAGTATCTGCTGAAAATTGAGGCTCTCATAACCTCCCCTCACCCCTCAAGTTAATCTGCTAGGACTGGTCACAGAACTGAAAGACAGAATATTCTTACTAGCATTATAAGATACGTATGATTGTAACCAGGTCAGCCTTTTATAAGCTGTCCCTTTGCCCAGTATTCCAAATTTTTTAAAAACGTATATACTTCAATTATTAAAACGCTAACTGCTAAAAAATTTCCCTTTAGATGTAGGGAGTCCTGAACATCTGGTCACTTTCTGATAGCCTCAGAGTGGGTACCATCCCTCCTATTCTTTAGCTCAGCTATTAACAGATACAAAGCATGCAAATTGGTATGAGATTTAACTTTCAGAAAAGTTATATGTATATTTAAAGACTAGCTACAAGCTCTAGGAGGTCAGGATCAATTGTTAGGTTCTGGCCAGAAAAGAATTTAAAAAGGAGACGTATGCCTTGAATGACAAAGACTCTACTCAGCAAATAGTTTTCTTGCCCTGTCTGGACTTTCTCTTCCCATGAAAGCGTGTCCACACACCCGGATTCCTCCAGATGGAGCGCTGAGGACCAGAGCCTCTCGCCCATCCTCTTAGTATACTAGCCCTTGAATAAAAGTGCTTTCTTTCCTACTCACTCTCATTTCCAAAATATTGGCTTTTGAGTATTAAGCAGTAGAACTGAATCCTGTGACAAGATAAGCAGCCAGATGAACAGACAAATATGGCAAGAAATGGGAAAGGGAGTTCAGAGCTTCCCTGCCTTCTGGGGTACATCACTCTTCTAACACTTTCTCATGTTCAGAAATTTGGAAGTTCATCACATCTTTTCGTTCAATCATTTTTATTAAAGGACCATGACCATTTCTCTCTCTCCTCGTTCTCCTTCCCTTCCCATTCCCATCTAACTATTTAATTCTTATAGTCTAGGTTTTATGTTTTGAATTTGTAGATCACCATAAAACTTGCTGTTAACATAGACAGAACACAGGTGAGATTTGAAAAATGGCTTGTCAGTAATTTTAAAAATTCAAGGGTAAACTGACTTGGAATTGGGTACCTACTACTCAAATGGTTTTCCTCCAGCCAGCACTCCCCAGGGTCATGCAACAAAATAAGAAGGAATGTAGACATGATGTCAGACCTGGAGCTGATTCCTGGTCTACCAGCTTCACTTGGGCAGTTACTCAACTTCTCTGAGCCTCAGTTTCCTCCTTGGTATTCACGGGGGGATATGATGCATGTTCAGAAGAGTACACAGTAGGTGCACACCGTAGGAAGTCCTTCCCTCAGCCTTCTGCTATGTGTGTCCACGTCTTGCATATCCTGATATCTGGATCCCATCCTGTGGATATTTGCTCATGCCTTGGTTATAGCTTTGCTTGAGACCAGGACCTTCTTGGACCAGTGCCGCTCAGTGGCACATACTGTAGTGGTAGAAATGTCCTGTCTGTGCTGCCTGGCAGAGATATTCTAGATAGACTGGGAAGTGAGGATTGCTTGCAGAATGGGTAGTACAACTCTAGATCTGAATTCGTTCATTTGTAAGATTTCTGTGTGTGTGTGTGTGTGTGTGTGTGTGTGTGTGTGTGTGTGAATGTTCATGTGTATGTGCACAGAGGCCAGAAGAGGGCGTTAGGTATCCTCTCCATCACTCTTTGCCTATTCCTTTAAGGCAAGGGCCCACATTTCCATGGCTACACCAGAAGCCAGCAGACCCCAGTGATCCTATTCTCTCTTCTTCCACTTCAAAGCTGGGGTTCAGGTATGCACAGGACACTGGGGTTGTTATGTGGGTTCTGAAATCTGAACTGCAGTCCTCATGATTATGCAGCAAGCACGAAACTCCTTAGTCATCTCTCCCACCCTAGGAACTGAATTTGTAATGTTACTGAATTTTTAGCAATTCCAATATCCAGACTAAGACTTGGAAACTTATGATTTTTAAAAAATATTTTATTTTATTATTTTTATTTTATGTGTATGTGTGTATTGCCTGCATGTAGGTAAGTGCACCTGTGTCGTGCAATGCCCGCAGAGGAGAGAAGAGGCTGTCAGATCCCCTGGAACTGGAGTTATGGACAGTTGTTAGCTGCCGTGTGGGTGCTGGGATTCGAATCTGGGTCTTCTGCAAGAACAGTAGTGTTCTTAACTACTGAGCCATCTCTCCAGCCCTGAAAACTTATGATTTTAAGTGGCAGCATCTCATAGCAAATCAAGGGCAGAAAAATCACACAGGTGCAAATGTACATCAGTGAGGAAAGGATAAAATTCCCCCCAAAAAAACATTTCTAGTATCTCTCTGGAAGAAGACAAGCAGACTTGTGCTAATGTTCCATTTCTATCACTGTAGCAAATCACAAACTTAAAGGAGAATGGGGATTATTTGGTTCGTCGTTTTCAAGATTCTGGTCCATTATTCGTTGGTCACCTTGCTTTTGGGCCTTTGGTGAGTCAATACATCACAGAAGAAACAGACTGGAATAACAAGTGTCCATCTCATGGCAGGAAGCAAAAAAGACAGAGGAAGAGGTCCTTTCAATGACCTAAAATCCTCCCATTACGCTCCAAATTACAAGGTTCCACCCCTCCCAATTATAACTCCCTGAGGACCAAACCTTTAATACATGGCCATTTGGGTGACATTTAAGGTCCAAGCTCATTGATGGAAACCAAATATCCCATTACTCAGGTATGCTAGAAAAATTCTAGGAGCTTGGCAACCATAGGTACTACTATAATAAACAGGAAACAGAACATTCCCATCATTTCAGAGGAGTCTACTGGACAGTACCACTGCAGAGTTTCCCGTGTTATTATTTCTTTGATTTTCCAGAGTGCTGACTTGGATCATGTGACAGTGGCCGCTGAGAGGCTCTGCTGAGAAAAGTTTAGAGTCAGAGTCCAGCCTGGACAGGGCTAGAATGCTAGGACAGATTCACAAGTCTGCCTGAGCATGGGCTAGAGGAACCACCCTGCTACAGGGCCTAGCACTCTCTCCCTGCTCAGCTAATTCCTTCTCCCTGGTTCCTGATCACTTCCAAGCCCCAGCCAGAGTCACCATCTTCCAGACTCACATTGGGACATTGGGCCATTCCTGAAATGCAATTTGCCCCTGTGATTGCTAATCCTCCCTGGAATTAGTGTTCTCTGGCTAAACAGTTCTATTTAGCAATAGATGTGTCTTCTGTTATTCATCAAGATGAAAAACACTTCCTACAACCTCTAATCTAAGACTAAGACCACAGGCTCAGAGATTGTGGTCGTTTCAAAATCGTGCAACTGCTCTCAGCTCAGTAAAATTCCACTGGGCGTGGCTGGGAGCCATAGTGCCCCTATCAACTGCGGCTTGTCATTGAGCTCAGAGCTCAAGATACCAAAATCATTAGTCAATTTCTGTCCCCTTCTTTTCTCTCTTCCTTCCTTCCTCTCCATCTTTCTTCCTTCTTCTTTCTCACTAACATTGATCAGTCACATATTAGGACCTAGGTACCTGATGCCTGTTTTCTTTTAATCCTCACAATAGCCTCATGAGATACATTTTTTTCTCACAGAGAGAAATAATTTCATGATAAGAGGGAAAGACAAGATTCTAACCAGAACTAGGCTCTGCTGCTTCCCCCATTCCCTCGATGAATTGCTGTAATGGAA
The DNA here is from genome assembly GCF_000622305.1 of Nannospalax galili. Classification (NCBI taxonomy): domain Eukaryota; kingdom Metazoa; phylum Chordata; class Mammalia; order Rodentia; family Spalacidae; genus Nannospalax; species Nannospalax galili. Next base: position 4,365,678 of record NW_008353596.1, read on the forward strand.
AGGTGCAGCTATACCTCCTCAGAAATTCACAGCCTGCTAGGGGTAGATTTGGAATTGTAATAACCATGCTGTGCAGTTGGTGCTATGACAGTGGTTTTCAGATCCAGGTCATCAGCATCAGAGTTGACTTGGGACTTCTTATAAATGCACATACTTGGACTCTAGGGTGAAAGAGAAGCCCTGGGGGGTGAGACCCATCAGCTTATATCTTAATGAGGACTCTGAGTCGTCCTAATGCTCACTGAAGTTTGAGGGCTGCTTTTGTGAAATGTGGGATGATTTGGCAAGGAACAGAAAACTCTTCCAGAAGGATAGGTTTTTCTGATAATCAGAAGGGTTCTAGAGAGACAGCTGAGAGGAGGGGGGCAGAAGTGCATTCCAGATAAAGGCAAGACATGGTTTAGACATGGAATATTCTCCTAAAATTTCATGTATTAAAATTTAATACCCACTGCAAGATGTTAATTGAATGAAAAATTAGTCCAACTATGTTGTAGCTTTGGGAAAATGATTAGGATTAGATAAGGTGATCAGGATAAAAGGCTCATGATGGAATCCTGGAAACTTTATAAGAAAAGAGATATATTAGAAGAAACACAAATACTTCCTGTTTCATGCCACCTCAGGATTCTACCAGTAAGGCCATTTAAAGGACATGTAGTAGTTTAGGGTCCATGAGCAATAGGGTAGCTCAAATGCCAGGTATGAGGTGGGAAATGGGAGGTGAGTTTGAAAAGATAAATTATACCAGACTTTGGAGCACAAGAAAGCCAGAAATTATGAGACTTTGCCTATAAAAGGCAGAGAGCCACTGGTGACTTTTAAGCAAGAAATTGGCATCCATATGTTTGAACTTTGGGTGTGGCTTGAAGAAAGAGAAAAGGGATATGTAAGCCTATGAATCAAACAAATCAGTAGATAATGGGAAGGAGGGACAAAGAAAATAAAACCAGCTAATCAGAAGTATCTTATTTTGAACTGGGACTTTGTTCTTGTCTGAGTCTGTTTGAGGTGCTATGAGAAAACCCCATAAATTGTGTAGCTTAACAATACTTATTTCGTATTGTTCTGATGGCTTGGAAGTCAAGGTCAAGAGGCTAACAGATTCAGTATCTAGCAAAGACTGGATTCTGGTTTTGTAGATGGCTCCTTTTTTCTGAGTCTTTCTGTGGTAGGCACCCCTGGGCCTAATCATATGGGTTCTGTCTTTATGGCCAAATCACCTCCCAAATGCCCCCGTCTAATACCATCACCTTGAATATCAGGGTGTCAACATAGAAGTTTAAGGGAGAATACCAACACCCAGAATGTAACACTTCCCAAGTAACAGGATGGAATTTTTGAGATAAACAAATAAATATATTCCTAGACCTATAGGAATGGGGCTGTGTATAATTAAATAACAAGTTGTGAATGGAAAAAAAAAATGATGGGCTTTCTGGTGCCTTGTATCAATCTTAAAATTTAGCTTGCATATGAATCACCATAGGCTCTTGTTAAAATTCAGCATATAGAATCCAAGAATTTGTATTTCCTGCAAGTTCCCAGGTAAAGCAAATGTGACTTGTCTGAGGGCCATGCTTTTACTAGTGAAAATAAGCCAATTGTTGTCACTATGATGGTCACTGTATAATGTTATTGTTTCTGGCTAGAATAAACCCATCAGTGTATGATGGTAGATATACTGGGTACCATATCTCTCTATTTTCCCCTTCATCTTCTGAAGCAGAAGTTTCAAATTCTATATAAATGCATATCTTTAAAAGAAGAATACAACAGAATAAACTTTAAACCTCAGTTCTCAGTTATTGCCCAGTGTAAATCATATATGCTTCCTGAATTTCCTGTCTTTATTGGTAAAAATGGGAATACTAACACTAGTTTTAACTATTAAAGTTGAAATGAGATCATAGGTATAATTCATGTGCATACTTGTTTTGCATAGCCAGGAAATGGGACCTGTAAGGAAACAATAGTGTGATCCTAACTGCCTCACCGCCAGAACAGGCTTAGCTTCTTTGAACAGTATGGATTAGAGGTAAACAGAACTGGGAAGGCCTGTTCACACAGTGTCACACAGGGCCCCAGGGAAGAGCATTCAGTGCAATCTATTTTTCCCAAAGCCCTAACGCTACAGGATAAGCATTCTGCTTGATCGACCAAAGCATCTGGCAAGACAGGGGAAGTGGAAACAGCCCCCCAAAGCAAGATTCTTTAAGTCAACTAACCATTAGATCATTTAGGGCAGCTTAAGGATTGGGGTACTTTCCACAGCTGAGTACCTATCAATTGTTACCCTACTTACTTTCTAATTACTGAGCATGTGGACAAAATGGTAGAGGGGAAAATTGGTGTAATCTTTTCCAAGAAGCCCAGCATGGTACCATCCTGTCAGACCAGTGTGACTTGGGTTTCTCTTCTGATGCTAGAAGGGCAGCCTTGGGTGAGCAGCTTAATTTTGCTACATCTTGTTTCATGTCTGCAAGTAAAGATAACACCTGTTGGCTCCCCAAAATAAGACTGAACTCATAAAGCAATGCCGGTACAAGAGATATCCCTAGGAAAGGTTACTGGAGTTAAAGATTCCATGTCACCGAGCTAGCTTTCAGCTCTCTTAGAGCAACAATAATCTTGTCTTTGTTTATAATCCATTGTCTTAAATGTAGTTGGTATTCAGTCATTCATATTCCTGCGGTTTAAAATAAACTGTTCTAGGTTTGGGGAAGGATTTTGTGTGTTTGTTTTTTTTCTGTCTATATCAGAGTGATGTTCCTTTAAGATACCTGGAGTGCTACTTGGAGAAGGCTTCCAGGCCTTGTGGGAGAGATGTGGCAGCCATTTTGTGTTGTCAGTTGTATGTATAGCAGGAATCCATTTTTCTGTTACTGTGATAAAATACCATAGATTAGGTGCTTACAAAGGAAAGGGGTTTATTTGGATGACAGTTTGGGAGGCTGAAAGCCCAAATGTCTGCTCCAGCTCTGGCAAGAGTCCCCTGGCTGCATCACCTCGTGACAGATTTCACAGTCATGGAGAACACACGTGAGAGGGGAAGCTCAGCAGACTGAGAAGCAGCCACAGTTTTTAAATAATAATAATTTTTAAAAAGCCATTTGAATAACTCTCTTAAGAGCTAACTCAGGTCAGAAGTCTCCTACAGAACTATCCTAATCCCTTCCAAAGGCAGTGCCCCTGCCCATGATCTAAAAAACTGTCACTAGACTCGATTATTCTCAGCACCATGACACTGTGGACCAAACTTCTGATACATAAATCATTGGGACATGTGTTCAAACCACACTAGTAGTCTACAAGACAAAATACATCAAAGTTTAAGATTTAAAAACAAAGTTCTGAATAACTTATGAATTAAAGACAAACTGATGAAGAAAATTTTAAGTATCTTTCAGTGATAATAAAAATGTTATGTAAGAATGTGAGATTAGGGCTGAAGAGATGGTTCAGAGGTTAAGAGCACTCCAGAGGACCTGGGTCCAATTCCTAGCATCCATATGGTAGCTAACAACAGTCTGTAATTCCAGTTCCAGGGGAATCAGATGCCCTCTTCCTACTTTCAAGGGCATTTACACAACATGGGTACAACTTACATATATACAGGCAATACACTCATACACATAAAATAAAAATAATAAATAAAATATGTTTTTAAAAGAACATGAAAGTCAATATAAGTGCTTTTTACAAGGAACTGCTTAGTTTCACTGACATGAGACAAAAAAGAAAAAATGAGGAAAAATAGCTAAGCTTCAAAAAATGAAAAGACCCAATAACCACAAAGCAATTAGAGAGAATGGAATGATTAAAATAAATCAAAGAAAATAAAATAGATTTTAAAGAAAGATAAAGAAATATCACAAAGCCAAAATTGTTTTTAAAACTTCTAAAAAAATCAACAAACTCCTAGAAATATTGAAAGACTTAAGACTGA
>NW_008353596.1:4369676-4385374 GCF_000622305.1 Nannospalax galili
AAATTGAGAAAAAAATAGAAAACTCAATTATTCAAAAGCTGCTATGGGACTAAATAAACAAAATTATGTTTTTTTCTCACAAATAAAAACATATTTCTCACAAATAAAAAATATTGATGAAACAGATAATTTTTTAAATTATTTATTTAATAACCACATGCTTAGAAGAAGCATTTCATTACAGCATTAACATATTCAATAACAGTTTCCAGAGCAAAGATACATCTCTTTCAAAATTGACTGTAAATTTTTAGATTCACAGTTGAATTAATACAGTTATACAATATTGAACTCAATATAAACTCTATAAGACATAAAATTGAATGAGGTTTTAACCTTTAAAAAAGATCTCCATTTCATTTTAAAATATACTGGAAAAAACAGATAATTTTTTTTAAACAGGGCATAAGGTAGTGGTGTATTTACAGTGACTGCCCCACATTTACGGCTATGCCATAAAGCCAGACTCAAATACAGATCCAGTGACCTCCCAACAGCCACACAAAATTGTGAGAGAGGTGCCTCTTGGTGTTCTCGGCTTACATATACTTTGGCCCTCCCCCCCATGTGCAGCTAAGGTTGACTGATTGGGTGGGAGGGGTAACTGACTCCCCCCTGGACTCCTTGATGAGCGTGGGAAGGAGGTATGACTAGAGCTTAGAGACATAGTGGTCAGAGAACATTTCCAGTTAACACTCCACCCCTTCCTCTGGCTCTTACATTCTTTCCGCCAACCTTTTCTGAAAAAGTCCCTGAGCCTTGGAGTGGGTGGTAGGTGTGGGATGATCTTCCTCCAATTGTGGCAAGGCACCAAACTTGCAGGTCTCTGCATCATCGAAACAGATAATTTTTAACTTTACACAAACTCAAATAAAAACCCTGTTGTAGAGTTCTCTAGAGGAAAGAATAAATAGAATGAATGTATATTTAAAAGGGATTTATTAGAATTGGCTTACACTGTGTGATCTGGGCAGTCTAACACTGGCTGTCTTCACTCTGGAGAGGCTGAGAACTTTGTTTATTAAGGTAATTCCTTAACTTTTAACCTCGATGTAAGCTATATTCTTTAAGCAATGTTGGGACTGGAGAGATGGCTCAGCAGTTAAGAGCACTGGCTGCTCTTGCAAAGGACCTGGGTTCTAATCCCAGCACCCACATGGCAGTTAGCAACCATCTTTAACTCCAGTTCCAGGGAATCGAATCCGATGCCTTCTTCTGACCTCTGTAGGCATTGTGTGACATGGGTGCACTTACATACATGCAGACAATGCACTCATATACATAAAATAAAAATAGCAAAGTAAAATATTTAAATAATGCAAAAAAAGATGATAGTTTCTTAGAAATATTTGGAGATTTGGCTTGAGAGCCACAGAAGCCCACTGTAACAAAGCCTCATTGTGTCTCTCTCAAGAAGGCCACACCTGTCCTATAAGGTATCCTCTCTTGGAGCACCTGTCTTTCATTTTTAATAAACTCAACTTTGCTTCATACCTGGCTCACCCTGAAATTCATTTCTTCTTTGAATTCATGATCCCAGTTTTGCCTTGGTGAAGATCTCTGAAAAGAATTCCTCAGGCAGCTGCTAGTGTGCTGTAGAGCTGCATTTCTATCCCTGGCAAAATTCAAAGAAACAATGAGAACGTCTACCCGGAATGTCAGAGAAACCATGCTTAGGATTTTGGCTGGAATCCAAACACACACACACACACACACACACACACACACACACACACACACACACATACCATAGAAGGAAAAGTTGTGCTTTTCAAGTTAGAACTCAGAAAAGTGGGCTGGCTTAGCAGTGAAGACCTACAAACAACTGCCTTGGGGGAGAAATTTCCAGGAGGTAAGTATATTATCTCATTAAGGGGATAAGTATTCCTCCCATCTATTAAGCATGGCTTTGTGAGGCGATCTCCTAGCCAGGTGATTGACAGGCCCAGCTGGATTAACTCCTAATGGAGATGACAACAATACGTAATGTTCTAATCTTTGCAGGAGATGAGAGTGTTAGGTATCCACCCAAGGTTAGAGGTAGAACTCAGAATCCATTCTTTTGACCATGAGGGGGTAGGTTTCCTTTGATAGGCCTCAACAAAGTCCAGATATCTCTACCTTTTCTACATAGTATTTTAAATCTTAAGGAGGAACAGTTGTGATGCTCTCCTTTCTAGTGTTACTAGGGAAATGGAAGGCAGGACCCAAAGCTGATTATGAGAGGTCTCCAGGCCTGCTAATGTCTGTGTAGCTACCCAGAAGTCTGTGTAGTGCAACAAATGGCTGTTTTCACACTGAAAAGATGAACATCTGGTAGCTGCTCAACCCGGGAAGCTGGATGACTCAGTTGTCCCAACCTGGCAATTAGGGTCTGAAAGATTCCTGGTCTTTAGTCCACATTGGAAGACTAAAGAAGCTATGCTCTAATGTTAGTGAGGAACAGCAGCAGAGCAGTGGTGGCAGCAACATAGTGGATGCACAGACCAGCAAGAGTTGAAGGCAAACAGGCAAAAACCAAGCTTTTCCCTTGGATTCCCTTATATCTGGGCCACCACCAGAAGGTCTTTCAATCTTTAGGAAATACCTTTACAGACCTGCACAAAGTCATGTCTCTTAATTGATTCCAGATACAGTAAAGTTGACAACCAATATTGATCATCATACTCCTAAACTCATTTTTAGAAATTATTATGAATTTTATGTCTAAACATGAAAAGGGAAGCATCAAAAAAAGCAGAATATAATCTGCTGAAGAATTCATCTGAAAAGTTACTGTAAATATTAGAGAAATCAAGCTCAACTATAGATCAAATGATAACATACCACAATTAAATTGGTTTTATTGTAAGAAAGTAAGGTTGACTCAACAGGGGAAAATATATTTATCCAAATGAGAGTAGTATCAGATTAGAAGAGTAAACAAATCATTTCATTATTAGATACAAAAAAAAGTACTTGATAAAACTAAGCCATGCTTCACAACTAAAATCAAACAAGGCTTTTACACTAGAAATAAAAGTTAACTGCCTTTGCTTGGTAAACTTTATATAAATCAAACAAAAAATCAGCAATAAAAATCTCTTGAGGCTGTCCTACTCCAAGGTGAAATAATAAATAAATTCTGTTTTATCTGAAATGAAGCAGGAAAAACTATGATCTCTGCTCATACTTTTGTGTTGGATGTCTTAGCTGGTCCATGGTAAGGAAAACTAATCAGAGATGTAATGAATGAAAAGCAAAGCTTTATTTTACATATATGACATAGATACCCACTGAGAAAGTCAAAAGCATTTGTGAACAAATTAGTAATAGAGTTTAGCAAGAATTTCTGAGTTATCATCAAAATATAGAATCAATTGCATTACATACATCAACAATCGAGACATTTAAACCAAAATGATACCACTGGAATTATAAATCTACAAACTGATATGCAAAGTGTTTATGTAACATCAGTGCACAGTAATGCTTTATTGAAGGATATTTTTAAATAGTTTTCATTTGTTATTTCTATTTTTGTGTATGAGTATATTGCCTGCATGTAAGTGCACCCATGTTGTGCAATGCCTGCAGAGGTCAGAAGGGGACATCAGATCCCCTGGAACTGGAGTTATAGATGGTTCTTTGCCACCATGTGGGTGCTGGAAATCGAACACAGGTTCTCTGCAAGAGCAGCCAGCACTCTTAACTGTTGAGCATCTCTCCAGCCCCTGAAAGATACTTTAAAAGAATCAAATATGTGAGAGGACATACCATGTTTATGGACAGGAAGAAATCTATACAGATATCAACTATCCTCAAATTGGTCTCTAGATCCAACATTTTTCTCATCAAAATAGCAACATAGTTTTTCATGAACATTCACAAGATTATTCTAAAATAGTAAGAAAAGGTTCAAGAATAGTCAAGAAATTTCTGAAGATGAATAACAAGATGGGAGTTCCTACCCTACAGGATATCAAAGCAGTTTAATGTTATAGATGGACAGAAAATGTATAGACCAGTGGAAAAGGAGATAAGAATGTAGAGACCTCCATGTGTGTTACAACTTGTATTTGGTAGATATAGCATTATAAAGCAATACAATGAGAAATTGAGTAGCAGTTTACTATCCCCATGGGAAAAATGAAATCAGGTACTTTTCTCATATAAAAATTGATTTTGGGCAGGACCCCACTGCCAGATTGGGGCCGCTCTTTCTTCCCTCTAGGCCACCCAACACTTTGCCTGCCTTTTCCCAGGACAACAGTGCTGACCATGTTTCCAGGTAGAGCCCTCTCTTCCTCCTTCCTAGGCGTCCCAGCACACCATCTACCTTTCTTAGGATCCTGCACTGACCACATATCTGGGTTGGGGACTCACCTCCTTCCTCGCTAGGCTGCCCACAGCCTTGCCTACCTTTCCTGGAACTCCACACCAACTGCACCATTGAGTAGCTCTCTCTCCCTTCTCCTCCCTAAGCCACCCAAGACCTGCCTGCATTTTCCAGGACCCCCTAATAATCATGCTGCTGGGTAGAGTCCTCTACTTTTCCTTCCCTAGGTCACCCAAAACCCCAGCAAGCTTCATCAGTATCTGGTTCCAACCATGCCATAGGGCATCTAGGTAGTGCCCAGCCCACAAGGCTGGCCCATGGTTAGAGACCATTTTACCCTCAACTCTGCCCCCTCCATCCTGGGACCTACTCTAAGTACACAGGCCATGCAAGCATCCCCATCACCCCTAGGATGCACCCCTAGGATCCACCTACCTAATCTGCCACCTTGGGGCTCTCTCCAGCTGCCCTTGCACCCAGTAAGAATCCCACTCCTAGCAACTGCATTTCTTTGGGAATTCTGCCAAAATACCCAGTCCACTATTCTACTTCAAGACTCTGGCTTGGTGAACTAAAACTTCATATTAAAAAATGCAATCAACAACTCAACTCCAGATGCCCATTGCCTCATCACAAAAACAAAAAAAAGAAGCAATATGAAAAACCAAGACAATATATATCCCCCAAAGATCACCAGTCTTATAATATTGCTCACAATGAGAGCAACTTAGCTGAAACTCAAGACATAAAATGCAAAAGAACAATCATAAATATGTTCAAAGAGTTCGAGGAATTTAGAATCCATGAGTAAACACCTGAAGGAACTTAAAGAAAACAGGGATAGGGGCTGGAAAGATGGCTCAGTGGTTAAGAGCATTGACTGCTCTTGCAGAAGACCCAGGTTCGAGTCTCCAGCACCCACATGGCGGTTAACAACCATCCATAACTCCAGTTTCAGGGGATACAACACCTTCTTCTGACTTCCCCAGGCATTGCACAACAAAGGTGCACTTATGCAGGCATTACACTCATAAATTAATAAATAAATAAATAAAATAATTTTTAAAAAAGAAGACAGAGAAAAACTGTCAAACTCTGAAGGCCAAGAAAACAGAAACAGCCGAATGCAATAATGAAGGCAATTCAGGATATGAACATCTAACTCATTGAATAGTTAAAAATACTGAAGAAAGTCCAAACTAGAATAGAATAAAGCTGGAAAGGAAAGCTCAAAAAGTCTAATAAAAAGATTCAGTGAGGGGCTGGATAGATGGCTCAGCGGTTGAGAGCACTGACTGCTCTTGCAGAGGACCTGGGTTCGATTCCCAGCACCCACATGGCAGCTAACAACGGTAACTCCAATTCCAGGGGATCCGACACCCTCTTCTGACCTCCTCGGGCATTGCACAACACAGGTGCACCTACCTACATGCAAGCAATACACCCATACACATTAAATAAAAATAAATAAAAAGACTCAGTGGAAAGCCTCTCCCACCAACCGGATCATGTAGATAACAATGTCGGGATGGTTCAACATACGCAAATCAACAAATGAAATAAATCATATAAATGAACTTAAAGACAAAAATCATATGATCAATAGATTTATAAAAGGCCTTTCACAAAATCCTATACCTTTCATGATAAGAGTTATACATGAGCAACCCATAGCCAACATCATCAAAAACAAAATATTGACTAAGAGGAAAATGTGTGGTCACAGTATGATCTCATTTGTTCCGATTACTTACTTTCACCTACATAAAGGTCCAAAACTAGCAAGTACAAAAAAACAAGATATTGATATGTGATGTATACTATATACATCATAAACATATGAAGACAACTAATTAAATAACACAAAATCTAAATTTGGTAACTTCTGCATGTCTGGAAAAAAAAACCTGATGGGCTAAGAGGGGGAAAAATTGAAATCTCTGAAGTACTGGAAATGTTGCATTTGTTTAAACTGGGAAGTGGAGGCATGAGCATTCATTATTATTCTTTGAACTACACATACTATATTCAGTAATATAAGGAATGCATGTCACAGTCATGTGCTACATCATGACATTTGGGTCAATGATGAACTGCATATACAAAATGATTTCCTAAAATGATAATGGATCTTTAAAAAAGTTTAGCACGTGTGGTTATGTGTGACAGGTGTGTATAGGCCATGTCCTTGATGCTTGTGCAAGCATATTCTATGATATTCACATAACTATGAACTCACCTAACTGCCTATCTCAGAATATTGTCAAGTGATGCATGAATGCATGTGTATGTGACATATCTCACAACTACAAAGATTAATCTGATCAAGTTTATAAGTACCCTGTACAGTACCCATTCTTTCTTCTCCAGTATATCAACTAGCCAATAGCCACCTATTTTGATTTTAACTCAGTGTACTTGGTTATTCTCCATGTCACAAAAAAGTACTGGATTTTTCTGACTCCCTCCTCCCATTTCCTTCAGCATGTGCTGAAGGAAACTGCACTTTCTCCAAATAGGGTTATGTACAAGTCCCCTTCTTGCCTACTTCATGATTTGATAGGGAATAATAAACCCAAAAAGGTGGACTTTTGGGGTGGTTTGGAAGCAGAAATGTTAAATTTTGAAAAGTGTAAAAAATGCATGTGGAAGGTGGTGTGTTTGAGGCACAGATTATGTGTCTGACCCAACCACAGTTCCAGCAGTGACTGCCTCCCAAGCTTCCGTTCTCGACCACTAGTGCATCACTATTAAAATTAATTTTTCACTTTTCTGAGCCTCTGTTTCATCATCTCAGAGTCTGTTTCTTCCATATCATCCCTTCTTCATCATCATAGGGTTGTTTTGAGAACAAATGGGGGCACATCAATATGTTCAATGACACAACAGTACCCCAGAAAATTAAAACTATATTTACCATTGGATCCAAAACTCCCACTGTTGGGAACGTCCCCCAAAACTCTGAAGGCAGGGTCCTGAAGGGACGTTTGTACAGAGATGTTCATAACAGCATTATTGAGAATAGCTAAAGGCCACGGGTCACCCAGGTGCACATTGATGGTTGGATGCCTGGATAGCAAACGTGCTGTAGATCTACAATAGAATGCTATTCAACCTTAAAAGAAGGGGAAGTTTAGACACATGCTGTGACATGGATAGACCTTGAAAACATGGTAAATGAAATAAAGTTACAGAAAGACAATACTGTGTGATTCCACTTCTGTGAGCTTCCTATGACTCAAATTCATGGAGGCAGACCGTAGAATGGTCGTTGCCAGGAGTTGGGGGATATGGGTATAGGGAGCTCTTTTTTAATGGATATTTTCAGTTTTCAAGATAGAAAACATTTTATGATTAGTTATACAACAGTGTGGATGCATTTAACCACACTGAGCTATATGCTTAAAATGATTAAAATGGCAAATTTGATGTTTCAGCACCATTTAAATATATGTGTGTATATCATGATGAGAACTGACTGCAATATATAATCTAGCTACTCCTTTTCAGGTTATGAGATGTAATTTACACTATTATGAGGAGCATATGGTTATTTTTATTGTAGAAGTATCTGGCTCAGATGACCCAGCTTCCCCTTTCGGGGTCATAATATAATCTAGGGAAATGATAAAACTAAAGCATTTTGTCTACAAGCACATGACAGAAATGTTGTTCATCCTTCTGAAATCAGCTTTACAACTTGCCATGCTCCAGATCTTAAGCTGATGCTGGCATCTCTGTGCATCACTGACAAGATAGGGAGTGAATTAAAAATTAATTCGAAATGCTTTGAAGGGAAATGGAGCTGATAATTTGTTCTGACTTACCACTACCTTGCTCATTCGGTGCCTTTGTCTAGTCCTGGCTCATAACCTCAGGCTCATTTGACCCATTTCCTAATGCTTAGGAAGGGCTGGGGAGAGAATTCCCACAAACAACCTCCTCATTACACAGGAATTGCTTCTATTAAGATTTTTTTTTTGAACTGGCTTAGAAGCCATACATACATGACTCCCCAATAAAGGCTGAGCATTCTGACCTCTTGAAATGTTGTGGGCCTGAAGTATTTGGATATCAGATCATTTCAGCTTTTGGACTATTTGCATATCTCTTAGGGATGAGACCCAAGTCTAAACACAATTTAACCATAAATACGTTGTTTTACATATGCCTTATACACAGAGCATGACAATGATTTCTTCCCATTAGCTGAAAGATAATGTTTATGGTTTTTATATATAAAAAACTGAACAGTGAACATCTGACCCAGTTTACAACTTGGCAATGTAATCTTGGCAAGCCATAGATTTTTGGATCAAGGATGCTGCCTCACTTGTGCTAATGGATCCTACTATATCTATCATTGTAACTGGTCCAGATAGCTCCGGCCAGCTTTGCTGTGGATCTTGCATCATCCAAGTTAACCATGTGACAGCAGCACACAGCTTTCTTTGGACTAGACCTCCTAGCTTGCCTTCCCTTGATGACATATTGGGGGCCCCCATCTTAAAATGCAAAATAGGAAGGAACACAGCTGGCTTGACGGGGAGCCACAGCGTATACAGTTACCAGCGGCAGTTGAGACTTCTCTTCTGAGATGATCATAGTATTAAGCCCTGCTTGAGGGAGAGGTGGCCTCTTAGTGGGACAGAAGCCTTTGTCTCAGTCTGGGCCAACAGTCTCTGCTTCCTGTCCTGCTTTGTCACTGGTTTGTCCTTATGGGCCAGCTTAAGCAGGTAGGTAGCTGTTTAGTGGTCCCAATAAGCATGGGTGAGCTGGTTTACTGCAAGAGGCACTTTTTGCCACTTGAAGGGGCTAGTTCTCTGCCACTGTGGCTGGATGTAGCACAGCCATTTGTTAAAGCTGATAAAGCCTCTTTGGAGTTAGATGTCCAGATCAATGTCAAAATTCTTAGGTATTTTCTCAAACAGGGGTTTGCCATCTTCTTGGTCATAACAGAAGGGTAGCGACCATCTTTCCCTTGGCCCTCTTTCTTTTCAGCATCTCAGGTGGCTGAGGCGATCTGGAGGTAATTTTATTACTATTTATTTTTGTCTTTTTGAGATAGGGTCTCCCTGTAGCCTCAGCTGGACTGGAACTTGCTTTGTAGACCAGGCCTCATTGATTTCATAGAGATCCGCCTGCCTCTACCTTCTGAGTGCTGGGATTACAGGTGTATGCCATCATGCCCTGGCTTGGAGGTAATTTTAGATGACATTTTTAATATTTTATTTATTATTTTTATTTTATGTGTATGAGTGTATTGCCTGCATGTGTGTAAGTGCACCCGTGTCGTGCAGTGCCTGCAGAGGTCAGAAGAAGGTATCGGATCCCCTGGAACTAGAGTTACAGATGGTTGTAGGCCACCATGTGGGTGCTGGGACTTGAACCTGGGTTCTCTGCAAGAGCATCCAATGCCCTTAACTGCTGAACCATCTCTCCAGCTCCTAGACGACATTTTTAGTACACCTGTGTTTTGACCAGTATGTCATATGAGATCAGGTGTGGAATTTTCTACTGTGATGTCATGTCAGTGTGAAAAATGTTTTTGATTTTGTATTCTTGGCTTACAGATGCTCAATCAGAATATGCCTTAGTGTCCAGTCACACTTTCCCAAAATAGGTTATTGCCTCAATGTGATTATCATATACCAATAGTCCAGTCAAGGCCAAAGATTGTGGGTCCTGTCTTTTCTCCTCCATCCTTATTTTTATCCAAGGGAAGAAGATCAACAGGATTACCTTATCTAAGGCACCTTCCCTAGAGCGCAAGAAAACTCATGTTGTCTTTCACCCTGCTGGAGAGCAAGCCATCATGGCCCCACTCTGCTGGCCACAAATTCATGCAGTCTGTGATCTCCTCTTTCCTTCTGCATGTATAGTTAATAATAATGGCCTTTGCCGTGTTCCTGTACCAAGCGTTTCATTAGATAATGACACATTATAAAGTTTGCCTAGCTAAGACCAGTGGCAGTAGTGGAAGAGGGGTCAGAAAGACTGTAAGACTTGGAAGACAGGGAGGAGTACTATAAAATGTGGTCTTCTGGATATGGCCTTTGGTTTTGTTTTTTTGTGTTTTTTTTTTTTAATTTGGTCTTTTTGAGACAGGGTCTCCCTGTAGCCCCAGCTGTCCTGGAACTCTCTATGTAGACCAGGCTGGTCTTGAACTCACAGAGATTCACCTGCCTCTGCTTCCTGAGTTCTGGGATTAAAGGCATGTGCCACCACACCCGGCTAGACACAGCCTTTGGAATCATGAACACACACCAGCTGTGACCACCTGCATAAGACCTCACATGACATGAAGAAGAAGGAGGGTCACTGGGAATGAATGGAGGATAAGAGAGGGTAAGGGGATAGGATAGGATCTCAGCACACTGTATACAAGTAAGAAACTCGAATATAAAGAACTGAAAACATTGGAAGGGAGAGGCAGGCTGATCTCTATGAGATCAGGAACAGTCTGGTCTACATAGTGAATTCCAGGTCAGCTGGGGCTATAGGGAGACCCTGTCTCAAGAAGACCAAAAACAAAACAAAAAAGCTCAGACATGCCCATTCCCTGGGACTGCTGTCTGTTTACTGCATCCAGTAGTTGTTTTGTTATTTGTTTGTTTGCCCCATGTGTTTGATGCATAAATGTTTAGAATTATAATAACCTCTTGGATTTTTTTTTCCTTTAATGAGTATGAATTGTCCCTCCTTTATCTCTTCTGACTAGTTTTGGTTTGAAATCTATTTTGTTAGCCATTTTGGTAAGGTTTTCCACTAAGGTTTTATTTAACTTACTGAATTTTTCATTTCACGTTTTAATTCAGTTTAGCTTTTTTCAGAAATTCTATTTCTTCATTAAATTATATTTCCATATCTTGAATTGTTTTCTTTGTTTCATTCAACTGTCTGAAGTTTTGTGGTCTTCATTCTGGAATTTCAGCATACCCTCTTTGAGTTCACTGGGCATATTTATAATTACTATTTTGAAAACATTGTCTTGTGCATCAACTAAATTTCTTTTTTCCAAGATCATTAGATGAGGGCACTAATTTCTGGAGGAGACATAGTGGCTTGGTTATTCATATTGTTTGTGTTTTTGTGATGCGATCTATACATCTGGTGTTAACTTACTGGTGATGTTTCTTGGTATGTGTGCTAGATAACTTCAGTTGTCAACTTGACACACCTGGGAAGAGAGAATTTCCTCCACTGAACTGGCCTGTGGCTGTGTCTCTGGGGCATTTTTTTTTATTGCTGAGTAATGTGGGAGGGACCAGCCCACTGTGGGCAGTGCCACCTCTGGGCGGGTGGTCCTGGGGTGTATAAGAAAGCAGGCTGGGCACAGACCAGGGGCAAGCCAGTCAGCAGCATTCCACTGCAGTCTGTGCTTCAGCTCCTGTCTCTAGGTTCCTGCCTTGGATTCCATCCATGATGGATGGTAAACTGTAAGATGAAATAGACCCTTTCCTCCCCAAGTTGATTTTCAGTCAATGATTTATCACAGCAGTAGAAAAACAGTAACTATGATGTCTGGTCTCACCTTTTTTGAGAGGGCATTTGGATCTTTGTTTGCTTTTATCCCGTCTTGTCAGAGTGTGGACCAGCTAAATGGTGCTTGAGGTTCAGTCTTAGGGCAACTCTGTATTGATGTGCAAATAGGGTGTCAGAAGTAGTTCCAGCTCAGCTAGGGCTAGGTGCAGCATCTGTGCCCAAGAGCAAAACTTCAATAGTGTTAAAATAGTCTCACTGCTGATTCCCAGAAGTCTGTGGAAGACTCTGGGTTCTACAAGTAGTCCTTGGGTGGCAGGGACTGATGTCACAGCAGGAATGAGTGGCACTTGCAGGAGGCACAGTGCAAGATGCCATATCATCCTCAGGTGGAAGTGGATAGTCTAGGGCCAGGGTGGGGGTCCCTACTTGGGGTCAGGGTCTCAGGACACCAGGCATTCCCCAAACACTGGTGTGTGAGGTGGAGGTGGCTGATGGCCGGGCAGACTGGCTCTGCTCACTTTGCTTCTTTATCCCATATACCCCCAAACTCTCCCCTCGGGGAGACGGACTCAGACTTGGTTCTCCCCCTTCATGCTCCACTGCCTTGAGAATAAACTTTCTCCTAAAAAAAACTTTCTCTTGTTTCAGTGATTGTGGATCAGGAAAAATAGAGCTAGTTTGATAATACATTGTCATATAAATAGAGAATGGGAGACGTGTAATCGCCTTTTATTTCCTTTTCACAAACAAAACAAAACCCCATTGGCAATGACTATGCCTGTAATTATCATAATCATTATTTTGCTCTCTACCATGGCATAGTTCAACCACAATAGTAAATGGACTTCTATTGAAGGAAAGAGATGAAAGGAAAATTTTTCACTCTTTTATTAGGTTTCTTTCTCAAATGAGGACACTAGTAGAAGATGATGGCAGAAAACACATCCATGAATAATTCACCCTGCTTAATTTCACACTATTTCATTTTCCTTATGAGTTACTAATTAGCACACACATGTTATTTAAGGAACAGAAAATAGCTCTTCTAAGTCAGGTAAAAGGAAGTTGTATACTATCATTAGTTTTAAAAAATGCAAAAAGGGGATAATAGAACACAGGTTATATGAAGGGGAATGATGGTGAGGGAGGTTTAAATGGGGAGAGGGATAGGAGGGTAGTACAAAGGAGGGACTTTAGGGGAGGGATAACTAACTCTAAGGGTGTTTGAAAAAGCCATATGAAAACCTACTATTTTAGAAACATCCTAAATACATAGTCATATAAGAGAATTTAATTGGAGTTATCTTACACAGGGGATTATGCTCATCCAAGAAGCCATAAGTTCTCAAATAAAAAAAAACCCAGTGCCAGGCATAGGATACCTCCCTTTGAGTTGTTGGTCAGAGGTGTCCTGGACACCCCTAAAGCATACAGGTCATTGCCATTGATCTTGGTTGCCCACTAGAGCTTGATGATAAGATCCTATTGCTTAAGATACCACACATTGTTCATGGACATGGACAAATCAAGTCAACACTAACCCTGCTGGCTAACTCTCGTAGTACTGAAAGGCATTATGAAGATTACTGGTGAGAAAAGAAGACAACAGTCTTGCCCAGCTGTAAACACTGTGAATTGCAATAATGACCAACATGGCAATATATACCCATAGGTGCAATAGTGGAATGAATGTTATAGGGGTAACCAACTGCTTTCTGCTTGTATTTAAGTCCAGCTCCACAGGAGGAAACACATGCCTAGAACTAAAAATCTGGCCAAGAACCCATGGTTGAGTAGCTCTCAGGCCCAAGCAATGAAACTACTACTATTATTTTGTTAAACGGATATAGTATCAAATTGTCCTTTAAATTCATACCTCTTGTCTGCAGACTGGTACAGCACTCAGACCCCATCAAAGAATTTTATTTGTGCTGGGGATGATGACTAATGGAGAAATTCACAACTAATCAAAGTGCAGAGAATAAGTGAGTGTGGAGGGCTCAGCCACAAGTAGGGTATCTTTATGACACACATACACACACACACACACACACACGCACACACACACACACACACACACAAAGCTCAGGGACCATTGTAGAAGAGGAGTTTTGCTCCAGTTCTCCCTCATCCCTATTTCTTACACTCTTTCTGCCTCCTCTTCTATGATGACAGGACCATTGCACTTTTGAACTCACAGCAGCTGTGGCTATCTGCACAAGACCTGCACCAGACCAAGCCAGTCAATGTTCTAGCATGGAATGGGAAGGAGTTCATTGGCCATACCCCTAACTGAGGAGCTATGGACATTTCATGGTTTCTCGGGGAGGGAGAGCCAGTTTTCTTTAATGCTGTGGCTCCTAGAAGGTTGACCATGCTCCAGTGAATGGCCCCACACTCAGAAGTATATGGATAATAAAAGTTGGAGTCCATGGGTTATTAAATTTTTTTAAAGGGCACACAGTTGGGGGGTAGGGAGGTGGGATGGATCTGGGAAGAGTTAAGGTAGGAATTTGGAGTAAATATGATAAAAAGACGTATGACATTCTCAAAGAATTAATAAAAATATTTTAATTCATTTGCTATTTTTTAAAACAGAAGATAAACAAGAGACCGGTAAGATGGTTCAAGTGGGCAAAAGTTCTTGCCATCAACCATAACTACTTGAGTTCAATCTTTGGAGTTCATGTGATGGACTATGAAGGAGAGACCCAATTACTGTAAACTGTTCTCTGACCTTCATATGTGTGCTGGGTGTGTGCATGCATGTACAAATAAATAAATAAATACATAAATAAATACATAAAAAAGAAAAAGTAAATAACTATAAGCAAGAAAAAAAGAAAGAAAAATTATTATATGGCCTAATCTATCAATCAAAATAGAGAGCCACCAAAACTATGGCCCTTAGTAAGCAGTCCTTCCTTTATGCCTCCTTTAAAAGAAGCCTCCTGGACTCCCATCCTCAGACCTCTTGGGGTAAGTCTATAGCGCAGTCCTCTGCGCTTTGACTCCCAAGGCCATATTCACCCTTCCATCTCCCCCGCTGTTCTCTACTCCTAGTTTGAGCCCGGCGCCATTCCTAGTCTTGGGGCCCCAGACACCTGGGGAACCAATACTGCTTCCTGATCCTTTTCACCCAGAACAATTTAGTGCCTTTCTTGGGCCCCAGGAGCACCGCTTCCGGACCTGGCCCCGCCCTCACCTCCCTCTGCTTCCCGGGACCTGCACCACCAGTTAACTCTCCTAGCCTGCACTCCCATCCTCAGACCTCTTGGGTTAAGTCTATAGCGCAGCCCTCCACGCTTTGACTCCCAAGGCCTCATTCACCCTTCCATCTCCCCAACTGTTCTCTACTCCTAGTTTGGGCCTGGCGCCATTCCTAGTCTTGGGGCCCCAGACACCTGGGGAACCAATACTGCTTCCTGATCCTTTTCACCCAGAACAACTTAGTGCCTTTCTTGGGCCCCAGGAGCACCGCTTCTGGACCTGGCCCCGCCCTCACCTCCCTTTACTTCCCTGATCCTGCAACACCCACTAGCCTCTTTCTGGGCTGACAGCCTCTTTCTCGGGCTCCGAGGCTTACCTTTCCGCTCCCTGATCCTTTGCATCCAGTACAACCCAGCTACTCAATCCACTCCCTGGGAAATCTTGGGGCTTCTTCCCACCCCATTTGCCTTTGCATCCCTGCGTGGCATGGCCAAGGCCAGGATCTCAGGTCAGTCCAACACCCAAGTTCCTGAGGCCAAAATCATTCTTAGAAGATTCCAGACCTAAGGAGAAAGTCTGAAAACTTCTGATCCACATTGGAGTTGGGCCACCGCGGAACTCCTGAAGACAAAATCAATCCGGCCACAGCAATATAAAATCAAAAGAGAGAACCAGAAGCTTAGAC
>NW_008353596.1:4386872-4387043 GCF_000622305.1 Nannospalax galili
AGAGACTTAACAGAGAGACATCTGAATTAAACAAAACCATATATCAAATGGACTTAACAGACATCTACCTAGTATTCTACCCAAACACCAAAGGACATACTTTCTACTCAGCACCCCATTAAACTTTCTCCAAAATCGACCATATACTGGGGCACAAAACAAAGCTCAGCA
>NW_008353596.1:4390950-4391868 GCF_000622305.1 Nannospalax galili
GAGTATAAGGGATTTAGTGGTGGGAGGGAGGCTATGGGAGGGTGCCATCTGGGAAGTGGGTGTATAGTTGAATAGTTGAATAAGATGGTTTGGGTTGTTCTGTGTGATAGACACACACACACAATTAACAAATTTTTAAAAATATATTACATTTGAGGAGGAAGCATGGAAATTTACATCATGCTAATTAGTAGAGGTGATAAACATTACCATTGAAACCTACCCAATGACTTTATAGACATATACAGGCGCTAAGGATCCAAGTGCAACCAATTATGACCAGTAGTAATCAGATACATACAGATTAGAGATGCATGCGCCAACATCTCAGTGTTAGTAGCAAAAACAATGAGTCTTTCTGCAAGGAACAATATATTCTAAAATGAAATGGAGATCTTTTTTAAAGGTTAAAAAACTCATTCAATTTTATGCCTTACAGGGCTTATACTGAATTCAATATTGTGTAACTGTATTAACTCAACTGTGAACCTAGAAACTTGCACCCACGTGTGAAAGAGATGTACTCTTGCTCTGGAGTGTGCTACTGAATATGTTAAACCTATAGTGAAATGTTTCCTCTAATCATGTAGTTATTAAAAATGAAAAAAAATGATTAAAAAAAATAATTAGTAGATGTGAAAAACATTACCATTAAAATCTACCTGATGACTTTATATCTATGCTTAGATGCCAAGGAGCTCAGAAAATAACCGACTGTGACTTGTAATAATCAGATATATAGAGATTAGAAACACATGTGCAAACATCATACTGTCAATTGCATTTAAATGAATTTTTCTGTATGAAACCGTGTATTTTAAAATGAAATGGAGATCTTTTTTAAAGGTTAAAAATTCGATTTTATGTCTTACAAAGTTTATACTGAGTTCAATATTGTATAACTGTATTAATTCAACT
>NW_008353596.1:4392033-4402350 GCF_000622305.1 Nannospalax galili
TGTACAGCCAATTTTGAAAAAGATGCATCTTAGCTCAGAAAATTTTTATTGAATATGTCAATGCTGATGTAATGAAATGCTGCTTCTAAGTATGTGGTTATTAAATAAATAATTTTAAAAATGCAAAAAATAAAAAAGAAGACGCCTCCTGGGCTGAAGAGATGGCTTAGTGGTTAAGAGCACTGACTGCTCTTGCAGAGAACCTGGTTTCAATCCCCAGCACCCACATGACTAACAAAGGCAATACACTCATACTCATAAAATAAAAATAAATAAATAAAATTTTTTTAAAAAGAAGCCTCCCAAACAATATCCTGGGGTCCCCAAAAGTTTCTTTAATTTTTGTATGTGAGTGTTATGCCTGCATGTATGTAAGCGCACCTGTGTCATGAGGTACCTGTGGAAGACAAAAGAGGGCATTGGATCCCCTGGATCCGAAGTTACAGGCAGTTGTTAGAAACCATGTGGGTGCTTGGATTTGAACCCAGGTCCTCTGCAAGAGCAGCCAGTGCTCTTAACCGCTGAGCTGTCTCTCCAGGCCCCCTGGGTCCACTCTTGTAGCTCATTGCTCTCTTAAAGTACATTCTGGCCTGTTGCTTTGCTTTAAATTCAGTTTCCTCAGTACTTTATAAAAGAGGAGGGAGAAGCAAGGGCGGGGGGACAAAATCCATAAAAGAACTACATTGTGTTTTGCCAGTCTGGTAGTCTCTATGAGCACCTTAGGGCTACAGCTTCTGTAGAGAAAATATCTGGGATCAAGACACTGTGGTGGGTGCCAGCACAGCAGCTGTCCATGTGAGCTAAAATGTCAGTGCTTGTTTGAAGTTCAAGCACTTGGCATGATTTTAAATCAGTATTTTACTGGCTCAAGAGATTATAGACACCACAATTTGGGTCCACATAAATCATAATTAAAATGATTGGTGTCTCTATGGCCAGGATTCCAGGGAATACCTTGTCCATCCCCAAACTGGGCACTATATTCTTGGGGGCAGGGACTATGAGTGATGACAGCACAGAAAAACAAACCAAGGAGATCTGATGGGTCAGTACTTGCTACAGATTTTTATCTATAAATTAGAGATACTAACAGCACCTACCACATAGGGTTGTGAAGAGGCTCTGGTGAGGTGATCAATGTCAAGTACATGGTTTTTGATCTGACACATGGAAAGTGCTTTAATAATTTTGTTAGTAGTTATCTGTTTATTTTCTGTTGCTTCAACGAAATACCTGAGACTGGGTGACATAAAGAATAGAGGGTTATTTGTTCTGTGGTTGTGGAAGCTGGGAAGTCCAAGATCATTCCATCAGCATCTCTCAGCACCTAGTGAGGCCTTGTTGCTGAAACATAACATGGCAGAGGGCATCACATCATGAGACAGGGGAAGTGTGCTCGCTCTGGTCCTTCTCCTCTAGTTATAAAACCACTAATGTCATTGTAAGAGCCCTACTTTTATTACTACCTCTAACCTTAATTCTCTAAGGCCCTACATCTAAATGCCATAAACATAGCATACGTATTTGTGAATTAAGTTTTCAGCACATGAACTTTAGGGGGACACATTCAAATCACACAGTAGGATAGTTCCTGCATGCTGCATGACTTGCGTGGTATTAAAGGCCAGCATTTTCTGCATGTTCCCATCCCAAGTCTTCTTCCAACCTGCTCTGAGCCCACATCACTGATTCCCTAGTCTTTCAGTTCCCTGGGGCTTTAGAGAATGGAGACTCTGGCAGGGGAAATAGCAGGTTCACAAGGAAAGAGAGATTAGAGCATCTACCTTCCTTCTCCCTCCCCTCTTTGCAGTTCTTCAACTACTTGACTATAACAGCACTAGTTAAACAATTTGTCTCCAGATTCTGGAACACAGTTCTCTATCCCTGTTCCATTGGCCATAGGAAGATATAGGTCATAGGTTATGTATATTCCATAACCTTGCCCACACTTCTAAAGTAGTGTCTTCATTAGCCCCTGTTTCAGGAAAGCCCTTTGAATGTGCCATCTGCAGGATGCTAAAATCCTGACTAATCAGTTAAACATTTTTATAAATTTCCTTCATGAACTAAGGATCACTGCCTTTTGTTCTTAAAACAAGCTTAGAAGAAAGAGCTTATTCATCCCTTTCTGTAACAAGGAAAAAATTCTGAGGTTAATATATTAAGTCGGGGGCGTCACAGGTAGAAGTAAGTAGACCCAGAGCTGAAAACCAGGTCTGCATGAACTGTTGTAGCCTCTGACAGAGAGAAAAGCAGACAGAAAAATGGGAGTCACCCAGGAAAGTCCCATGACTCCTGATGTGTAGGCAGAAGAGCTGTATTCTGCAAGGCAATATTGCTTCCATAAGATTCTTCAATTATATTTACAAATAGTCGCTGAAACTGGGGACAATAAGAAAAAGAAAGAAAAGAATGGGGGTGTGTACAGAACACCTTGTTTTTTATCTCTGTGCTTAGGAGATTCAGTGAGCAGCACTATTTCCATGGGAAGGCTGACACTCCCGAATCTGGCTCCCTGGAAACCTAGACCTTTGAAGGTTCTGTGGACACTGCTGGATTATTTCAAAGAAATCAGAGGCACTGGCAAAATCCCTGTGCCAAATGCTCTTTGGAATGTTGCCAATTTAATTGAAAACCTGCCCAAACTCCACAAAGACTCCTGCTATCCAGGGTAGCATTTGACAATTAAAAAGTATGATAGATTACCCAGAGCCTATCTGAAAATAACGTTGTGTTGTGGGACTCAGCATGATTGTTGCTCAAGTACGTTTTGCACATCAGAAGCTTTCAAGAGGGAAGCCAGATATCCAGTACACTGAAAGCCCCGAAGCTCCTGACACAAAACAACCCTCTTACTTCTGTGGTTTTTTTAATATTTTATTTATTATTTTTATTTTATGTATATACATGTATTGTCTACATGTATGTAAGTGCACCTGTGTCATACAATGCCTGTGGAGCTCAGAATTGGGCATTAGATCCCCTGGAACTGGAGTTACAGACAGTTGTTAGCTGCCATGTGGGTGCTAGGATTCAAACCCAGGTCTTCTGCAAGAACAGCCAGTGTTCTTAACCACTAAGCTATCTCTTCAGCCCCATTTCTGTTGTTTTAAGAAGAATCAACAAATTCACAATCAGGGTTTCCATTTAACAGAAAGAACAGTCTCCACCTACCATTTACCTGACATCTAAAACCCTTAATCTTAAGGCCACCTTCACCATCTATTTTTATGTCCTGACCATTATATGAAAGATAGAGTCATCAGCTAAACCAAGAAGTGGCTCATGGTTCAAATGAATCAACCACAATCCATTCATCTATCTACCTACCCCTATCTACCTGCCCTACAGGATCCCTCCTCCTTCACCCATCTATCTACTTATCTATCAACCAACTCATCTAATTATACATGCATAAATAAACTAATCTCTTGAAAAGTCTACCCATCCACCCACTCATCTATCCGAAAACTCATTCATTTATGAATATATACATATATGGATAGAAATATCTATCCACCCAGTCATCCATCCATCTGTTTATCCATCATCAACCTACCTATGTACCTATCAATAAAGTCATTCACTTACAAATGTATATATGCATTCATTGAATGAAAAATTCATCCATTCATCATCTTTTCATCCATCTACCTACCTATTCATCCATCAACTATACATCCATTAAACAATGATTCACTTTTTTATAAAAACTAACTTTCACAGCCAGGCATGGTGGCACACACCTGTAGTCCCAGCACTTAGGAAGCAAAGGCAGGCAGACCTCTGTGAGTTCAAGGCCAGCCTGGTCTACATACATAGTTCCAGGCCAGCTGGGGCTACAGGGAGACCCCATTTCAAAAAGATCAAAAATAAATAAATTAAATTAAATAAAAAATAAAACTAGGTTTTACTATAAATTAATAATAATAACACTGTAAAATCCTTAAATACAAAAAACGTAAAATATTTTAGCACAGATCATCTCATTCTCAAAGCAAGACTGTTAAGGTAGGTGTTTTAAGATTTCTACTTCAGAGATGATAAATATGTTTCAAAGAGATTGAATGATTTTCCCAAGGGTACACAACTTGTAAATAGCAGAGCCCACTTCCTTCCTTATCCTAACACTGGCAGTTACCGAACTGAGATCTGGAACAAGGAAAGGATACAAAGGAGGGCATGGTCCTTCAGCTTACGGTTTGTGGAGACTATAGGATAAAATTGAAACGTAAAGTTCTATTGCCTGTGGTTGTTGGGAGACTCAACATTAGAGATAGTGACTTTTCCGAACACATATTGAAGTCCTAGCAAGAGGTAAAGCTGTAACTGAAACCCAGCATTGCCTTATCTGATGACATTTTTCTATTTGACTGTTGTCTAATCTTCAATTATTTGAATAACATCACTATAATTTTTATACTTCCAAGAACTACTTTTTTGTTTAATACTTTTCTTTAAAATATTATCTTTAAAAATGGTCTGATCAATATACCCCATGAGCTGATTTTGATGTGTAAATTGTCTCTTCTTCTTTGGTAGACACTGTGTTCATTTCACCATTACAAAATGCCACAGACAGAGTATCTTAAACAAAACAAAAAAACTTTTTCTCAGAGTTCTGGAGTCTGAAAGTCCAAGGTCAAGGTCCTGAAAAGCTTGGCTTATGGTAAGGCATCTCTTCTTGGCTTATGGGTGACTATTTTCTCTGTATAATCTTATGTGGCCTTTTTTCATTTTTAGCATGCACTTTTGGTGTTTCTTGCTTTTCTTTTTTAAAATATTTTATTTATTTTTATTTTATGCGTATGTGTGTATTGCCTGCATGTAGGTAAGCCAAGGTCAAGGTCCTGAAAAGCTTGGCTTATGGTAAGGCATCTCTTCTTGGCTTATGGGTGACTATTTTCTCTGTATAATCTTATGTGGCCTTTTTTCATTTTTAGCATGCACTTTTGGTGTTTCTTGCTTTTCTTTTTTAAAATATTTTATTTATTTTTATTTTATGCGTATGTGTGTATTGCCTGCATGTAGGTAAGTACACCCGTGTTGTACAATGCCCGCAGAGGATGGAAGAGGCTGTCGGATCCCCTGGAATTGTTACAGACAGTTGTTAGATGCCTTCTCGGTGCTGGGATTCAAACCCAGGTCTTTTGCAAGAACTACTGAGCCGTCTCTCCAGCCCCCTGACCTTCCTATGACGCTCAAGTCTACCCTTCGCACTGTACCTCAATCAAACAGTTCATATTGTGTCTCAGCAAAATTAAAACCACTATATGTCAGAGACCCATGAGCCCCCTCAAAGCCTGCTGACATCGCGAATAACAAATTCAAGTGTGATGGACCTAGATATGTGTTACTGCAGTTATTTCTTTATTGTTTTCCTCCCTCTAGGCTATAGGCTTGTGAAGTCTGAGGCTCCTCTTACCAGTTTTGGATATTCCCAGTTTGTACAGTGCCTGAGGAGGAAAGAAGAGACTGTCACATCCCCTGGAACTGGTGTTACGGACAGTTGTTAGCTGCCATGTGGGTGCTGGGATTCAAACCTGGATCTTCTGCAAGAACAGTCAGTGTTCTTAACTGCTGAGCCATCTCTCCAGCCCCTTCTTGCTTCTCTAAAAAGAAGCAACCCTACTGGATTAGTCTATTTTCTGCTGCTATAAGAAAATTTTTAGAACTGAACAATATATCAAGGAAAAAAAAAAGATTTATCTTACTCGCTATTCTGCATGGCACCAGGATTTGTTTGGTTCTACTAAGGGCATCATGGATGATGGCATCACTGTGATAACAGCATGTGAACTATCAAGCACGGCACATGAAAGGGACAGCACTGGACTTCCTTCTAGCCTATTCATACAGGAACTGGTCCTGTCCCATAAAATCTGCATTAGCCCTTTCCCAAGTGGTGGCCCCAAGTCCTACTGACATTCCACTAGGCCCACTTCTCAAAGGTTCTGCCACTTCAACACTGTTAACCCAAAGATGAAGCCACCAGCCCATGAACCACTGGGGGACAAACCATACCTGGTCCTACCCTCATGATCTTTACTCCACATTTTTGTGTCCTTAAGTATTCTGCCTCACAGATGCCATAGTTACTTTGGATATTAGTAGACTCAGGTGTTATAAATTTTGAGCGGGAGAAATTCAGTCCATAGTGCACATTAAAGTAAGTTCCAGTGTTTGACACTCATCTGTTATGGTTCATCTTGATCACCATATTCACTTGATTAAGGAGCACAAAAAAGATTAGAAAACCACACCTCACGGCTGGAGAGATGGCTCAGCAGTTAAGAGCACTGGATGCTCTTGCAGAGGACCCAGGTTCGATTGCTAGTACCACATGGCAGGTAACAACCGTCCATGACTCCAGTTCCAGGGGAATCTGATGCCCTCTGACCTTCATGGGCATTGACATATGGGTGTGCTTACATGCATGCAGGCAATACACTCATACACAAAAATAAAAATAAAAACAAAATTTTTTTAAAGAAAAGAAAGCCAAGTGTGGTGGCGCACACCTTTAATCCCAGCACTCGGGAGGCAGAGGCAAGCAGATCTCTGTGAGTTCAAGGCCAGCCTGGTCTACATAGTGAGTTCCAGGACAGCTGGGGCTACAGGGAGACCCTGTCTCAAAAAAACAAAATAACAAAAAGAAAAAAAACATATCTCTTGGTCTGTCTATGAGGGCATGTCCAAAAATGATTAACTAGGGGAAGAAAAACCCATCTACAATATAAGCAGCACCAACCTATAAATCAAAGGCCCAGATGGGATGAAAGGGAAAGGGAGGAGAGCCCACCGGTACAGACACTTCTGCTTTCTGCTTCCTGGCTGGCCTGACATGAGTTGTCTATCTCACCACATCCTCCTTGCATGATGGACTGAACTCTCTGAGATCACTAGCCAAAATAAATAATTTCTCCCTGGAGTCACATTCTCAGCTTTGTCACAGGCTGTCTGACTACCACACCATCCATGTTTTTGCTAATTCTGTACAGCACCGTACTTAGGGGAATGTTCTTCTGCTAACTACCAATGCTGCAGTTGATAACACAGCAGTGAACCGGCTAGGGGAAGTGCTTTGTGGATATAGACATTAGCCCAGATGGAGGAAGAACCAGGCTAAGGAGGAAAAATGTCCCCAGTACAGTAGTGAAGACATAATTGCTGAGCTGCGACCCAGGGGTGCAGATTAGGGGAAAAGATGGAAGAAAACAGGTGTCTGGAGATACAGAACCTGACAAAGGAGCCATATCTGGATCAAAAATATTCTCATTTGCTACAAAATAGTCCAGCATACCTGGAGTTACGGCCTGCCTGTTGCAAAGTGAACTATGGGTCTTTGCTACCCTCTGTTTTGCTTGTAGATGCTGCACTCCCTGCCTTGGTCCTTCTCCAGGGCCTAAACTGGACAAATACTATATCACAATGAGGCTCCTTCATCTTCCTGTTGAGGGACTAGGTCACTGAAGTCTGGGGCCATTTCACATACTTTAGTTGTGTCTGATGCTTTGAGAAAATCGGAGTAGTCATTTGATTTTTCAAGAGCACAAGGAGACAGTGAGAGGATTAAAAAAGCAGTCACTGTGGTTATTACTATGCTGAGTGTTCACTGGTAGAGAACCTATCATGTACCAAGTACTGGACTGGTGATAGGCATGCAGATAATTGTTTATGCAACTGAATGAAGAAAGCCAGTTCAGGTGAACCAGAGAAAAGTACTCCATTTTGAGTGAGACCCTTGTGCTAGATAGCTTTACCTGTCAACTTGAGTAGAAGGAACCTCATTTGGGGAATTTCCTCCATTGGACTGGCCTGTGGCTATGTCTATGGGAGATTTTCTTGATGATAGAGTGACATAGGTGGGCCTAGCCTACTGGGGGCAGTGTAACCCCTGAGCAGGTGGTTCTGTATTGTATAAAAAAGTAGGTTGAACACAGGCCAGAGGAACAAGCCAGTAAGCAGGGTTCCTCCATGGCCTGTGTTTCAGCTCCTGCCTCCAGGTTCCTGCCCTGAGTTCCTACCTTGGACTTCCTCAGTAATGAACTGTGACCCAGGAGATGTAAGCCAAATAAACTCTTTCCTCCCCAAGTTGTTATTAGTCAGTGTTTTGTCACAACAATTGAAGGCAAACTAAGGCAACTTTGTTGCTATGAACACTACATACATGAGCTATAGAGCAAACAAGGAGAAATCCAGCTGTACTGACCTCAAAGCTTCATCTTTACTGCCTAGTCCTCACAGTGTTAATAGCTACTATTCACATTACTGAAAGAGAAAAGTAATCGTCAATCTTACCCAGCTGTGAACCTTGCAAGCTACAAGAACAACAAGTCTGGTAAGACATGCCCACTGGTGCAATAGTGGCACAAATGCTATGGGAAAACCAACCACTTCCTTATTAGATTTAAGGTCTGTTTCATAAGGTGGCACTGTTATCATGGCCAAGAAACTATGGCCAGACAGGTCACATGCCATAGGGAATACTATTATTCTGCTAAATGGGCATAGTATTAAACCAGCTTCAAATGACTTATTGTTATACCCATAGATCAATGCATCTCTCAGCTCTCACCATAGGAGCATCTTCTTAGGACAGAGATTAACACAGAGACCCACGACTGGCCAACATGCAAAGAATAAGAGACTGACGAGTGCTCAGTCCTAAATGGGACACATATCACATCGTCTCCTCCAAGCACTCAGGGATCATTGTGTAAAAGGGGGTGGAAAGATTGTAAAAGCCAGAGGTGGTGGATGACTACAAAAAAAGTGTTTTCCAGACAGAAGGGCTGTGACACATATGAACTCACAATTGTGACAGCATGTGTAAGACCTATGCAAGCTCAAACCAGACAAGATCCCAACACAAGGAGTGGGAGTGAGCTAGTGGGAGTTACCAATTACTATTGGTAATTGATGGGAGGGGGAGAGTCAGTTTTCTTTAAGCATGTGACACCTGGTGGGTTGACCAGGCTCTAGGGGATGAACCTATACCCAAGAGCATTTGGGAACACAAATCACACTCGATAGGCCTTAAAAAGTAGAAGCAAAGTTCATGAAGCTGCCAGAGGAGTAGCAAGGTGGAAGGGGGGAGATGAGGGAGGGGTTCTAAACATGATCAAAATATATTGTATGAAATTCTCAAAGAATCAGTAAATGTTTGTTTAAGTACGTCACAGCCTGGAGAGATGACTCAGCAATTAAGACAACTGGCTGCTTTTGCAGAGGACCCGGGTTCGGTTCCCAGCACCCACATGGTGGCTAACAGCCATCCATAACTCCAGTTCTAGGAGAGTCAATGCCCTCTTCAGACCCTGAAGCCATTGCACAGCAAGGATTCATTTCTATGCACACAAGCAAAACACTCATACATAAAATGAAAATAAATCAAAAAAATTTTAAGTGCTCCATTTGAAAGTGATCTCTGATAAGCAGCTCTAGGAAAACCTATGGAACATGTTGGAATTTGGGTCATTGTGGCTAAAAATGTTTTGTTTTTATTTAATTTTTTTTTTGAGACAGGGTCTCCCTGTAGCCCCAGCTGGCCTGGAACTATGTAGACCAGGCTGGCCTCCATCTCACAGAAATCTGCCTGTCTCAATCTCCTGAGTGCTGAGATTAAAGACATGCACCACCACACCTGTCAATTTTAGAGGGGTTTGTGGGTTTATTTGTTTTTATTAAGAGATTGTGAATCTGCGATTTTTTAAAATTTTTTTAAATTTAATAACCACATGATTAGAAGAAGCGTTTCATTACAGCTTTAACATAGTCAGTAACACATTCCAGAGCAAGGATACATCTCTTTCAAAGGTGGCTGTAAGTTTTTAGGTTCATAGTTGAATTAATACAGTCATACAATGTTGAACTCAGTATAAACCCTGTAAGACATAAAATTGAATGAGTTTTTACCTTTAAAAAAGATCTGCATTTCATTTTAAGATATGCTATTTCCTAAATTTTTAATGCTACTAACACATGTTTGCACATGTGTCCTTAATCTCTATGTATCTGATTATTACTAGTCACAGTTGGTTACACTTGGATCCTTGACATCTGAGTATGCATATAAAGTCATCAGGTAGATTTCACTGGTAATGCTTATCACCTCTACTAATTATTAAGGAGCAAATTTTTATGCTTTGAAAAATTATTTTTTTAATCATTATATTTTGTAAAATTTTTAACAACTACGTGATTAGAAGCATTTCATTACAGCTTTAACATATTCAATAACACACTCCAGAGCAAGAGTACATCTCTTTCACAAGTGGGTGCAAGTTTCTAGGTTCACAGTAGAGGTAATACAGT
>NW_008353596.1:4402458-4416512 GCF_000622305.1 Nannospalax galili
TGTGTATGTCTATAAACTCATCAAGTAGATTTCAATGGTAATGTTTATCACCTCTACTAATTAACATGACATGAATTTCTATGCTTCCTCCTCAAATATAATACATTTTTTTAAATCTGTTGATTTTTGTATGTGTTTGTGTATGTGTGTGTGTATCATACAGAACATCCCAAATCATCTTATTCCACTATACACCCACTTCCCAGATGGCACCCTCCCATAGCCTGCCTCCCCTCACTAGAGCCCTTATACTCTGATATCCCTGCTACTGTCTGCTGTGTTGTCGGCACCCCCATCCATTCCCCACTACTTGTCCATCTGGTGAATCTAGTCAGCCTATCTAGAGGTCTTTGTTTTAGGAGGGTCAGCTGTTCCTCTTCTAGCAGCAATCAGTTGTCAATATCCTTTAGATAAGATTAGGGTCTGCTGTTCATTTTCCCAGTTCTATGCTGGGTTACTGTTTGGGAGTCCCTTGGGTCACCCTGGCCAACAACTCAAAGGAAGGTATCTCCTGTCGGGCATTGTTTTTTGTTATGTAGCCTTTAGTTATACACATGGACTCTTAAAAATTACATTGATCACTTTAATCTTTGGTTATAGGTTTAAGACCATACAGTCTGCCCAGATAAGCCAATTTACTTTTACTCTTATGGTCATTAGAGGATCTGTTCCTCAGAGGTCACCTGGGCTTGGGAGGGGCCTGGGAGGAGCCCCTGGCTCCTTTCTTTTATCAGTTCCATCTATGTGAAGATAAGTCATAGGTCCTACTTGACCATGGTTGGCTTTACTTGGAAGCATGGAGGAAATGTTTCCTCTGTGTTGACGCTCTTCTTTGTAGACTGAACACTGGTTCAGGTCCATCTGGTGGGGTCTCCACAGCCTCCTTGCTCAAGTGGACAGGTGACCCACCACAATTACAGGACATCTTGAGAGATGCTCATAGTCCACTGGAACCAGTCGACCTAGGAGGGAAAGGAGCAAAAACTGTCCTTTATGTGCCTCTGACCAAATTATTACAGGCTTCAAAGTACGTCTGTTAAACATCCAAGAAAATTAGTTCCACCAGTCTGGTACTTTTAATTACTGTGTGTCATATAGCTAAATCTTGGGCAAAGACCAATTGTTCTCAGATAAACTTGACATGCATATATATTTTTTATCTGCTATGTATAATTTGTCAGGTTGTAGGAGTAATAGGCCTCTCTTTGGTTTTCAAAACTAGCTAGGCATTGTTTAACTCTCACATTGTCTCACCCCTCCATCATGGTTTTCCCACTTAAGGTGCCCCTATTTCCCCCTTTTTCCCTTACTAATCCCCTTCTCCTGTGGTCCTACCTCTCTTGAGCTCCTTCTTTCCCTTTATCCCCTAGGTTCCTTATATACCCCTTCCCCCTCCTCCCTTAAACTAACCCAATTTTTATCCAGATCTCACTTACTAATGCCTGTTTCCCACTGTTCTTATCTTTCAGGTTCTTTCTTTTCCTTTACCTCCCTGGTTCCTTTCCATCATCTTGGTTCCTGTAGTTATGTCTAGATACATACTCACTTATCAGGGTTTGGTTCTAGGATCCACATATGAGGGAGAACATGTGTCGATTTTTTTTTCTGAGTCTGTGTTACTTCACTTAGTATAACAGTTTCTAGTTCCATCCATTTACCTGCAAATTTCATGATTTCATCTTTCTTTACTGCTGAGTAAAACTCCATCGTATATATGAACCACATTTTCATTATCCACTCATCAATTGAGGGACACCTAGGTTGCTTCCATCTCTTAGCTATTGTGAAAAGAGCAGCAACAAACATGGATGTACAAGTGTCTCTGCAATAGGATGAGTTCTTTGGGTGTATGTGAAGGAGTGATATAACTAGCTTAAATGGTAGGTTAATTTGTAGTTTTTTAAGAGTTCTCCACACTGCTTTCCATTGTTCAGCTCCTTAGCCCATCTTTTTTATTTTATTTTATTTATTTATTTATTTTTACTCCCACTTCCCAGATAGCACCCTCCCATTGCCTCCTTCCCTCCACTAAAGCCCTTATACTCTGATATCCCTGCTACTGTCTGCTGTGTTGTTGGCACCCCCAGCCATTCCCCACTACTTGCCCTCTGCTGAATCTAGTCAGCCTATCTAGAGGTCTTTGTTTTAGGAGGGTCAGCTCTTCTTCATCTAGTGGTAATCAGTTGTCAATATTCCTTTGGATAAGTTTGGGGTCTGTTGTTTATTTTCCCAGTTCTATGCTGGGTTACTATCTGGGACTCCCGTTGGCCTTAATTGGGTTACTTCTTGTCTTGATTCTCTATTTTTTGAGTTCATTATATATTCTGGATATTAAACCTCTGTGGGATGTGTCGCTGGTGATTTTCTCCCTTTCTGTGGGTTTCCTGATCACTTCCCTGGTTGCCTCCTTAGATGTACAGAAGCTTTTTAGTTCAATGAGGTCCCATTTGTTAATTTTTGCCCTTGAGTTTAATTTTTCATATTAGAAATTGCATTTTAAAATGAAAAAGCAGAGTGGCCCCAAATACTACACAGCTATGGGCTGTATCTGCCCCTCAGGGCAATACTTAATCAGATGGAATAGAGTTGTCCCTCAGAATCTACAAGGGGTTGGTCCCAGGATCCACCTAGATACCAAAATTCGTGGACACGCGAACCTTATAGAAAATGCTATAGTATTTGTATATAACCTACTTACAACCCCAATGCAAAAGCATTGCACCAAGACTCTGGTTGGTTTCTATGAGGGTCATCCGACCATGCCACACTTTGCCTGTGACTGAGTCTGCAGGAGGGGCAGTAGTTCAGAGGCTCCTAGGCCTTTCTCTCTAGTCCTGGCCAGTTTAGCTCACCTTACTTGCTGGTGATTCTGAGCCTTTGCCAGGGATGTTCCTTGTGCTTGAAATGCCCTCCCTGCCTGTCTTCTTGGGCTGGACAATTCCTACTCATTCTTAGACCTCAAATCATGTGTAACTCCATTTATCTCCCACTAGAAAAACCTAATTGGACCTGCTCTTATGGAAAATATCCCCTTGGCTTGTGACTGTCCTTCTTCAAATCCCTAACCTTCCAGTAGACCTTGAATTACTTGAGGAAAGAAGCTCCACTCTGAATAAATAATCCAGTGTGTCTATGTCTTCACACCCATGTGAACTCAGCTAGCAGCCTCAGCTATCCAGCCCTGTGGGTATGGATGCCTCAGACTCTGAACCCACACATTCAGGGTACAAGTACCTGGATGCTACTGCCTCTGACCAGCATGTCAGACACAAGGCAGGAAGTTCTGGGAAGCCTGGAGGAAGCAAAGCAGATATGTCTATTGCGAGCATCAGTTAACAATCTCCCATAGGCAAATCCACAGACCAATCTAATTTAGACAATTCCTCATTGAGACTGTCTTCCAAGTGATTCTAGACTATGTCAAGTTGCACATAAAAATCATCAAATGCAGAGAAAGGAAAAGAACAATATCAGAAATGAGCCTAGGCAAACACAGCTCCAAGTCCACAGTTCCTTGATGAGTAGATGGAAAGAAGACTTGATCAAGAGGGAAGCCAGGCACACTCAAGACAAGCCTCAAAATCAGCTGGGAGCTTTGGTGAGACGCTGGTGAGTAGTCTAGGGAAGTCCCACTTTGTCACTGTATATGACTCACAGGGCAGAGGTGGGGGGGCCATCATCATCAGAGAGAAAATACTGTTTGAAATTTGAACTACTCTAAGGACCTCCAGACTGGGAACAACCCATAAGACAGGAATCCTGGATTTAATCTGGAAAAAGACAGCCTTGGGAGGCAGTTATGGAAGTCAGGAGGGCCTAAATCTGACAGAACCAAAATGGCAAGCAATGAAAGTCTCAGCTCAGGCAGTGAAATTCGTAGGGAAATGTAATTCTTCTCAGTTTCCAAGACCAAAACTCATCAACTGAGAATAATCCTTGAATTTGGAGGCATTGCCTAAGGTCAAAAGGTAGATCAGGGCCAGTGAGATAGCTCAATAGGTAAAGGCTTTCTACTAAGCATGACTACCTGAGTTCAATCCCTGGGACCCACATGGTGGAAGGAAAGAACCAACTCCTACAAGTTGTCTTCTGACCTCCACATGCATGCATGCTGTGGCAAGTATGCACTTTCACATACACACACACACACACACACACACATGCACGCACACACACATGCATGCACGCACAAAAATAGATCAACCTCTGGAGGCAATCTATCTTTCACTGCTATAAGAAATTTGAAAACCTGAATCTCCAGTAGTGTACTAAATACCTTCAGCCACTTCCAGTATGAAGACAGGTTCTCTGCCTATATAGATCGCAATCCTGTAGTTGCTACCCACATTACCAATACACTTGAAAGACACCAGCAAGCTAGAGTACTAACCACCCCATGAGTGTGAGATCAGGAGCCTCATACCCACAGACTCCAAGTTAAGTTTGGCAAACAGAGATCCCTGGTACATAAGTAAAGGACGCTGCTAGAGTGAAGACAGGTCTGTCAGGCATCGGATGCTTGTCGAATACACTCAGAAGGAGGCTTCTCAAGAAAAAGATCAAATAAAGCTAGGAGAGATATCCAAACCAACAGCTGTACAAATTGCATCATAGAAATACAAGAAGAAAAACAAAAATTAAAAAAAAGAAAGTAAACATGATTCTTCCAAGAAATTATAACTTTACTGAATTTAAGATAATGAAATGGAAGAAATACAAAATGAAGATTTCAAAATTTCATGAGTAAAAATGATCAGTGACCTAAAAATAGATACAAACAAATGAATTCAATTCCAGTCAGCAACATAGATTAAAAACTTAGCAAAACGATCCCAGCAATGTGGATGAAAAAAAAATCACCATATAGAAGAAAAGTTTAGCCAGGAAATAAACAGAATGGAAAAAGAAAAGAAATGTTGGAAATGAAAAATGTAATGGACCAAATAAAACCACATGACCAGTAGACTCAGCCAAACATAAGAGAGCGTGTCAAGGGTGGAGGACACAGATGAACTACAGACATCAAAGATGAGTAACAAACATGACCACAACATCCAAGAACTCTGGGATATGATCAAATGACTAGACCTAAGAATCCACAGTACAGGAGTTGAGATAAAAACTAAAGGCATAGAAATCCAGTCAATGAAATTTTAGGAGAAATTCCTTAAAATCTAGAGAAATAAGCCAGGTGTGGTGGTGCATGCCTTTAATCCCAGCACTCGGGGGAGGCAGAGGCAGGCAGATCTCTGTGAGTTCAAGGCCAGCCTGGTCTACATAGTGAGTTCCAGGACAGCTGGGGCTACAGGAAGACCCTGTCTTAAAAAAGACCAAAAAAAAAAAAATCTAGAGAAATAAATGGGCAATGCAAAAGGCACTTAGAATGCCAAATAGACATGACCAGAGAAGAATCCTTCACAATATATTATATTAAATATTTCAAAAAGAAAGAAACAATATTAAAAGTCATAAAGATAAAAAGCATCAAATCTCATCCAAAGGCAGACACATCAGAATACCAGATGTCTCACCAGCAATGCTAAAATCCAGGAAAGCATGGGATGATGTATGTCAGTCCTCAAACATTTTGTCCTAATTAACTTTAACTGTCAACTTAACAGCCTCTAGTCATCTGACAGGAAAGTCTCAGTTGAGAAACTGCCTCCGTCAGATTTACCTATGGGTATGTCTATAGGTGATTATCTTGATCATTAATTGATGTAGGAGAGCCCAGCCCACTGTGCGAGATAGCATCCCTAGGCAGGTGGTCTTGGACTGTATGGTGGCTAAGTATGAGCCTGTGAGCAAGCCAGCAAGCAGTGTTCTTCCCTAGTTCCTGCCTTCAGAATTCTCCCTTGAGTCCCTGCCCTGACTTCCATCAGTGATGGACTGTCTGTTAGGGAAAGAGGAATTTACTGCTTGAATTTACTGCTTGTCTGAATTTACTGATTGAATTTACTTGTTTGAATTTACTGCTTGTAACCAATTAACTCAACTGGAGACACAGGCATCCGGAGATAGAGGCAAGTGTTACAGCCCCCGGAGCCTGACCTGTCTGATCTGGGTCGTGTCACGTAGGCATGTCTGCTTACACAAGATAACAGGAAAGGGTCGTGCCAGGCACATACCACCCATCCCTCCCCGATTGAGACAACTGAAGGGAGTTGTAACATTTTTCTTGTTTTGAAGTTAATGGTTTGTGAAATGCTTGCTTTGAAACTATTGGTTGTATAAACGCGGGCTTTTGTGTAACGGTTGTGGGAGCCTATATAATCTTTACCTGAAATTGCCTCGGGGTCGATCGCTCTAACCAGACCTGCGTGTCTTGGAAGGACAGTCGGCCCCAGCTAGCTGGTTTAATAAAACTCTGCTTGATTTTTGCATCTCCATACTCGTGCATTTGTTCTCCTGAAGAGACCCACCGAGTCACCGACCCTAACATTTTGGGGGCTCGGGCCAGGGCTGGTTACCTGGACTTTCACCTAGGTGCCGGAACTCGAACCCAGACTTCCTCACTCGGGATTACTAACCCGAGATGGCGACTCTCGCTTTATTCTGGATTTTACAGACACGAGGGGGCAACCCTCGAATTACACTGCCCTGTCCGGAGAAAAGAAACTCTGCCTCCGTTCGTCCTTTGTTCCCCCAGAAGCCACCCCCCCCAAATCTGGGACCCCGAGGCAATTTCAGGTAAAGATTATATAGGCTCCCACAACTGTTACACAAAAGTATACAACCAATAGTTTCAAAGCAAGCATTTCACAAACCAATAACTTCAAAACAAGAAAAAAATGTTACAACTCCCTTCAGGTGTCTCAATTAGGGAGGGATGGGTGGTATGTGCCTGGCGTGACCCTTCCCTGTTATCTTGTGTAAGCAGACATGCCTACGTGACACGACACAGATCAGACAGGTCAGGCTCCGGGGGCTGCAGCACTTGCCCCTATCTCCGGATGCCTGTGTCTCCAGTTGAGTTAATTGGTTACAAGCAGTAAATTCAACCAAGTAAATTCAATCAGTAAATTCAGACAAGCAGTAAATTCAAGCAGTAAATTCCTCTTTCCCTAACACTGTCACCTGAAACTGTAAGCAGAAATAAACCCTTTCCTCCCCCTGAAACACCAAAACTAACTCCATTTTGTTCTAGCTGACTTTTGCTTTACTCTGTGTTTTTGCCCAGCCATTCCCACTGCAGTCAGCCAAGCAGAACGTCTCATGCAGGCAGTTTCAGGGAGTACAATGTTTCTACAATGCAGGGGAACTTACAAGTAGCCAGGTAGTACATCCTCCCTCCCAGCTGTACCTGCATCTCCAAGGAGTCCATTGTTTCTACAATTCTGAGAATCTTGTTTTTCCAACTGAAACATTTTGTTAACTGATCTACCCCGATCTGGTATAACTGTGGTGATCTGATATAACTATGGTTCTTGGCTTTGCCCCTGGCCTGATATATGTGTGATTTTAAGTTTTATAAACTCTGCCCTGCTTCTCCTAGGGTTGAGTGTTCTTTCTGACTGTTAGCCCCCTCTCTGACCACCAGCTCTTAATAAAAGACTCCTAATTTGACCATCACTGTGTGGTGTTCCTCTGTGCCTCTTAAGCACCCTAAGTTGCTTTTGGTCACGGTGTTTGTCACAGCAACAGGAAGGAAACTAGAGCAAGGTTATTGTTTGTATTAAGGCTTAAAGCAGTGGGAACTTCATTATCATGTCAATTAAAAACAAATTTATGGGGAAATTTTGGATGTTATCCCTTTAATCTTGATTTCTCAAAACTTTAGTGAGACCATCTTCTGAGATTTAAGCCTGGTGTTTTTAAAGCCTTATGGGGGAGTTTGGAACTTTCATTGAACACTTCTAAAATCAAATGGCCTAGCTTCCCCTCTCCCACTCTATTCCAGTTTTGCAGAACAAGTGTAAACAATGACTGGCACTTTCCATGCGTTTTCTTCATACCTCCCACGCCAGTTCTCATGGAGCTTGTGCAAAGATGACACATGGGCTTCAAACAGAGCAAATGAAAAATAATGAGAAAACTCAGGAAAAGCCAATTTGCCTTAATTTGACGGCTCCTTTTACGTTTCATAGTTAACAAATATAACTATATTTAAGGCTTAAACTATCACAGGCCTAGAATAGAGGAGAACAGGACCCCAAAGGCAAAACAGGGAACAGTTTATTATACTGGGGGAGGGAGAGAGAGAGAAAGAGAGAGAAGGAGAGAGAGAGAGAGAGAGAGAGATATTTTGCTAAAGCTAGGTCCTGAACAAAGAAAAATCCAGCTTTTTACAATTCCTTTTGCTTTCACATCTCATAGCTATAAACTCACCACCACCCTGGCCCATGAGGAAGGCAAGAACCAAATTTGTTCTCTCTCAGATACCTCCAGTAATTGATTTGCATGCCCCTATGATCTATCCCAGCCCCACTAAGTTTTAGGGGATAGGCAGGTATGGGGTGCATCTCCTAAAGATCACTGACTGACATCTTTACATCTTTGTCCCCAGCCCTCTTCCACCCACATGAGTCCTTGTTACACATATGTACAGAGACTCTCATTTCAGACGGAAGGCAAGAGAGTGCAGAGATGGGCTAAGCACGTGTTCTTGTGAATTTTTATTTTTTCATCGGCTACTAGGAGCTTGGGCCTTTGAAATCTAGATTTGATTTTTCTTTCATTGTTCCATTGCATCTGTCTTTTCTTGAGATACTTGTGGCCAACTGCCAGGACGGATGATGCCTTGAGGAAAAAAAAAACTGTGAATATATCAAAATATGGTTTGTGGTTTTATTTGTGGGGCAGTGACTGGAGGAAAGAGTTGCTGCATCTGACATTTCCCATAGACTCGCTCACATTTCCCAGTTCCTAAGCAGCAGTGAAATTTGCAGGCACAGCAACTTTTGCCAGAGGGTGGTGCACTGTTCAAACCTGGCATGGGAGAGCTAGAGTTGAAACCATGGGAGGAGGAGGGAGAGAATGAGTTTTCTGCCTTCAGCACCCCAGGCTACATTGCCACACCATCTGGAGCCAGAAGGAAAGACTGGAACTGAATAAACATAAGGTGTAAATCTACAGAGCGGAAATGCGTGAAATTGGCAATGACTAATTCATCATCTCACAAATCTGTCTTTACAAGCCAAAATCAAAATCAAGCCAGTTTGAACAATATGGAGAGAGTACAGCACTCCCAAGAATAGCTAATGGAGGGGGGAGGGGAGGAGGAGCTGTTTGGAAAGTATGCAAATGTATGAAATTGGCACATTCCGTTGACACTTTAGGGTGATTAGTATGCTGATTGGTATGCTTTGGGAAGCACTAAAGAAGGATCATATTGTTTTCTTTAAAAAATAATGAAACAGAATAAAAGAGCCCAATGCTTCCTAATGAGAGGCTCCAGTCTGCAAAGTCAGTTGTGTCTTGGTGAATGGAGAGAAGAGTCCTGTGTGACTGCTGTCTACACCACGGAGCTCTTAGAAACAAGTTGGCGCCAGGCTGCTTATTTTACTTACTCATTCATTCAACAAAGGCTCGATGGCATCCTCTCCTTGCCTAGTACTGTATGGGATGCTCAGGATACAAAGAAGAA
The DNA here is from genome assembly GCF_000622305.1 of Nannospalax galili. Taxonomy (NCBI): domain Eukaryota; kingdom Metazoa; phylum Chordata; class Mammalia; order Rodentia; family Spalacidae; genus Nannospalax; species Nannospalax galili. The sequence continues at coordinate 4,412,045 of NW_008353596.1, forward strand.
TCAAGATGCATTCTCTGACCTTGAAGAATTCAAAGTATACTTTACTAGAGAATGTCTGTTGAATCCAGCAGAATATGCTCTGCAATAGGAGGGTCCCAGCCAAGTGACGCTGAAGCACAGCAGAAAGGGAAATCTCACATTAAGACAGTGGAATCCAGTAGAGGTGCTGAGGGGCTAGGTGAATTGGAGAAGATTCACAAAAGATAGCATTCAAAGGAGGAGGCTCTGATGGATTCATAGAATTTTTCCAGATGGAGAAGTAGACTAAGGGGATTCGAGGCATAAGTAGAAGACACAAAGGCATGGAGGCAGAAAATTACTTAACATTTTCTGGGCATGGCAAAGTACCTGGTGAGTGGTTATCCCTGAGAACACTTACCTGAGGGGAGCTGCCAAATTGCCTGGTGAGATAGGATGCTTGAGCAGGCTCCTTCATGCTCTCAGCAATGGCACTGAAGAGTGTGGGACCTGTTAGTCAAAAAGACATTCAGCCTTCTGGGTATCTGGGTTCCTTGGAAATAATGGTCACACATTTCCCAAAACTCCAGAGGCCAACTGGAAGAGAAAAACTAACACATCTGGTTCATAATTATATACACCCCTGCCTCTACATAACTGCATCTTGATTAGGAGGAACTAGAGATGACCAAGCCCAACTGACACATGAGCCATGAAATGGATATGTGGGCTAAGACCTGGAGCTGAATCAAGGTCAGGGCAGGAAGAACTGTAGAGAAATTATACACACTTGGAAACTGATGTGCTAAAAAGCATCAACTCCTCACTTGGGCCACAAGACAAATAAAAACAGAATGAAGACCTGAATTCATTTTGTGTCTCTGTCCTTTACCTTGGGTCAGACTCTTACTTAATTCTACGTAGGAATATTAATCACTCAAAGAGCATCTGCTTACCTAACATAACTCATTCTCTTTCAAAACTGAAGGCACAAAGATAAGTCAATGTGGTAAACCTACAGTCACCTTGGGTTCTAGAAACAAGACAGCCTCTTAGGACGGATCACCCAACAGATGAGGGCAATCATTGATGAGAATGAGACTGCAACCTGGGCCAGAAACAGTCATCTTGTAGGAGCCATGTTGATCAAGCAGGGACAAGAACAGCTTCTTCAGACTTTGCAAAAATGAGACCATGATCAGCCAGATCACACCTGGACCAGGACTGCTTAATTTTCAGTAGTTACTAAACCCATTATTTGGTCTCCTTCCCAAAGCATTGGTTAAAACTCTATTCTGTATTTTCCATTATGATTTGCCTTCTTCTTGTTATTATCATACAAAATCATGGGTTTCATTAATGCATTTTCATATATGTATATCACATATGTATCTTATACATAGCCCATAACCACTGCAACCTGCCCCAACCTGTCCTTTTCTTGCTGCTCCCCTTCCATCCCCAATAGTCCAGCCTCTGCTTTCATGTCATAGGTATTTTATGACTTTCTCTTTTGTCCTCCCACTCACCTCCATTAATGTCTCTTTCTGTTTGCTCATGATCCTTGTTCTATGCCCACACCTGAGAGAGAGAGAAAGAGAGAGAGAAACATACACATATGTGTATATATATTTAAATCTAAGATCTGTATATGAGAGAAAATGTGGTGCTTGTCTTTCTGAATCTGGCTTATTTTGCTTAACAGAATGATCTGTATTTAACCTATTTTCCTGAAAATGTCATGACTTCATTTTCCTTTATAGTTGAATAAAATTTCATTGTGCATATGTGCCATAGTTCCTTTATCCAGTCATGTACTGATGGGCATCTAAAATGGTTTCATTTCTTAACTATTATTAATAGTGCAGCAATAAACATGAATATACAGGTGTCTCTGTGGTACATTGGATATCATCCTTTGGTTATATACTTAGCTATAGCTGGGTCATGTTGAGGTCTATTTTTGGCTTTTTGAGGAACATTCTTTCCTTCCCTTCTTCCATGATGCTCCCTGAGCCTTGGAGATAAAGATGTCCCATTTAGGGCTGAGCCCTCAACAGTTACTTGTTCTCAGCACATTGACCAGTCAGGTGTTTCTGCATTAACCATCATCTACTACCAACAGAAGCTTCTCTGACCAAGACCAAGAACAACACTAATCTATGGATATAAACATAGATATTTAGAAGACAATTTGACACCATGTCTATTTAACAAAACAACAGTCAGAAGGTTTTCCCCTAGAGTCTATGCCCTCCACAGCCATGGGCTTTGTCCAGATTTATAGTAACAGGTATAAGGTCCTCCTGTGTAGTGGATCTAAATCCAATCAGAAAGCAGTTGGCTATGGCCCACACCGTCATGCCATTATTCCATAGTGGGTACATCTCGCCTGATAAATTGGTAACTTTAGTTTACAGAGTTTTCCAGACAGCTGGCCAGTTACTCCTATGAACTCACAACAACAGTACCAGCATACACAAGTCCCATGCAAGCTCAACCCAGACAAAATCTCAGTGTAGAAATGGGGCAGTGAGGGGGCTGGAGAGATGGCTCAGCAGTTAAGAACACTGACTGCAGAGGACCCAGGTTCGATTCCCAGCACCTACATGGCAACTAGAAACTGCCCTTAACTCCAGTTCCAAGGGAATCCAAAGCCCTCTTCTGACTTCCGCGGCATTACACGACACGGGTGCACTCACATACATTCAGACAATACATTCATACAAATAAAAATAAAAATAATTTTTAAAAATTTTTTTTAAAAATGGGGAAATGGGTAAGAAACAACCAACTTAAAGAAATTTTGGCAACTGATAGTTGCTGGGAGTGGGAGAGACAGTCTCTTTCAAGGATGGAACTCTTGGTAGGTTAACCAGGCTCCAGTTATGGACCACACTGAGGGACATTTGGGTACACAAATTAGACTCTAAATGCTTTATTATATACATATATATATATATATATATAGTAGAGCACATTATATTGGGTGGGGATGCAATAAGGGGAGGAGTGGATAGGCCATCAAATTATAATTGTATGAAAATTGCAAAAAAATATATATATAAATAAATAAATGAGGAAAAGCCCACTGTGGAGCACTCACCCACTGCTCGGGTCAAAGAACCGACTCTGCCAACCACAATGACCTCTCCCCTCTCTGCAAACTTTCAGAGTGCCTGCTGGTTAATCAGAAACTGCATCTTTATGAAACTAACTAAATTGGAATCCCCTCAGCTACCCAACTCATGAATCAGCACTGAGTGGCCCCAGGAATAACCTTTAAGCATGACTTAGTCAATCTAAAAGCTGCCAAGTCAGGGTAACAGCAAATAGAGATCAAAACACCCACTCAAAACAGATGGGCCAGAAACTCATATCAAAAGACAAAACTGACTAGTTAGTCAGATGTTCAAGGCCCATCATTAAAAAACAAACAAACAAACAAAGAAGCCAGGCATCAATACCAGGAATGGACTCCTTTTTTTGAAGTTGTTGACCAGGGGTCCCATGGATGCTACTGCTGAAGACACTGCTTACATAAACTATACGACAAACAAGGAAAAATCAAGCTGGTGCTGACTTCAAAGATTTATATCCACTGGCTAGCTTTCATCGTGCTGGAGGGTGATGTGCATGCTACTGGAAGAGAAAATTAATCATCAACCCTACCCAGCTGTGAATCCTGCAAGCTACAACACCTGGCCTGGCAAGATAACATCCTCTGGTGCAACAGGGGCAAGAATATTATGGGAGGAACCAACCACCTTCTAATTTCATTTAAGATTCCACTTCTAACAAAGTTACCTGCCACTTTTGCAAATCTGTGTGAGACCTTATTATCAATTGTTTGGATAAGAGATCAAGAACCTGAAAACACCAGACCCCAACCCTGAATATCAATAACACAGGGTCAGCACACAGAGGCTGATGTGGTCCAAGTAGTCCAAGTGACATTTCAAGCTTGCAGCAAGGTTTTGTAGCATTGCCATATGGCACTTGTTTTACAGGCATTAAGAGTTAGGGTGCTCAATGTCCTAATTATTGTTTGGGGCTTCCTTTTATGGGGTTCAAGAGAAAGAAGAAGGGGTTCGGTTGCCAAAGGTTATAGCATGAGCAATTCTCAATTCTGATTGGTAGATTAAGTCATATAATTATTTTCTACTACTTATGTTTCTTACCATAATGCGTCTGAACCTCTAATGCATGCCCAATAGGTATAAGGTGGGAAATGGGGGACTTCCCTGAAAGCTCAAGGACAGTTTGCCTTGCTGTGCATGAACCCTAAACCAGTTTAGGCCAGATCAGCCTTTCCATTCTTCATCCCTGGTATATTGGGAATGTATTTTCATAGAAACTTTCTAAGTTTGATTGTTGCTAGGGGAGGAGACCCCTATTCCATCTTTTAGAGAGACATATGTGTATAGTCAGGTGCAAGTGTGTGTCTGGGAATTCTAGGTGCATTAGAGAGAGAGAGAGAGAGAGAGAGAGAGAGAGAGAGAGAGAGAGA
>NW_008353596.1:4416524-4436112 GCF_000622305.1 Nannospalax galili
CATAGTAAATGCAGATAAAGGAACTAGGCTTCCAAATGCATTGTTAGAAAGGGTGTACATATGGGGCTGGAGAAGAACACTGGCTGTTTTGCAGAAGACCCAGGTTCTAATCCCAGCACCCACATGACAGCTAACAACTGTCCATAACTCCAATTCCAGGGGATCCGACAGCCTCTTCTGTCCTACACAGGCATTATATGACATGGGTGCACTTACCTACATACAGGCAATACACACATACACATAAAAATAATAAATAAAATATTTTTTTAAAAGGGAGTACATATAACTCAAACCAAGAACAGACCCAGGCTACTGAACCATTCCCCATACTTGCTGGCCTCGAATTCTCCCTGAGATACCTTTCCTAATCCATTAGGGAAACTGAAGGCAAAAGGTCAGTCTTCTTGGAACTGCTTTAAGCTGGGGCTAGAGAGATGGCTCAGTGGTTAAGACCACAAGCCACCCTTCCAGAGGACTTGGGTTTGATTCCCAGCACCCACCTGATGGCTAACAATCATCTATAATTTCAGTTCCAGCAAATCCAACATCCTCTTCTGTCCTCTGTGGGCATTGCACAACATGGGTGCACTTATATACATGCAGGCAATGCACTCATACACATACAAAATAAAAATCATAATTTTTTTTTTCCAAAAGAACAGCTTCAAGCTGAATAGAGGCATGGAGCTGAGTAGGGCAGAAATAATCGTTTCTATTCTGTCCCTGCATCTGTTATATATCTGGCGAGCATCCATGAAATTTTTCAGCCCGCTGGTCCAGAGTAGAGCAGGATCACCGTCTGGTCTCCTTTGTTTATTCTAGTGGCAGCAATTGGCGGAGGATTATTTATAATTGAACTTGTTGGATTCTGGAAGAGATCAATTGTATAAGCTTATTTAGAGTGAGAAAGAGACTTGGTAAGAAGATAGGACCCCTTAAAGGAAGAGGGCTGGCAGTATCTAGTATTCTAGTCCCTGAAGAATATTTTTAATATTCTGTTGAAGCTTTACATATTTGTCAACATAAAAAGTTTTACCTAATTGTCACAAGAATTTTAGGTCATATATAGAGGTAGACAACAAATGGCTATTTTATCTTTTTAAATATTTTATTATTTTTATTTTACGTGTATGAGTGTATTGCCTGCATGTATACTCTTATCATGCAATGCCCACAGAGGTCAGAAAAAGGTGTCAGATTCCCTTGAACTGGAGTTATGGATAGTTGTTAGCCACCATGTGGGTGGTGAGAATCGAACCTAGGTCCTCTGGAAGAGGAGCCAGTGTTCTTAACCACTGAGCCATCTCTCCAGTTCCATAAATGGCTATTTTAAAGGCCAAAGATCACTCAAGATCACACAAAACTGGCTCCCAACCTGCAACATTTTAGCTGTTCACAATGACAAAAGTTCTATCCATCAGCCAGTCTTATAGAAGCCTTAAAACAGCCATGGCTTCTTCTCTGGAGACTTCAAGTCACAGTTTTCTTATTGGTACTAGGATGTCATTTTGTACATGCAGAAGCCAAGTATTGTCTTATATCCCACAGTGCTAGGGGGCTTGTTCTTATAGATGAGGCTGAGTAGGTAGAAGACCTGTCTTCAAAAGAGAGAAATATTTAGTACAGCCTCTAAGGAACAAATCAGTGAAAAACAGCTTTAATAAAGAATGTACAGAATCCGATTATAAGTGAATAAGCAAATACTTTTACTCTGTAGTCAGGGGATGAAATAAAAGAAAATGGGACATAGCCTCCTGTTTTTGGAAGAGTAACATCTTGTTCACCAAGGAAGACAAGGGGAAGCATGATTCAAGCAGAGGAAAAAGCATAGACAGAGAAACACTTAATTTTTGCAGAACTTTTCATATGGAATTTAAAAGCCCTATAGTGAAATTAAAAAACACATCAGATGGTTGCTAAAAAGCTCTTGCAATGTCATGGCTGGCAATTAAGAACTTTGGAACAGGAAAAGCCTGGAGATATGAGCTAGACATGGGGAAGGTGAATAGCAATCTTCCCCACCCCCTCGGCTACCCAGGATAGGAGTCTTTGTCCCAAAGCTGCCACATTCCTGTAACCTTTGAAGCCATATGTTACCTGTAAATTACCAAGTATATGCTGTTTACCTTTTGCTTGTACTCCTCATTTATGAGTATAAATGCCAAAAAAAAAAAAAAAAACTTGAACAAGGAAGTCCTTTGTGGAAGGATCCGTGTGTCAGTCCTGCTGGCATAAGAGTAAACTCCCTCTCCTTGACTGACGTTGGCTACTGGTATCTCCTGATTTTCCTTAACATTTCTTCTTTTTTTTTTTTTTTTTTTTCGTCTTTTTGAGCCGGTCTTTCTGTAGCCACAGTTGGTCTGGATTCACTACAGAGACCAGGCTGACCTCAGACTCACAGAGATCCACCTGCCTCTGCCTCCCAAGTGCTGAGACTAAATACATGCTTTGCCACTTCCTTCAACTATTTCTGAAGAAAAGAAATTTTGAAGTAAAGGAAAACATTCTAAACGTACTCAGCACAACAAATTATACTCAAAGATCATTACGTCGCCTTTAACATCTAATTCCACTTTGTAACAAGTTCTGCAACTTAGATCAGTATGGGAAAGTTTTTATTAATAAAATTGGGCTTGAATGATATCGTGGTGTATGTATTTGTGAAAACCCTGACACACATAATGGAATTAGAAGAGCCTTTACTGAGAGCTCTAGCCTAGTTAATTAACAGAAAGCTTATTCTAAACGGAGAACTTATCAAGGTAATGACTCATAGAATGCCTCTAAGGGTGGATTCAATCCTGCTTATCCTCAAATGAGTACTTACTTTCCAAAGAATCATTACAAATGCGAAAACTGTCAGAATACCTTTGATCAATTCTCATACGACTTTATGTACCAACATGACCACACCTAAGACAATCCATATACAAGTAATCAACATAACCAAATTTTTAATGAGGGACTTAAAATCTATTCAGTATAAAAGAATTATCAAAAGGAGAAACTCTACCAGATACAGATGTTATCAACACAAGAAAGCTATGCTTGAAATATCAGACCTAGATAGAGATAATACAATGCTTATTGGGGAAAACATTGTAAACGTAAAGAATGTGATAAATCTCTTAGTTTGTGTTCAGACACTATTCAAAATCATACAGCCCTACTGTAGAGAGACCCCACACATGCAAAGAATGTAGTAAATCTCTTGCTTACACTTCAAAGTTGTACATCGAAGAATCCAAAGAAGTCCTTTGAACGTAAGGAATACAGAAACTTATCTTATCTTGGGACCTTTCAGGGTCCACAGTTCTTACCAAACATCCAAAGGGTTTCATTACCATCACATGTAAGAGCTTTTAGCAACTCTCTGATGCTTTGACATTAAAGGGAAAGGGAAAGAGATGAGAAAAACAAAAGACAAAACTCTCAAACAGCTGCAGGAGCTTGGTTCTGGTCCGGAGGGCGGAAATGGTACTAGATAGGGGTAAATTCCCTTTGTCCTTAGCTTGGGAGAGGCACCTGTTGCTTTCCCTTTCTTTCTCCCTAATTGCCATTTTTGTCACCAGTGGATTAGCTGGCAGAGACACAGGACAGAGAGGCCGTAGCCTGATGGCTCTTTTCAACCAAACTGATTCGTTCAGTTGGCCATTGCAGCCACAGACATCAGAATGAAAAAAAAAAAAAAAAAACTAGACAGTAGTGAGAGACATTTGTAGCAGTGACATAAGAATGTATTTTCTCACCTCCTGGCTGGCTCCACCAAATATATTACCACTTGTCAGGCTGAGTGTTCCCAGGTTCTTGGCTGCTTAACTAAAGAATTGAAAATAAGTGCTCACTCAGATTTGTGAAAAGAGAGAGATAAGTTTATTTGAAGAAAAGCAATAAAAGGATAGGATGTCAAGATTGACAGCAGGCCACTTGAGTGAGGGTACACAAGGGCTCTGATTGCTGATTGTGGCTTCCTTTTATGAGATTCAAGAGAAGGAAGGGTTTGGTTGTTACAGGGTATAGTGGGACAGTTCTCTATTTTGATTGATAGATTAGGTCATTAATCATTTTTCTTAACTGCACATGTGCCTTCCCATAGTGCATCTGAGTTTAATCATATGTATGTTCAATTATGCATAGATATAAGATGATAAATAGGAGACTCTTTGAAAGTTCACTTAAGGACACAGTTTTCCTCACTATGATACACCCTTAACTAGTTTGGTCTGGATCAGCCTTTCTGTTTTTTGTACAGGGGTATATTTTCATAGAAACTGTCTTAAGTTTGGCTGCTGCTGGGGGAGGAGAAACCTGTCTTAGAGAGTGGTGTGTGTGTGTAGCTTGACTCAGCTATGGGTCTCAGGTTGCTAAGAGCATTGCTCAGAGAGGAGTGAATGTGCACATAGTATATGCAGGTAAGAAAGCAAGGCTGCTAAGTGCATGATTAGAACAACTCAACAGAGAGCGGCCCCATTCTACTACTGCTACATACATTTACTATTCCCTACACTTATCTGTCTCACTCAGGGAAACCCTTCTCTAGGCAGTTGTTTTCTGTTAATATTACCATGTTGCTGGGTGTGGTGGCGCATGCCTTTAATCCCAGCACTCAGGAGGCAGAGGCAGGCGGATCTCTGTGAGTTCAAGGCCAGCCGGATCTACATAGTGAGTTCCAGGACAGCTGGGGCTACAGGGAGACCCTGCTTCAAAAAGACAAAAAAAAAAAAAATATATATATATATATATATATATATTACCATGTTAATGTTGGTTGTCAATTGAGTGTTCATATTGCCCAGCCCAATATGAATTATCCCATATATGGGCCAATAACAAGGCCATTTGGAGTCCTCACCTGAAAGTTAGAGGTCATTCCAACAGCTTACTTCTGAAGCTGGACTCTGTACCAGATGGATACATAGGCTGCTCATGATCTCTAGCAGCTGTAGCAATATGGGTACATAAAACTAAGCCACCACCTTTCCTTAACCAGCACATTCTAACGAGAATCACAATGAGGTTTTACCCATGTTTCTTTGTGAAGGATATAAATATCTTCTAATGTTTGCTGGTATTGTTTCAGGGTAGAAAAAGGGCTGCCTCCAGCAAAACAAAACAACAAAAAGAAAAACCTCAAAGTTATTTTCTAGAATGAAACCTTTATCTTCTGAACCTCCATAGCCTTAAAAGCATCCTAAAGATAAGACTGTTTATCACTGAAAACTGCTAAAAGAGTTAAGCAATCTCTTCTTACAGTTGGGAAAAAAAAAAAAAAAAGAGTGCCCTGGCTGAAGAGATGGGTCAGTGGTTAAGAGCACTGACTACTCTTAAAGAAGACCCAGGTTCAATTCTTAGCACCTACTTGGTGGCTGACAACAGCCCTTAACTCCAGTTTTAAAGGAATTCGACGCCCTCCTCTGATCCACAGGCATTGCATGACACAAATGTGCTTACGTACATGTAGGCAATACACTCATACACATAGAATAAAAATAATAAATTTTTAAAAAGCATGTCTTAAGTTCTTTAGAAAAAAAAGATAAACTATTGCAGTCATTCCTTGTTTTGATTTTCTTCATTATTTTTCTCTTGGCATTGTTGTTAATAACTACAAAATCAGACTATTTTCCCCTTTATTTCACCATTTGATTCCTTTTTTAAAAAATTGTTCTTCTGTATTCCCCTCCTCCTTCCTTCTCAATATATAACCATCAACATGGTATTTCTCCAGTCCAAGGGATCTCACCCTTAAATGCAAGCTACGCAAGGGTGACCTCACGGGACAATCATGGTCAAAACTTTCTTGGGCTCTTGCTTTTTCTGGGACCATCAGTCAAAATAATGTTATTCTTTTCAGGCTTTGTGTTTTTTCATTTCCTTGTATCTTTGTAGCATCTAAAATATGGTAGCTTCAAACTAAACTATAATACCCAATTCCTACTATAGAGCATCTTCGGGGTTGGGGGTAAGACAGGGTCTCCCTATAGCCCCAGCTGGCCTGGAACTCACTATGTAGACAGGCTAGCTGCCATCTCACAAAGATCTGCCTGCTTCTGCCTCCTGAGCACCGGGATTAAAGACATGCACCACCATATCTGCCTTCTACTACAGAGACTCTTAATCCTCCTCTCAACTGGCAGTTGTTTTGTGTTCTTCTTAGTCAGGACTACACCTGTCATCAGCATGTAAGAAGTTATAAAAGACTGATTATCATCTTTCAGTTCCCCCAAAAGAATTCCAAGACTACAGGTCTCTGGGAGAGTTTTAGCACTAGAATAGGGCAAATAATTAGTCTAAATTAGCATATAAAAGAAACCAGAATGGGAACCCCTTTCCACCAGGATGTAACTTCCCTGTTGACCAGTTTATGTAGCACTGGAACATGCTCTGCAGACTGCTGGGGAAGAAAACACATCAGTGGTCTTACCCAGCACTGAACCCTGTGCTACAGTACCAACCTGCCAGGCAAGATATGCAATGTGGCATGACTGTTATGGTTTAACCAACTGCTTTCTGAATGAATTTGAGGCCTGCTTCACAAGAGCGAATTTCATTCCTGGTACTGTAATCCTGGTCAAAAGTCCATGGCTGAGGAGGTCATGGGCCTTAGGGTGGAACCCGCTATTGTTGTTTTGCTAAATGGTCATGCTGTCGAAGGGCCTTCTAAATATTTATGCTTATACACAAAGGCCTGGGCTGCTCCCAACCCTAGTCAGACAAACTTACTTTCACTGAGCTCCTCCATCTTGTGTAAAAACCGCCATCTTGGTAGGGTCCCAGACCCTACACTGGCTGGGGACCAGCAGTTCCAGGAAGAGCTGACCCCAGAGGCATGGTCTGTATCAAAGTAACACACCCATATAATCCTGGGAGGCTCCAGTTGAGACTTATCTGGTTTTTGTGACTGCTTATCTGGCTTCTGTAACTGCTTTCTTGCCCACCTATAGGAACAAACATGTGACTGCTTGTCTTTGAGTAAATCTTGTTCCATGTGGTTAGGATATGGACCTTATCTAGACCTGGGTTTGAATCCCAGCACCCACATGGCAGCTAACAACTGTCCATAACTCCAGTCCCAGGGGATCCAACAGCCTCTTCTGACCTTTGCGGGCATTGCATGACATGGATGCACTTACCTACATGCAGGCAATACACACATACACATAAAATAAAAATAATAAATAAATTTTTTTTAAAAAAAGCTTTACTTTCCTCTGAGCAAGGACTGCATTCTCTAAATTGGCTCAGAGAGTACAGTCACTGGCCAGTTAAATAAATGTGGTTGATTTGGAATTTTTGAGTCCACATGGTCTTTTCCCAGTGATCCTGAATTCCATAACAACAGTGACCAGCAGTCAATAGAGAGATATGTAACTGGTCAAAGTGTTGAAAATAAGAGTCTGAGTGTCCAGCACTAAATAGATCACCTATATCAACCCCACCATCACCACCACCACTACCACCATCACCACCATCACCACCACTGACACCACCACCCCTACCACCAATAACAACAGCACCACCACCATTACCACCACCATCACCACCAACATCAGCAACACCACCACCACCAACACCAACACTACCATCACCACCATCACCACCACTGACACCACCACCCCTACCACCAATAACAACAGCACCACCACCATCACCACCAACATCAACACTACCACCACCACCAACACCAACACCACCATCGCCACCATCACCACCACTGACACCACCACCACTACCACCAACAGCACCACCACCATTACCACCACCATCACCACCAACATCAACACCAACACCAACACCATCACCACCACAACCACCATCACTACCACCACCACCACAACCACCACCATCACCATCACCACCACCACCACCACTATCACCACCATCATCACCACCACCACCACCATCACCACCACCACCACCAGGGTTCCAAGAACATCAAAGAAGAGGAGGCAGAAAGAATGTAGGAGTCAGAGGACAGGGAGAAGTGTTGTGAAATGCAGTCTTCCGGACATGACATGGCCATCACACTCATGAATCGCAGCAGCTGTGGTTGCCTGCACAAGACCTGCACATGATCAAATCAGCCAAAATTCCAGTATAGATAATAATAAACTGCAGGCCTCTTAAAGAGGAGCTATTGGCAGTTGATATTTGCTGGAGAAAGGAGAATCACTCTTTTATGAGGATATGCTCGCTGGTAGGACTTGCATGTTCCAATGAATGACCCAACATCATGCACATTTGGACTTTGTGGGTTACCCAAAAATTAAAAAGAAAGACTTGAAACTGAGAGAACATATTGAAGGGAATATGGAAGAAGCTGGAGGGGGAAATGGGGGTAGATATGATCATATTTCATTGTATATATGTATAAACTTCTCATGAATAAAAAAAAATCTTAAGAAGTATATATTATTTGGGCTGGAAAGTTGGCTCAGCAGTTAAGAGCACTGGCTGCTCTTAAAGAAGACCTGGGTTTAATTCCCAGCTCCCTCATGGCAGCTAACAACCATCCTAACTCCACTTCCAGGAGAGCCAACACCCTTTTCTGACCTCCGTGGGCATTGCACAACACAGGTATACTTACACACATGCAGGTAATACACTCATACACATAAAATAAAAATAATAAATAAAATATTTTTTAAAAAGAAGTATGTACTATTCTAGCAATTGATAAAGGTCTCAAGCTGACAGGCACTATTAAATCCTAACCTTTCCTCAGCTCTGGTCTAATACCTTCCTTAACATGTTCTTTCTCTTTAAAACAGTCTCTGGTCCTACCATTGTCCATATGACTCTGTCCAATTTCTTGTTCTGGGACATAAAAACCTGAAAATTCTGGCAGATGCCTGCCAGACCTCAGTATCCACCTATAACAACCCTCTGTGTAAGACCTAGTTTCCTCTGAAACTTTTGTTCTCTTTCATGCAGTAGTGGAGTGATGAATCTTCCAGGCTGCCTAAGACTGGAGGGTTTCTTTGAGCATAAGACTGTCAATATAAAAACTGAGATATTTTAAGCCAAAATGATGAACCAGCCCCTGAGACTCAGAAGGACTCTTCTCTCCAGCCATTTCCATTATTATATTCCTGCATCAAAAATAAATCCATCATCTTCCATGATTCCTTACTCTTTCACAAAGCAGTGAGTTCCCAAGCTGCCTTTCTGATCTTTTTGGCTCGTCTACCAAATCCCAAATCTGTTCTGAACAATTATCCACTGAGGATAGTTCTTTCCTTGGGATAAACCATAGTAATGTGTTTGTTACACTCTGTTCCTCTATGCAGCCCCTGGAGGCAAAGTTTTAAGACAAAACCTCTGAACATAGTACCCCCAACAGCCTAGCTTTGACCCTTCTGCTGACATACTAATCAAAAAAGACAAGCGGAGCAGGCAAGATAGCTCAGTGGATAAAGGTGCTTGCCATGCAAGCCTGGTGACCTGAGTTCAATCTCACATAAGGGTGGAAGAAGAACCAACTCCACAGTATTTTCCTATGACCTCCACACACATCACGTATGCATCCATGCATGCATGCATGCATACATGCATACATGCAAGAACACACACATGTACACAATGAAAATAAATTTTCAAAAAATAAAAGACAAGTAGACATCCATCCCGGTAACTAGATGTTAGACTTGTAGGTAGACTACAAGTTGCTTGTGTGTAACTCAAGGAAAGAGCAGTAGAAAAAGCATCAGATCTATTCCAGAGAAAGAAAGAGTTTCAGAAATTCACAAAGGCAGTGGTGGAATATCTACAGTGTGCACAGAAAAAGAGGGAGAAGCAGAGAAAGAAGCCAAGCTCCACCTGCAGAGCTCCCTGGTGTATGGGGGGGTGGGGAACAAAGCTCCCAAAGTTAAGCCAGGTGACCCTGCTAAAAATGAACTGGCAGTCCCTATGCTCAGAATAAATCCACAGTCCTCATAATCCTCAAAACCAGTTGCAAGTTTGGGAAAGACAGTGATTCTCCTGGGGTAGGTCCGCAGTGAGAGCAGCTCCATTTTGCCACTCTGCATAACTCAGAAGGCAGGGGTTGTATGCCCTTTTGAGAGAGAAATTACTCTTTGGAACTGAGCTATCCTAGAAGCCTGAGAGCTGGGAACAACCACAAGACAGGAGCCTGAACTGAATTTGCCACAGGCTCAGAGCAAATGTTAGTCACAGGAGACAATTGTGGACGGCTGGAAGGCTAAACTCTTAAAATGCAGGCAACAGGAGTCTCATTGCAGGCAGGAAAATGCATAGGGAAAAGAAACCTTGCTTTCAGTTGCCAAGAGCAGATATCACCAATTGCAAACAGCCCTGAATTTGAAAGCCCCGAGCCTGAGGTCGGGCAGGTGGTTCAACCTCTGAAGACAGTTATCTATCTTTCATTGTCGTAAAGGCTAAAAGTCTTAGCAGTCTACTCAACACCTGCAGCTGCAAACGTCCAACAAGGTAATTCATACTTACAAAAGGTCTTGAATGTACAAAGACAAGTCTTCTGTCTATACAGGTCCATTGGTCAGTATAGTCATTCCTCTAACAAATCAAGTCCACTGCACCCATGGGTGTCTTGGCCTTGCTGATCATTTTATTTGCTTGCAGTTTTCATTATTATCTTCAGTATCCCATCAGCAAGATGGGTGTGGAGACTGAATAGTCTCCTTGCCTGCATCTCTACTTGGTCAAACTTCAACTGTGTTCTTAGCTTACCACAGATTTACAACGAACAGCCAAAGGACTACTGCTGTCTAAAGATGCATCTTTGCATCTTCCTTGTCCTCAGGTAGCTTCCTGAGAGACATGCTTTCCTAGTTGACCATTTTCACCCATTCTATTTATTTTTTAATATTTCATTTATTTTCATTTTATATGTATGAGTGTATTGCCTGCATGTGTGTAAGTGCACCTGTGTCATGCAATGCCCATGGAGGTCAGAAGGGGGCATTGGATCCCCTGGAACTGGAGTTACAGATGGTTGTTAGACACCGTGTGGGTGCTGGGAATTGAACCTGGGTCCTCTGCAAGAGCAGTCAGTGTTCTTAACAATATTTCATTTATTTTCATTTTATGTGTATGAGTGTATTGCCTGCATGTGTGTAAGTGCACCTGTGTCATGCAATGCCCATGGAGGTCAGAAGGGGGCATTGGATCCCCTGGAACTGGAGTTACAGATGGTTGTTAGACACCGTGTGGGTGCTGGGAATTGAACCTGGGTCCTCTGCAAGAGCAGTCAGTGTTCTTAACCTCTGAGCCACCTCTCCGGTCCCCCGTCCATCTATTTATGTATTTAGCACATGCCAAAAATTTGCAATGATTTCAGGCCATTTATTGATTATTTTATATCAAAATATTCCTCCTTTCGGAGCCTCACATTCCCCTCTGAAACCTTGGAATAATAATGTTGGAATAATGTTGCATATCTCAAGGGTTATATGAATATTTATTCATTTGACACATTTTATTGAATGTCTACTGTGTATTAGGCAAAGTGCTATTAGTGGGAAATAGAATAGTGAGCTGAATTACCATGATTCCTGACTGTTTGGAACTCAGAATTGACAAGACACCAGCAATAACATCGTAGAGTATAATGATTTAAACACAAAATGCTCCCCACATGCTCACGTGGGGCTTTGTTACCAACTGTAGACTTCTGGGCATGATTGAATCCTGAGGACATTGATCTAATCCATGGATGACTCCCTCCTCAATGGGTTCAAAATCTAATGGTGCTAGGTGGGGTCTACTTGGAGGAAGTCCCCCTTACTTCCTGTCTGTCATGAGCTGAGCCACTTTGCTCCACCACGTTTCCCACCATGGTTCTGCCTCACTATGGACAATTCCAGAAGCAACAGAGGCAGGTAAGTATGGACTGAGACCTCTGAAAACAGAAATCAAGATGAATGTTTCCTCCTTCAGAGTGCCTTGCTCTGGTATTTGTTATAGCAACTCAAGAATCTCACTAATACACGTGAGACAGTAATTCAGCCCTTCTGTGAAATCCAAGAAGTGCCAAGACTCAGCTCTGAGTTCACTGATGCTCATACCCCTTACAGAAAATGACAACTTGCATAGAACCTAAACACCTTCTGTACACTTTTAATCATCTCTTGGTGACTTAGGGTCCATAATACAATGTAAATAGCAGTTATGCTGCATTGTTTGTGGGAAACAACAAGGAAAAAAGTCTGTGCATGTTTAGCTCATGTGTGTCTTTTTTTCCAAATGTTTTGTGTATGAGTGTATCACCTGCATATGTGTAAGTGCACCTGTAATCATGCAATGTCAACAGTAATGATTGAATCTGTGCTTGCAAATCTAGAAGCAGTAAAGGGCTGACTGGAACAATACACGGAGTTAGCCCAGTTAAGAGGCAGATGTGGTGGTGAGCTATAGGACAAAACAGGGGCACACTACACACTTTCTGACTGTAGAAGGGATGGGAAAGGGAGCAGGTTTCAGGATGAGAGCAGGACTCTGGGGACCTCCCAGGTCAAAGCAGAAACACACACACACACACACACACACACACACACACACACACACACACACGCAGATCTGCATCTTGGCCACATCTCTGTGAAAAGGACATGGCATGGCAACATTTATACAGTTTGGAGGACACACAGAGACTTCCAGACGGGAGGAAAGCCCCATGCAGAGCTGAACCCAGCCCAGCAGGGGGAGGGATCTCTCTGCGAGGGGGATAGTGGATAGTGTAGGATCAGGTTTAAAGCAGGCCACCTGAGAGACAGCCCACCTAGGCTGAGCTTCCAGCTGTACTGTCACCAGGTACCAAATCTCAGAGTAGGTGTGTGAAGGAAAGCCCAGGCTTTCCAGACCAGCGGGACCAGCAGGCGGGAGGGCGCTCCAGGCTCTGGGAACCCACATAGGCTTCATCAACAAAGAACAAGCTGGAAACAAAGAAGTGATGCAGAGGTGATGTGGTTCTGGTCCAGCGGCAGAACGTGATGATGGGAGAAGTTAAGGGGGTCCATAACAGATCTTCCCAGCCCTTGTCAGCAATGAATCAGATGCCCGCCCTGGCCTTTCTCCCAGTTGTAGGAAGTCCGGGAGCCTCTGGCATTCTCCAAGCTCCCTCTGTCCTGTCATGGGCATGCTCAGATCTACATTTGCTTGTTACCTTGACACAAGAAAATGCGACCACAGCTGGATGCAGTGTGCGAGACCCACACTGGGGCGCATAAGGCTAAGGCCGAGGCGCCTGGCGACGGCCGAGGATGATGTTTAGATCTGAGTGTGGGAGGAAGAAGGCGGGCTCCGCCGAAAGCGCCATGCCTGAAAGATGAAGAGCGGTTCCTTCGCTCTGGCGTTAGCCGGCGGGACGCAGATGCACCGCGCCCGAGGAGACCCGGCGTGTGCGCGGGCTGCCCCCTGGTGGCCAGGCGGCTCCGCTCATGCAGCATGCTGCTCCTTTGTTCTGTTACCAGCTGTGCAAGGTTGCTGGAGATTCTGCAGGCCCTGGGCTTGCAGAATGCAGATGGCTTCTGTACCAGGGCGGTGTGCCAGGGCCTGTGAACCTAAGTTCTAATCCCTGCTCGCTGTTCATTAGCCACAAGACCTTGGCCTGATCGCCAGTCTGCTCAGAGCCTCAATATCTCCAAGAATAAGAGAAAAAGATTGCAAAAGTGTGCAGCTGGATTATGTTATCTGTGCACAAGAAGCTAAGCTCGGCCTTCTTACCTTTCGTTCCACCCGACAGCCCTCCCTACATCAGGTCATCCTGGCTTTCGTGAGGACTGTGAGGAAACCCATTCACGCGTTTGTGAACCTGAGTGGAATCTTAAAGGGTATCTGGGGGGTAGGAGGCGCACCTCACAGGATTCCCCCCATCCACCTGCCAGCCTCTTCTTCATGTTCTTTCTCTTCTGTCTCCTCAGCTTCCATCACAGCCTCCTTGCGGCTTGCCTTGGAAATCAGGTTAGGGAACAAAGAACACTTTGTGCTGTTTGATCGTGCCCCCTACCCACCCACCCACCTCACTGACACCTCTAAATACTGTTTCTAAGTAATGCCATGATCTTGAGAGGACTCTGGCTGAACGAAATGTCTTACTTTGGCCATCTTGGGAAGTGTATGGAGGTGGGCTCGGACAGATCTGCCACTAATTCACCCTGAAACCATTGTTTTCTTCTTTAATTTGACAATTTTGACCATATGGGAAGGAGGGAAGGAAAGTGGAAGAGAAGAAAGGAAGGAAGGAGAGGCCTAATGAGTCTGGAAACAAGAAACAAGTTCTCACAGCTGGGGTAGAAGGCCTGGCATCATTACAGGCCTCCTGAGACCCCGTCCTTACAGATGGCCTCCCTGTGCCTTCACATGTCTGCCCTGCTTCCTAGCACTGTGGACCAATTTCTTTCCCTCCTGAGGACACGAGTCATGTTCAACTAGGACGTCCTCCTCAATAGATTCATTTTAATTTAGCCACCTCTTTAAAGGTCTTTTGCCCGAGCATTGTCACATTCTGAGATGCTGGGAAAAAGAACTTCAATATAATTCATTTTGTTGAGGCACAACTCATTATAGAAAAGGAAGGGAAGAAGAGAAAGGTGGAGGGAGGGAGGAAGAGAAGGAATGGGGAGGACGGGAAGGAGGGCAGGCAGGGAGGGAAGGGAATCAGTGCTGAGTAATATTGCCTCTTGTTAATGCTTGAATGATGTAGGAACTGAACCACAAATGATGGCTCGAGGACCAAACAGTTACCTGTAAACTTAACTGGGAAACTTCAAAAGTCAGGAAATCTCAAGGAAAATTTGGGTTTCCATTCCCTCTTGAAAATGATGCCCAGGATGTGTTCACATTCTGATCCAGCTGAGCTCATTTTCAGTAGTATATTCACTCTGCAGTCCCCCGCACTGCCCACCTGCATACCTCGATTATGTTGATGACCTGCCTGAGGCCTTCAGGTGCCTGAGCTGAAGATCACTGCTGTCTCCATCCCTCATCAGGCCAGGCTGCAGGGGACAGGCCTCCCAGCATACTGTAGGAAACTGGAATTTAGGTAGCCCTGGATTTGAATCCAGGCTCTGCCATCTAAAGGCTATATGTGACTTTTGCCATGGAGTTGCCTCTTCTCTGAACCTCAGTGTCTCCCTCTATGAAATGAGCCTTGTAATGCCTGCTCCTTGGGACTGCTAAGATTAAACCAAATGAACTGGAGAAGGAGAGATGGTTTCATGGTTAAGAGCATGTACTGCTCTTCTAGAAAACCCAAGTTCACTTTCCACACCCACATCAGATAGTTTACAACCAACCTGCAACTACAGCTCCAGGGGATCCCATGACCTCTTCTGGCCTCCACAGGCACCTGCTTTCACATTCAGGTACACACACACACACACACACACATATACATAATTGAGAATAAAATAAATCTTTTTAAAATTTTAAAAAAATCTAAATCAAATGAAGTAATTCACAGTCAAGGGCCTGGCCCATGAAAAGGCCTTAATAAATGCCAGTCTGTATGATCACTTCAGCCTCAACAGGTTGCACAGAGTTTTGAACTAATTCAGACTCCAAGAACAGCTCTCTTCACCACCCCCAGTGCTCACCAAGGGAACCACATTGCAGGCAGCCTTTTCAGAATCACAATGGCAGTGGATGGCAGTGGATGGCAGTGGATGAATGGTTTGGGGCTCAGAGTTGGGGATCTGAGAGCCACCTGCCTTGGTGTTCCAGAGTTGGTGCCATAATCATGAGCAAGGGAGTCATTCTCCTGCCTCAATTCTTTACAAAGTGAATGAAGGCAGCCAGGGCAGCAGGGACCATCAGTGGAGAAGGGAACTGAATGTCTAACAAGTGTCCCTGAAGGCTGAGTGCTCTGTGGACTTCAGCCTGTTCTAGGCCGTCCCCCAAAAGACCCTCACTGCTTGAACATCACCACAACCCACCTACACTGACAAGACTGAGTCCACTTTGCACAAGAGGAAAGTGGGGCTGGACTGGTAAATGGCCAGGATTGGAGGCAGATCTGAAGTCTGAACCCAGGAACGTCCCTGATGATTCTTTCATCTTCTCTTAACAAGGCTGCTTCCCAGAGGGGACCACAGAGCCACTCTGAGCACCTTTTATCATTGATCAGTCAGGCTCTCTGCCAGGTCAAAGTCTGTGAACCAGCTCCAACTACCAGAGTTTTTGGAATGAGCTGAAGAGCAAGAAATCTGCGTGAGAGAGGCAAGTTGGCTTTTGGAAGAATTGGATGTGAAGAAGAAACCTTGAACCAGATCCTTTGATTCTGAGCCAGGCCTTTACAGCATTTATCATAAGTCACTGGGAAAGCTCACCTATTCCTTCACTCACTCAGCCATTCCTTGAGCCTCTGTTGTTTTGTTCATTCCTCTGGATAGCTTATGCTTTTAAGCCTATTCACAGTGCCACACAGGGCTGGTGATGGGGTGTAAAGACAAATTAAATCAAGCTCCTGCCTTCATGAAGCTTGCACATGCAAGGGAGCGGGGACACAGCAAAAACACAATTAATGTTAGATCCATCATGAGGTAGCGAATGCTGGATAGCATAAGACAGAAGGGCAAAGGCACAGAAAGCCTCCAGGAGTGGGGAGGACAGTGTGGATTGTTTCTTTCATGCAAAGCAGAAGGGGAAGTTCTGTCACCTTAGTCAACAGAGACTGGAAAGAGTTTAAGTAAGTCTGTGTACAAAAAGGTGTGCTAGGCAAATGAAACAGGATATGAAGTCTTTGAGGAATGAATGAGAAGCAGGAACAAATGGTGAGGCCTTATAGGGCTAAGTAAAGAATTTCAATTTTATTCGTGTGAGATGGAAGCCACTGAAGAGCTCTGAGCCAAGGACAGACAGAATTTGACTTTTGTTTTAAAAGGACAAATTCAGCAGTTCCATGGTTATTGTAGCCAGTGAAATGGTCTACGCATAAGTGTAGTGTAGCTTGCACAGGTCACTGTGTAGGGTGCTCATGCTTGAGGAGGAAGAGCCAGCATCTCAGATGCTGACTGGCATGGGTAGGAGAGAGAATCAAGGATGAAGCAAGTCTGGTTCAAGCACCGAAGGGCAGCAGCACTGTCGATGTGGCTCTGGTCTGGCTTTTGTGTTGCCAACCCATGTGACTAGCACTCATGTCTCTGTCTGGTTCAGTCATCAGAAGGCACTGAAGATACAGATCATCATCATGCATCAACTTCACAAGATGCTGCAAAAGAAAGATGATACTCTGCTTCGAGTAGAAGTGAGAAACACGCATGTGGCTGCCTCACTGTGAATCCCCAATCTGGTGGCCTTGGTCCAGGTGGACAGCATTTGACACCCAGAGCTTTGGTTAGGGAAGACAATCTCCTAAGCCTAAGTAAGACTCAAGGTGTCCACTTGCTGCAGCTGGGTATCAAACAGCCTCTCCAGACAGGACTCCCTGGTCATCGCAATGTTGAGGTGCAGGTTGACAGGCTTACAGCTGTGTAAAGAAACAACCCTGCAGATAAAGGATCTACAACTCCTTTTGAGTGTGTTTCAGTGTGCTTGTATGTGTAAATTTGACCCTGCTTGAGCATGAAAGTGAGTTTGAGGGTAGGCGTGAATAGGAGTTTAAGTGCGTGCACGCTCAGTTTGAAGTGATAGTGAGTATGCACTCACTTTGAGTATGACCTCAGCCTCAGTTTGAGTGTGCCTGTGTGTGTATGACTTCAGTGTGAGTGTTCACTCCATTCAGACTTAGAGTAACATGCCTAATAAATTTGAGATTGAATGAACTCTTGGTTTGACTATGAGTGTGAATCACACCCAGTTTGAATGACTTTGAAAATGAGTGTATATTCAGTTTGAATGTATGAGTGTGTACCCAGTGTGAGTGCACTTTCAGTGTGTGTGTGTGTGTGTGTGTGTGTGTGTGTGTGTGTGTTTGGTGTTTGTGAATATGAGCACACCCAGTTTAAGTGTAAGTTTGAGAGTGAGTGCACACACAGTTTGAATGTAAGTGTGAGAGTGACTGGACATTCATTTTGAATGTGTGTGTGAACTAGATGGTATACTTAGATTGCGTGCTCAAATTATTCACGTATTTTCTCCTTATACTCCTTGACAGAACTTACTTTGTGATTAATGCTACCTTTATCCTAAAAACTTTGTTTTATAGAGACACATTCTATAGTCTCCTTATCTCAGAATACTATGTGGAGAGAGCTCGTTTGGGCCTTAATTAAGGATGGCACTCAGAAAGCAAAGATTATGCTTTCTTTCTATGCTCAGAAAGATAAGTTCATGTTAGGTAAATCTTATTTCTAGAATCACCACATTCTAAGCACACATCCCCTAGTGCTTAAAAATGGTATGTTCTCATGTGAAAGAAATGTTAGAGCTTTTGAAAAAAAGAAATATATTCAAAAGCCTGAAAAGTGTTTCCTCTATTACTCAATGAAAGAACTGAGATTGTGATGAATCTTAGGTCTAGCCTCAAATCTTGCTGTTTTTAAAGCCCAGATCCAAAGTGATTCTTAACTCAATATTCACTGTATGAAAAGAGGTTTATTTTAAGCCATGACTAGAGAAAAATTGGGGGTTGGCTCTTCTTCTGGCACTCAGTGAGACGTGTTTGTGTGAGATGAATCTTTGAGCATCACCACAGTTGCTTTTGAAAGTCCACGTTCCTTAGTGTTTATACAAGCTGCATGTGCTGTGTTTAAAAAGGATACTAAGGGCTGGAGAGATGGCTCAGCAGTTAAGAGCACTGGCTGCTCTTCAGAGGATCCAGGTTCGGTTCCCAGCACCCACGTGGTGGCTAACAACAATCCATAACTTGAGTTCCAGGGAAGCCAACACCCTCTTCTGGTCTTCCAGGGAAGCGCATGTATGAGTTAGAGCTTTTATTGTGTTTTCTGCTTGCACTCAATGAGATATTAGCATGAGATGAATCTGATTTCCAGTATCGATATATTTTTCTAAGCACATGTTCCCTAGTAATATTAAATATTGTATTCAATATATGAAAACTACTATATTAGAGTCTTTGAAAAAGAAATTTGTTCAGAAGCCTGTGAGTATGTTCTGTCATTCAATGAGAGAACTTAATTTGTGTTGAATCTTACATCTAGCCCCAAAGCTTTCTGTTCTGTAAGAACATAGTCCCCACAGATTCCTAAGTCAATGTCAGCTATATAACAAGAGGCCTATTTTGGGCCTTGGCTAAGGAAAGCTCTCAGATGTATAAGATTGTTTTGTTCTTACACTCAAGGAAATACATTAGTGTAAGGTAACTCTTACTTCTAGCTTTGCCAAATTCGACTTTGTAAGCACACATTCCATAGTGTTTAGAAGCACTGCATTCACTATGTTAAAGATACACCGTAGAGCCTTTGAAAGAGCAGTGTGTTCAGATACCTGTGACTGTTTTCTTCTACTGCCAAGTGAGTAAACTTAGTTTGTGATGAAATTTACATCTTCCCTCACCACTTTCTGTTTTATAAGCACACATCTTGAAATGATTCTTTTTTTTTAATTTTTACAAAAACTTTATTAAGAATTTCATACATGTATATAAGGTGTTTTGATCAAATCCATGCCCACTCCCTCCCCTCCAACATTCCCCCCTCTGAAGAGGTAA
>NW_008353596.1:4436690-4442982 GCF_000622305.1 Nannospalax galili
TTGGCACTCCTTTAATGAATGAGCACAACCATCAACAAGCCCAATTGTGACTATGTTTAGCGATCAGGCTCAGCCGAAATCGTGATGATGGTAGTTATTTCATGCAGAAGGGACTGTTGTACAGCATCATCTTATTAAAAGGACCACCACATGGAGGTAGGATCCTGGAGCTGTCAGGCTGGCCCCTAGGTTCTCAGGCCCTCTGGTAGTTGGAGGCCAGAGGGAGGCCAGAACCCGGCACTCTTTAGCCATCTGCTAATCTCCCAGCCGTTACCTGGATGGAGGTCCGAACCCACCCTCCTGAAGTGATTCTTAAGTCAGAATTCTCTGTGTGAAAAAGATCCTGTTTAAGCATTGATTAGTAATGACATTCAGAAGTCTGAAATTGTGTTTTCTTTATTGAGATACTTCACTGTGAGGCAAATTTTCTAGCATCACCACACTCTGTTTTTGAGGCACTCATTGCTTAATGCTTGTGTGTGTGTGTGTGTGTGTGTGTGTGTGTGTGTGTGTGCATTGCACATGCATCTGTGCCTGCAACAGTAAAGGCCAGAAATTGAGTGTTTCCCTCGAACACTCTTCACTTTATTTTTTGAGTCTCTTACTAAACCTGTGGCTTGCTTTTCAGCTGTACTTGGCTCGACAGTGAGTTCCTGGGATCTGCCAGTCTCTGCTCTCCCAGAACTGGGATTACTGATGTATACTGCCTTGCCTGTCTTTTACTTGGGCACTGGGGCTCCAAACTCAGGTCCTCATGCTTTTACATGGAGCATTTTACCCACTGAACCATCTCTTCAGCCCTTTAGTGCTTTTAAATTCTATACTAATTTTGTGAAATAAAGCTTGTTAGAGACTTTGAAAAAAAGTGTTTAAAAGACTGTGAATGGGTCTTCCACTTATCAAGAGAATTTAGTTTGTGATCAGTCTTTCGCCTAACCTCAACACTTTCTGGTGTTTTTTTTAAATATTTTTATTTATTATTTTAATTTTATGTGTATGAGTTTATTGCCTGCACGTACGTGAGTGCACCTGTGTCGTGCAATGCCGTGGAGGTCAGAAGAGGGCTTTGGATTCCCCTGGAACTGGAGTTAAGGATGGTTCATAGCCGCCGTGTGGATGCTGGGAATCAAACCCAGGTCCTCTGCAAGAGCAGTCTGTGCTCTTAACTGCTGAGCCATCTCTCCACTCCCAACACTTTCTGTTTTTTAAGCTCACATTCCTAACTATTAATTCACTATTTTCTACATGAAAAGAAGCCTGGCATTCTTGAATTTTTTGTGTGTGTGAGAGTGTTTTTCCTACATCTGCGTGCACCATATGCATGCAGTACCTGCAGAGGTCAGAAGAGGGCATCAGATCCCCTGGAACTGGGGTTACAGATGATTGTTAGCCACCATGTAGGTGCTGGGAACCAAGCCTGGGTGCTCCACAAGGGCAGCCAGTGCTCTTAACCATTGAGTCATCTCTCCAGTCCCATGGCCTGGCATTCTACACTGCTTCTTTATTCAGTATTTACTACACAAAAAGCGGCTTGTTTCAGCTTGACCAAAAGACTTTCAGATGCCTAGGATTGTGTTTTCTTCTTGCACTCAGTAAGATAAGTTAACGTATGGTGAATTTTATGTCATTCTGTACCCACCACCATCTCTGTCATGAGTGTCATACACATATATTCCTAGTGCTTGTAAACGCTTAGTGACTGTGAGAACAGAAGAATCTTAGAGCCACTAAAAAGCAAGGTACTGGAGGATGACAAGACGAGGAGGTGGTCATCACGGAGGTGGATGGCATCAGTGATAACAAACATGGTGAGGAACATTTCATGCCCCTCAGACCTGGTGGTATATTCCCCAAAGGCTTGGCCTGGGGTGTGGTGAAGGTGAGGAGTTTTAAGTGGGAAATGACTTTCATATTTTAATCAGAGGACTTAAAACATGACTCCAGTAAGGTGTCTTATCCCTTGTTGCCCTGGCCATGGAGGAAGGTGTGAAAACAGCAGATAACGAAAAAGCCAACCAGATCGTTGACTACAAAAATGAAAACACTTGATCCGTCTGTCTCCTTGAGCAAAACCAAAAAATGTTTTCTTCCGATATTGATATCCCTACTGTGAAAAATTCAACTCATCGAGCAACTGTGGCCTCTGTTGGCTGCACAGAAGCCCAAATGCTTTCTTAAGCAAAAATACAATCATGTAGACAGAGCAATGGAGACAGCAAAATAGTATGAATCAGCATAATTGAAATTATGAGTTTTCCTTTGAGCCTGGAACTATGGTCCCCTTCCATGAACCCGGAGCTGCGGTTGTCTCCCGTGAGGCTGGAGCTGTGGTCCTTTCTGTGAGTCAGAGCTATCGTCTCCTCCTGTGACCCTGGAGCTGTGATCCCTAACTGTGAGTCATGGTTCCATATCCTTCTGGTGTGGGGCCGGGGCGGCTAATGGTGGAGCAGATTGAAGCATGAAGGACTTCCCCATGTTGTGCATCAGCTTCAGCCCGTCTCTGAGTGGCTGCACTCCCTCTCCTGAGGTCCCATTTTGTGCATGGCAGTGGCTTTGCCTATGTGTTGGGCTTATGCTGCAGACAGAGGAGATTTCTATTGTTTGCATAATCTAGTCTTGGGAGGCCTGAGTCTCAAGAATGGACTTCCACCTCCCTTGATGGCCTGCTGTGGTCTGGGCACACATGGTCCTGGGCACCCAGACCTTGATGTTGGGCCTTTCCTACTCCCAGGTGCCAAGAGGTTTTCTGCCATGTTTCTATTAGTCTTCTACACCCCCTGTGCACCTTCACCTATCCCCTACAGAAAGTGAAAAACGCCTAATTGAACTTCTAGAGATAAGAATCAGTTTGAGAAGTTAAAAACAGTAAAAAATTTTAAAAAAAAAAAAGCAAGGTATTCAGGAGCCTATGGCTAGGTTTGCATCTTGCATCCATGGAGACAGCTTAGTGTATGATGAAACTTATTCCTAACCTCAGAATTTTCTCTTTTTAAAGCACACATTACTTAGTAACTCATACCTCAATATTCATTATCTGAAGTAAAGTCTGTTTTGTCCTTGATTATACGGGACTCTCCGAATCCTGACTGTGCTTCCTCACTGCACTCAATGAAATAAGTTAATGGAAGGTGAATCTTATTTCAACCATACCCACAAATGGTTTTCTAAGCACATATTTTTAATGTGTCTAAACATTGAATTGACTGTGTGAAAAGAATCATGTCAAAGCTAGTAACAAAGCAAGGTGCTTAGAAGCCTTTAAATGTGTTTTCTTCTTTCCCTCATTGAGAGAGCTTAGTCTGTGATGAATGTTGCACCTAGCCCAATACTCCTGTTTTTTAATAGCACATTAATTAGTAATCATTAACTCAGTTTTCTCTGTATGAAAAAGAGGCCTGTCTTAAGCCTTGACTAAGGAAGGCTCTCGAGAGCCCAAGATGGAGCACTCAATGTGACAAGCTAATGTGAGTTGAACTTATTTCCAGCATTACCACATTCTTTTTGTAGACACATTCCTTAGTGTTTAGAAAAGCTTCACTGGGGAAAAAAAAAAAAAAAAGGGTATTAGAGCCTTCAGCAAAGGAGGTGCTCACAGAGCTGTATGTTTGCTTCTTTAGTTAATGAAGGAATTTAGGGTGAGTTGAAGATTATTTCCAGTGTGACCACATTCTGTTTTCAAAGAACACATTCTTTTAAACTAGGTATTCACTATGAGATGAGAAATATGTTAGACTCTCTAAAGAAATGTGTTCAGAGACCTATAAATGTGGTTTCTTGTACTAGTGATGGATAAAACTTGGGTTGTGATGAATCCCATATCTAGTTCCAACATTTTCTCTTTTGTAAGCAAAATTTATATGCAATATTCACTATTTGGAAGGAGCCTATTTTAATCCTTGACTAAGGAATACTCTCAAAAGGCTAAGACTGTATATTATTTTTACTCTCCGTGAGATCTTCTTTGTATCAGGTGAATCTCACCTCCAGCATCACCAGCATCTGCTTTGTAAGAATGCATTCCTTGGTGCTTATAAACACTCTGGTCACAATGTAAAAAGAAGCTTGTTACAGACTTTGAAAGAGCAGCACTTTCAAAAGCCTGTGAATATATTTTCTACTTACACTCATTCAGAGATCTTAGTTTAAGATGAATACTTCCCCTGGACTCAACTTTTTCTGTTTTGTAAGAACACATGACTTATAGCTTTTTATTTAATGTTCACTAAGTGTTGACTCAGGATGCTTTTCAGATACTTAAGCCTGTGTTTCCTTCTTGTAGTAGAAGAGAGAAATTAGTGTATAGTGACACTTATTCCCAGGATGAAAACATTCTCCCTCCCAAGTCTACATTCCTTGGGGCTTTCAAACCCTGTATCCTCTATGATACAATCATGTTAAAGCCTTTGAAAGATGAGGTGTTCAGAAGAATGTGAACGGGTTTCCTCAACTACTCATAGAGAGAACTCAATTTGACATTGATCTTTCATCTAGCACCAAGACTTTCTGCTTTGTAAGCACACATTCCTTACGGCTTCTTTATTCTATATCAACTATGTGACAAAAGGTCTGTTTTAGGCCTTGACAAACGGAAGGATCTTAGAAGCCTAAGGCTGAGTTTTCCTCTTGTTCTCAATGAGAGAATTTACTGTGAGGTAAATTGAATCAAGCTTCCAACATAAACACCTTATCTTTTCTAAGCATTCATTTGTTAGTGCTTTCAATCTGGTATTCACTATGTGAAAAGAACTATATTGGGCCTTTGAAAAACAAAGGAATTCGGAAGGCTCTGAATAGGTTATATTCTTGCACTCACTGAGCAAACTTAGTCTGTGATGAACCTCACATTTAGCCTCATCACTGTCTTATAATCTCTAGTGTTTCATAAGTCAATATTCTCTATGTGAAGAATATCCTGTTTTAAGCACAGAGTAAGAATGACATTCAAAGGCCATGATAGTGTTTTCTTCTTGTACTAAATGAGAGAAATTAGCAGTAGGTGAATATTCCAGAATGCTCACATACTATTTTTAAACAGACATTCATCTATGCTTTTAAAGACTGAATTATATAACAGGAAGCATTTTAAGGTATTCAAAAGCCTGTCAGTGGCTTTCTTCTTGTACTCCTAGGAAGAACTTAGTTTGTGATGAGTCGTTCTACCAGCCTTAACACTTTCTGTTTCATAAGCACACATTCTTTAATAACTCTTCATTCAATCAATATTCACTATATGACTATTTTAAGCCTTGGCTCAGGATGACTCTCAGAAGCCTAAGACTCTGTTTTCTTTTTGTGAATTTAAAAATTCCTTTTTGTGAATTTATTTTTTATGAATTTAGAATCCTAGGATGAAGGATGAGATGTTCTCCTTTTTAGACACACATTCTTTTGGTGCTTTCAAACCCCACATTTACTATAAATAATCATGTCTGAGGCATTGAAAGAGCAAAATGTAAGAAGCCTAAGAGATCTAGTTTCCTTTAAATCTTCCATATAGCCCTAAGACTATCCATTTCTAAGCACACATTCCTTATAATTTCCTCACTATATTAACTGTATGAAAAGAAGTTTATTTTAAACCTTGACTGTAGAAGGCTCTCAGAAGCCTCAGATTGTGTTTTCTTGTGCACACAGTGACAGACTTTAGTGTAAGATCAGTCTTACCTACAGCATCACCATATTCTTTTTTGTAAACATGTATTTCTAGTGCTCATAAATTCTGCATTTACTAAGCAAGGTGTTCACAAGCCTATGATGTTTAACTTCTTTCATTTATCAAGAGAACTTGACTGTGGAGAATCTTACTTCTAACACAAACACTAAATGTATTTGGTGGTTTTTCTTTTTGTCTTTTTGAGACAGGGTCTCCCTATAGCCACAGTTGGCCTGGAACTTACTATGTAGACCAAGCTGGCCTTGAACTCACAAAGATCCACCTGCCTTTGCCTCCCAAGTGCTAGAGTAAAGGCGTGTGCCACCACGCCCAGCTCTAATTTTTTTTAACTGTTATAAAAACTTTATTGAGAATTTCATACATGCATATAAGGTGTTTTGATCAAATCCATGCCCACTCCCTCCCCTCCAACACCTCTTCTATCTCCCTATCACTTTTTTCTTTTTCTTTTCTTTTTTTTTCTTTCATTTATTTTTGTGGGGCTTTTGGCTACTCTAACATTCCCCCCTAAAATCTTTTTAGGATTAGATACCAGCTCCCAAATACTTTTGACAATTTTGGCCTTTGAAACAGAGCATGTTGCTAACAGGCCCAAGGACATTTTGACTTTTAGCCAAG
>NW_008353596.1:4443463-4455807 GCF_000622305.1 Nannospalax galili
CCTCCTCATTTTTCTTTTGTCTTCCAAGGCTGGACTCTAGAGTGATGGATTCAGGATTTGCTTTCAGGTATTTTGTTAGCAGTTGGAGTGGTTAGAATCAGTGTCAGTTCCCTCTCAAAGGCTTCTAAATAGGGGGAGAAAATAAATTTATCCATCAGTTTAGAACAATAGCTGGTTGTCTCCCTTAGCTACAGGTGGGCACTACAGTATTGGAGACCAAGATTTGAAGTCTTACATCTGAGCAGCACTTTCTGGTTAAGAACAAAATCATCGATGAGAAATAATTGTTTAAATAACTTTTTATATAGTTATGAGACTTAAGCCTAATGTCTGGGAAGTGTCATCCTGTGAACTCTTAAAGATATACTGATGACTTTACTCTTTGGTTATACTTTCCTTTGGGGTGTTTAAGACCATACAGTTGGCCAAATAAATCGATTTATTTTTACACTTACGGTCATTTGAGGGTCTGTTCCTCAGGGGTCACATGGGCTTGGGAGGAGCTCCTGGCTCCTTTCTTTTACCAGTTCCGTCTATGTGAAGATAAGTCAAAGGTCATACTCGACCATGTCTGGCTTCACTTGGAAGCATTAATGAGATGTCATAGGGTCTCCATGTCCTCCCTGAACAAGAGGACAGGTGACTCACCACAGTTATAGGACATTTTGAGAGATGTTCTTAAAGCACACATTTCTTAGCAACTCTTAATCTAGGATTTTTATACGAAAAAAAAGGCCTGTTTATGTCTTGACTAGGAAGACTTGCTTCTTGCAATGCGATACATCAACGTGAGGTAAATTTTACTTCAAGCATTACCAAAATCTGTTTTTAAGCACATAATCCTTAGTGTTTATCCATACTACATTGTCTGTGTGAAAAGATGTTGTAGTTGTAATATCAAGCCAGAAATGCCACACAGTTTTGGGTTGGATCAAGAGTCCTTTATTAGCTGGTGATTAGAGAGGGGGTTAATGCACCAAAGAACTCTCAACTCTGAGGGGAGGCGGAGCGGGGTTTGTAAAGTTGAAAACCACAATTAATTACATCATGTCAGGGGCAAAGCCCAAAAAACATAGTTGTATCAGGTCACCATAGTTATACCAGACCATGGGCAGGTCAGCTAACAAAGAGATTTTCAGTTAACAAAATGTTTCTCAGAACTGCAGAGATAATGGGCTCCATGAAGATGCAGGTACAGCTGGGTGGGAGGACGTGCCACCTGGACATGCTACTGGGCCAGTTGGAGGTCTCCCATTACTGTAGAAACTACAGATTCGGCCTTCATGGATGGATGGCTGCAGTGGGAATGGCTAGGCAAAAACACAGGATAAAGCAAAAGTCAGCTAGAACCAAATGGAGTCAGTTTTGCCATTTCAGGAGCCAGTAACTAGCAAGGTGTGCAAAACCTGCTACTGTGTTTTCTTCTTGAACTCATTGAGAGAACTTAGTTTGTGATTAATCTTACATCTAGGCTCAACACTCTGTTTTAAGTACACATTCATTAGTGATTCTTACCTCAATATTCCCTGTGTTAAAATGGGCCTGTTTCATCAAGGACATACAAACAGTAAAAGAAGATAAAGTATCCCTATTTACAGATAACATGATTCCGTACATGAGCCAAAGTCAACCAGAAAATTCCTAGAGTTAATAAACAGTTTCAGCAAAGTAGCAGGATACAAAATTAATGTACCCTAATCAGCAGCTAATATACATACAATGACAACCACACTGAGAAAGAAATCATGGAAACAATATCATTCATGATAACCTCAAAAAATACCTTGGTGGAAACCCAACTTAAGTTGTGAAAGACCCCAATAATGTCAACTTTAAAATACTGAAGAATGAAATTGAGAAGACATTAGATGGAAAGACCTTCCATCCTCACAGATTGGTAAGATTAATACTGTGAAAATGATCATCTGACCAAGGCGATCTACAAATTCAGTGCAATCTCAATCAAAATAGAAGAAAATCTTAAGGGGCTGGAGAGATGGCTCAATGGTTAAGCGCACTGGCTGCTCTTGCAGGGGACCTGGGTTCAGTTCCCAGTACCCACACGGCAGCTAAAAACCATCTGTAACTCCAGTTCCAGGGAATCTGATGCCCTCTTCTGACCTCCATGGGCATTGCAAGACATGGGTACGCTTACATACATGCAGGCAATGCTCTCATATACATAAATTAAAAATAATAAATATTTTTAAAAGAAAAAATCTTAAAATTCATATGGAAGCACAAAAGACCCTCAATTGCCTAAGCAATCCTGAACAATAAGAACATTGCAGAATGTATCACTGTACTTGATTTCAAGTTATATTGCAGAGCTATAATAATAAAAACAGCATGATACTGATACAAAAACAGACACATAGATCAATGGACTAGAATAGAGAACTAAGATATAAGTTCGTGAAACTGTTGTCATCTGATTTTTACAAAGGGGGGAGGGAGGGAGGAAGGAAGGAAGGAAGGAAGGAAGGAAGGAAGGAAGGAAGGAAGGAAGGAAGGAAGGGAAGGAAAGAAAGATTGGAGAAAAGATAGCCTTTTCAACAAAAGATGCTGGGCAAACTGCATATCTATTTGTAGAATGAAATTTGAGTCTCATTTCTCACCCTGCACAAAAATAAATTCCAAATGAACCAAAAGCTATAATGCTAGACATGAAATCTGAAACTTCTAGAAAGATGAAATGGGGAATGCACTTCAAAATAGAGGCATGGATGAGCAGTCTCCTGATAGGAGCCCAACCATCAACAAGTGAGCTTCATGAAATGGAAAGCTTCTGTACTACAAAAGAACCTGATAACCGAATGAAACGCCAGCCTGCAGAATGAGAGAAAAACCTTTGCCAGTTATACATCTGACAAAGGATCTGTGTCACAGTCCGCTTCAGTTGTCAACGTGACACACCTGGGAAGAGGGATGTCAACTGTAGAGTTGCCTCCATCAGATTGGCCTGTGGGTCTGTCTGTGAGGCATTTTCTTAATTGCTACTTGATACAGGAGGGCTCATTTTACTGTGGGCAACGTCACCCCTGGGCAGGTGGGCCTGGCTTATATAAGAATGCTGACTGAGGAAGCCAGGGAAAGCAAGCCAGTAAGCAGCGTTCCTCTGTGGTTTCTGCTTCAAGCTCCAGCTTTACATTCCTGCCATCTTCCCTCAGTGTCACACCTTGACTTTGAAACATTCTGACAAAAGGAAACTTAGGGAGGAATGGTTTATTTCATCTTCTATTTTACAATCCATCATTGAATGAGAACAAGGCAGAAACCTGGAGGCAGGAAGTAAAGCAGAGACCATGGAGGAATGCCACTTACTGGCTTGCTTTCCCCAGCTTGTTTATTGCATTACTTAGCTTTCTAGTGCTGCAATAAAACACCTGGCCAAAAGGGAAAAAAAAATTGGGGAGGAAAGGTTTTCTTGCATCATATACTTCCAAATGACAAGCCATCATTGAGGGAAGCCAGGGCAGGAACTCAAGGCAGGAACTTGGAGGCAGAGGCTCAGAGATCATGAGGGAACGCTGTTTGCTTTCTCCTCTGGCCTGTGTTCAGCCTGATTTCTTACACAAACCAGAAACACCTGCCCAGAGATGGTAATAAATACCCACAGTAGGCTGGACCCTCCCACATCACTCAATAATCAAGAATATGCCCCACAGGACAATCCAATAGAGTAAATTCCCCATTTGAGGTTCCCTCCTTTCAAGTGTGTCAAGTTGACAACTGCGCCAACCATGATATTCAGCTATGTTTTCTTTTTCTTTCTTTCTTTTTTTTTTTTTTTAAGACAGTGTTTCCCTGTAGCCCCAGTTGGCCTGGAACTTGCTATGTAGATCAGGCTGGCCTCCATCTTACAGAGATCTGCCAGCCTCTGCCTCCAGAAACCTGGGATTAAAGGCATGTGCCATCATACCTAGTTACTTAGCTACACTTTTTATACAGCCCAGGCCTACCTGCCCAGGGATGGCACAGCCCACAGTGAGCTGGTTCCTCCCACATCAATTAGCAGTCAAGAAAATCCCCCCACAGACATGTCCACAGGCCAGTCTGGTGGAAGAAATTCCTCAATTAAGGTTCTCTTTCCCAGGTGGCTCCAGTTTGTGTCACGTTGACAAAAACTAACTAGCATACTTGATAATGGACTATAACCTGCACGATGAAATAAACTCGTTCCTCCCTGAGTGGTTTTTGGTCAGTATTTAATCACAGCAACAGGAAAGCAAATTAGGACAATCAGTGTCTACAATACACAAAAGTTCAAAAACTAAACATCAAGAAAACAAACAGCCCAATTAAAAGTAGTCTACAGAACTGAACAGAGAATTCTCAAAAGAAGAAAAACAAATGGCCAATAAATATTTTTAAAGTGTTCAACATCCTTTAGATATCATAAAAATGCAAATTACAACTGCTTTGAGATTTCATCTTACCCAAGTCAAAATGGGTATTATCAAGAAAACAACTGATGACAAATGCTTATGAGTGTGTGGGTGAAATGAAACCTTTATTCAATGTTAGTGGGTATGTATACTTACTATGGAAATCAGTGTAGATGTTTCTTAAAAAGCTAAAAGAGAGCTGCCATATGATCCAGCTACAGCACTCCAGGACATATACCAAAGCACTATACCCTACTGAAGAGATGCCTGTTTGTCCATGTTCATTGCTACTCAATTCACAATGTCCAGGATGTGGAACCAACCTAGATGTCCACCAATACACAAGTGAATAATGAAAATGTTATACATGGACAGAATGGAATTTTTTAGACACAATGGAATTTTATTTTTCTGTAAAGAAAAATGAAATTATGAAAATTTCAGGAAAATAGATGGAACTGGAAAGTATTATACTGAATGAGATAACCTAGATACAGGAAGACAAAACCACCTGTTCTTCCTCATATGCAGATCCTATTTATGAATTTTTAGAGTAGTATGTTTGAGTGTCAGTAAAAGCCAGAAAGACAGAAAGGGGTCACTAGAGTGAGAGAGGAGAAAAGACTTAAGGGAGAGGCGACAGTAGAATACACTGGATATGAAAATGGAAGGGAGTGGAAGGGAGGGATACTAAGGGTGGTAATATCTCTGCATTAACTGAAATGAAACACATAGTGTCTTTGGAAACGCAGGTTGCTCAGAAGCCTGTCAGTGTGTTTTCTTCTTCACTCTCTGAGAGAAGGCAGCTTGAAATGAATCTTACTTTTGCTGCCACATTTACTATTTATTAAGGTAAATGTTCCTTAAGAATACTTAGCTTGGTAGTCTTTGTTTAAAAATGCCTGTTTGGGGCCGGAGAGATGGCTCCTTTTGCAGAAGACCATGTTCAATTCCCAGCATCCACATGGCAGCTTACAACCATCTGTAACTCCAGCTCCAGGCCATCCAATGCCCTCTTCTGGCCTCCATGGGCACTGCACAACATTGGTGCACTTTCATATATGCAGGCAATACATTCATACACATAAAACAAAAATAATAAAAAATTTTTTTAATTTAAAAATTTCCTGTTTACTAAGGAAGACTCTCAGAAGTCAGGTACTTGCAAACCTAGTGACTTGAGTTCAATCCTTGTTCCAGGCCATCCAACGCCCTCTTCTGGCCTCCATGGGCACTGCACAACATTGGTGCACTTTCATATATGCAGGCAATACATTCATACACATAAAACAAAAATAATAAAAAATTTTTTTAATTTAAAAATTTCCTGTTTACTAAGGAAGACTCTCAGAAGTCAGGTACTTGCAAACCTAGTGACTTGAGTTCAATCCTTGTAACCCACATAAAGGTAGAAGGAGAGAAGTGACACCACAAAATTGTCCTTTGACCTCCATACATGCACATGCACCATGACATGTGCCCCACATACATACACCCAATAATAATACTGATTAAGTCTAATATGCTATTCACTTCTTGCCCTCAATGAAATAAGTTAACATTAGGTAAATCTTACTTCAGCCATCACCACAGTATGGTTTCTAGGCACATATTCCTGAGTGCTTTAAAAAGCTGCATTGGGGGCTGGAGAGATGGCTCAGTGCTTAAGAGCACTGGCTGCTCTTGAAGAGGACCGAGGTTTGATTTCCAGCACCCATATGGTGGCTAACAACCACCCTAACTCCAGTTCCAGGGGATCCAATGCCCTCTTCTGACCTCCTTGGGCATTGCATGACATGTGTGCACTTACATACATGAAGGCAATATATTCATACACATAAATTTTTTAAAAAATAAGTATTTTTAAAGCTGCAACGGTTGTGAAACAAACATATTATGACTGTGTCTTCCTTTATTCACTGAGAAAACTTGGTGTATTGTGGATGTTGCATCTTGGCACAGCGCCTTCTGGCTTTAAGCACAGCCTCCTAGGTTTCTCTTATGCTCAATTCTGTTTCATAAATACACATTCTTTTGTGCTTATATGTGTTGTGATCACTATGTGAAAGATAAATGTTATATCTATTAAAAAAGCAAGTTTTTCAGAGGCCTATGAATGTGTGTGATTATTTATTCACTGAGAGAACTTAGTTTGTAATGAGTCTTTCATCAAGCTTCAACACTTCCTATTTTAGTGTACTATAATTTTCAAATATGTATTCATTTGTGTGTGTGTGTGTGTGTGTGTGTGTGTAGGCATATGCAGGCTGCAGTGTGGGGAGACTGTTCTTGCCTTCCACCTTGTTGAGGCAGGGGTGCTGCTGTATTGAAGACTCCAGGCTTGCTGATCCATGAGCTTCTCTCCATTACCCTGCGTCATCCTCACATCTAAACTGAGGAGTGCTGGGATTACATATGTGTGCCAACACATATGGCTTTTTTTTTCTTGGTCTTTTTGAGACAGGGTCTCCCTGTAGCCCCAGCTGTCCTGAAACTTACTATGTAGACCAGGCTAGTCTTGAACTCACAGAGATCTGCCTGCCTCTGCCTC
This sequence comes from Nannospalax galili, assembly GCF_000622305.1. Taxonomy (NCBI): domain Eukaryota; kingdom Metazoa; phylum Chordata; class Mammalia; order Rodentia; family Spalacidae; genus Nannospalax; species Nannospalax galili. The sequence continues at coordinate 4,450,403 of NW_008353596.1, forward strand.
CCCAGTGCTGGGATTAAAGGTGTGTACCACCATACCTGGCTACATATGGCTTTTTCACTTGGGTTCCAGGGCTGAAGCTCAGATCATCAGACTTGTGTTATTTTATAAATGTGCATTATTTAGTGCTTTTTAATTCAGTGTTCACTATTTAAAAGGGGTCATTATCCACCATGGTTAAGGGTGACTCCTCAGCCCCTAACATTGTGTTTTATCCTGTACTCAGTGAGAGAAGTGATGGCGAACTGCTCTTACTTCCAGCATCACATGCTCTGTCTTCTGCAGTGCATTGATGTGAGAGAGAAGCAGCACACATGAGCCTGTCAGTCTTTGAGAAAGCAAGGCATCCAGAACCTCGTGACTGTGTTTGCAGCTTGCACACACTGGGAGTACTTAACGTGTGATTAATCTTAATATTTTTGTGTTTTTTTTTAATGTATATGAGTGTTATACCTGCCTGTGTGTAAGTGCACCTGTGTCATATAGTGCCCAGGGAGGACAGAAGAGGGTGTCGGATTCTGCGGAACTGGAGTTATAGACAGTAGTTAGCTGCCATGTGGGTGGGGTGCTGGGATTTGAACCCAGGTCTTCTGCAAGAACAGCCAGTGCTCTTAACCACTGAGCCATCTCTCCAGCCCCAACATTTTGTTTTTTTAAGCGCACTTTGCTCAATAACTATTGACTCCGTATTCTGTCTGTGAAAAGAGGCCTGTTCTGAGGCTTGATGATGAAAGGCATTCAGAATCCTCATACTGTTTTTTTCCCCCTTCTTGAACTCAATGGGATACGTTAGTACGAGGTGACTTCCAACATGAACATACACTTTCTTCTAAGCATATATTTCTTAGTGACATAAGACAGGTATTGCAATGTAAAAAGAATTATATTTGGAAAAACAAGATGTTCAGAAACTTGTGAATGAGTATTCTTCTTGAACTCTTTAAGTATATCTAATTATATCTAGTATTAAAACTATTCTTTATAAGCACACACACACATTCCCGATTGCTTCTGAAATAAATGCTCTCTCTGTGAAAAGAGGGCTTGGAGAAATGGCTCAGTGGTTAAGAGCACTGGCTGTTCTTGCAGAGGACCCAGGTTCAGTCCCAGCACCTACATGGCAACTTACAACCAGCCGTAAGTTCAGTTCCAGGGGACTGGATGCCCTCTTCTGGCCTCTATAGGCATTGCATGCACTTATATATATATTACTTTTCTTGATGTACTCAATAAAGGAATTTGGTGTGGAGTTTTTCTTTCTTTGTGAGCATAGTCTTTTCTAAACATGTGTTCCTTAGTACTTTTAAATTCATTGTGCTTTTTATTGAATTTTTGTGTATTTCATACAAAACATCTCAAACAATCTTGATCATCTTTATAGCCCCATCCCCACTGGCACCCTCCCATAACCACCCCCCCATACTGGAGCCTATACTCTGTCATCCTTGTTAAGGCCCACTGTGTCATCAGTGTCCCCAGACATTCCCCAGTGCAAGTCCAATCACTGAGGTCTAGTCAGCCTATCTAGAGTCCCTTGTTTTAGAAAGAATATCTCTTCTTCACCTAGCAGCAATCAGTTGCCAATATTTCTTCAGATAAAATTGGGGTCTACTGTTCATTTTTCTAATTCTGTGTTGGGTTTTTTCTGTCTGAGTTTGCATAGGATTTGTGTATGCTGACATCATTGCCATAGAATCTGAGCAGGGTCCCAGGAGCTTGTAGGACTCTTTCCCATATGGTCATGCACCTCCTCTCTGGCTCTTACAATCTTTCTGCCCCCTCTTCTGAGATGGTCCCTGAGCCTTGGATGGGTGAAGTTTAATAAAAAGAGTCCTGTCCAAGTACCAGCATGCAGCAGACTTTTGATTTCTATGCTTTGGCCATTTGTAGCCTTTTATGTTCCTGACCCTCCACTGTATGAGGAGCTTCATTATTGAGAACTGATTCCTTAGTGTCCTCTTCTTTATCCCTGTTCTCTGTTCCATGAGCCTTAGGTATAGAGGTTGCATTATAGATGTGTTCCTTAGCCCTGGGCAATTCATAGACAATGTCCGTGTGTGACTAGTTGTGGTAGTTGGTAATAGTCTCTGGTGAAAAATGAGCTTCTTTGATGAGTGGTGACTGTGATACTTGTCTGTAAATATAAGGATACATATTTTGCACATAGTAAGAAATCACATTAGTCTAGCGATATGACAGTCTTAGGGTTTTATCTAAGATCTATGACCACTCCAGCCATGTATATTTGGTTATGTTTATAGTACCACCCTTGAGTTTCCTCCCATTGAGTGGGCTTTTAGTCCAATTAGGTAACTGTTGATTGTCCCCAAGATAAAATGCCACTGCTGCACCAGTGACATATGCTGTGCTGGCCATTGATGTGGTTATCTGGTCTTGAAGCTGGTGTTGGATCACTCATTGATGTTTTCCCTTGGCACCTTATAGCGCTCTCCAAAGCTATGAGAGCTGCCTTCAGGGGAAATGGCTTCAGGTCAGTTGCAGCTCTACTGCTCCAAATCCTGTATCCGAAGTATGTTCTGTCTTCAGCAGGAGGATCTTACTTCAAGTTCCGGGAGGCCATCAGGCAATAGCCTGAGTAATTTTGGGAGTCTCTTGGACCACCCTGGCCAACTGTAGGACCCTCAGACCCTCTTCATTCACCCACTACCCCCAATCCCTCCAGACCCCCACTAATTGCTCCTTTAGCTTCTGTAAAATGCTTGGCTGCTGCTTTAGACATGCCTAGACATGCCCTGGCATGCCCTGACCCCCGCCTGCTATTCGCACCCCCTTCCAGGAAACTATAGATGAAGCAAGCACAGGCATGCAAACTGCCCTATAAGGTAAAAACGGAGACCCTGGCCGCACAGATAACAGTCAGCACATTCCACAGCCCTGAGAATAGCACCTACCAATAAGAAACTTCCAGGGCTGCATCTTATACATCCAATCAGTTTAAAATTATGTTGGCGCACGTGGGCTCCTTGAACCAACCAAAATGTATCTTCGGTATCCCCCTCCTCTCTTTGTCTAAAACCTATAAAAGTCTCCACTCTCCCTTACTCTGGGCTCTCAGCACGGATCCGTTGAGTTGGTGAGGTCTGAGAGCCCGAGCTTAAGCCCGAATAAACCATAAACCTTTGCTTTTGCATTTTGGTGTGTTGGGTCCTCGGTGGTCTTTTTGGGGTCCAGTGGATGAGGTAGAAAAAAACAATTCAAAGGAAGGTTTCTCCTGTCTGGCACTGTTTCTTGTTATGTAGCCTTTAGCTATACACATGGATTCATGTAGAGATACTGTTATGTGTAATTTGTCAGTAGGTTGTTGAACTAATATGGTTCCTTTGGTTTTGTAAAACTAGCTAGACATAACCAGGCATGGTGGCACACGCCATTAATCCTAACACTAGGGAGGCAGAGGCAGGTGGATCTCTGTGAGTTCAAGGCCAGCCTGGTCTCCACAGTGAATCCAGGCCAGCTGGGGCTGCAGGGAGACCCTGTCTCAAAAAGACCAAAAACAAAAAAAACAAAAACAAAAACTTATGCTCTCTTTCTCTCTCTCTCTCTCTCTCTCTCTCTCTCTCTGTCTAACCCTTCTACCATGGTTTCCCCATTTAAAGTGTCCCCATTTCCCCCATTTCTCCCTTGTTAATACCAGTCTCCTATGCTACCATCTCTCTTGAGCTCCTTCTTTCCCTTTATCCCCAAGCTTCTTTATATAACCATCCCCCTTCCCATTTAAATAACCCCATTTTTATCCATTTCTCCTTTAGTAACACCTGTTTCCTACTGTTCTTCTCGATCAGGTTCTTTCATTCCCTTTACCTCCCTGGTTCCTTTTCATTATTCTGGTTCCTGTAGTTTAATGTCTGGATATATACTCACTTATAAGGATTTGATTCTAGGATCCACATATGAGGGAGAACATTTGTTTTTCTGCATCTGTGTTATTTCATTTAGTATAAAAGTTCCTAGTTCCATCCATTTACCTGCAAATTTCATGATTTCATCTTTCTATTCATTGTGCTTTTAAAAATCCACATTTGGGGCTGGAGAGATGGCTCAGCAGTTAAGAGCACTGACTGCTCTTGCAGAGGACCCAGGTCCAATTCCCAGAACCCACATGGCGGCTACAAACTGTCCTTAACTCCAGTTCCAGGGGAATCTGAAGACCTCTTCTGACCTCCACGGCACTGCACAACATGGGTACGCTTACATACATGCAGGCAATACACTCATACTCATACACAAAAATAATAAATAATTTTTTTAAATCCACATTTTTGAGCCTTTGAGAAATGGAGACATTTGAAAGACTGGATTTTCTTCTTGAACTAATTGACAGTACTTAGTTTGTGATAAGTTTTGCATTCTGCTAAAACACTTTCTATTGTGTAAGCACATTCCATAGTGCTTCTTAACTATATATTTACAGGATTGAAAGAAGCCTCTTCTAGGCCTTGACTAAGGTGGATTTGCAGAAGCCTAATACTAAATTTTCTTTTTCTATTCATTGTTAGAACTCAAAGTGAGGTGAGCATAAACAAGTACTATTTTTGTTAAAATAAATGTTACTATTGCTTTTAAAGGCTATATTAATCTTTTTAAAGAAAATATTTTAAAACATTTCAAGAGCAGACATTCAGAAGCCTGTGAATCATTTTCTTCTTGCACTCATTGAGAGAATTTAGTGTGTGATATATCTTTCATCTATCCCCAACACTTTCTATATTACAGGAATGCATTCCTGTGCTGGTCAATTTTTCTTCAATTTGACACAAACTAGAGTCACCTTGGAAAAAGGAACTTCAAGTGAGGAATTTCCTCCATCATATTTGTATTGTGGGCCTGTTTGCAGGACACTTTCTTGATTACTGGTTGATGTAGGAGGGCCCATCCCTGGGCAGGGGGATCTGGGATGTTTGAGAAAAGTAGTTGAAGTAGTGACTTTGATCTCAGCAGACTACCAGAAAGTGCTGAGTTCTGGCCTCCCTCTGGCCTCCCTCTGGCAGAGGGCCTGAAAACACAGGGGACTGCCTGAAAGCCCCTAGATCCTGCCTCCACGTGGTGGTGAGCTTCCCCTAATTGCACCATACCCATCCGCCTACCTGGGATTTCGTGAGGCCCCTCCCAAGGCCCCAGGACCAATCTGGCTTTGGTAGGATAAAGCTGAGCTCCTAGCAGACAGCCTGAGAGGGTGGGATTCAACCTCCATCGGTGTAGTAGCTCAGATCTCAGTAGACCACCAGAGAGTGCCTTGTTCTTGCCTCCCTCACATTGTGAAGGAAGCCTGAGTGTACCTGACTGGAACCTGAATTGGGCTTCTGTAGGTACTCCTGAATAGCTGATCTGAAGCCATCAGTTCCCTCCAAATTAAACCTGAGAGAACCTGAACCCTGTACCAACCAGCT
>NW_008353596.1:4456906-4459915 GCF_000622305.1 Nannospalax galili
AGAAAGAAATAGTTCCAGGCATGGCATTCTATCGGCCCACAATACAATAAAGCTCAAAATCAACACTGGACAAAGTCCTAGTCACTACAGGAACTAATGGCGATTGAACAACACACTCCTAAACAACAAGTGGGTAAAAGGAGAAATTAAGAAAGAAATAAAAGAATTCCTGGAATTCGACAAAAAGAATACAACAGAGCACAACCTCTGGGACACTTTAAAAGTAGTCCTACAAGGAAAGTTTATAGCTCTAAGTGCCTACATTAAAAAATCAGAAAGAGCCCAAATAAATGACCTAATATTGCAACTCAAGACACTGGAAAAGCAAGAACAAATGAAATCCAAACACAGCAGAAGAGAAGAAATAACAAAAATAAGAACAGAAATCAATGAAATAGAAACAAAGACAACAATAAAAAGAATCAATGGATCCAAGAGCTGGTTCTTTGAAAAGCTAAACAAGAGAGACAGTCTGACTCTTAGCCCAGTTAACCAAAAAAAGAAAGAAGAAATCCAAATCAACAAAATCAGAGATGAAAGGGGAAACATCATAACAGGTACACAAAAGATCCGGACCATTATAAGGGAATATTTTAAAAACTTATACGCTACTAAATCTGAAAATCTAAAAGAAATGGATGGATATCTAAAATCATGGGAACCACCAAAATTAATCCAAGAAGAAATCAACAGTTTAAACAGACCTATACATATAAGGACATCGAAACAGTAATACAAAGCCTCCCAACTCAAAAAAGCCCAGGCCCAGATGGATTTACAGCAGAATTCAACCAGACATTTAAAGATCTCCAACCAATACTACTTAAATTATTCAAAAATGATAGAAACAGAAGGAGAACTCCCAAATTCCTTCTATGAAGCCAGCATCACTTATTTGCTACTAAATCTGAAAATCTAAAAGAAGTGGATGGATATCTGAAATCATGGGAACCTCCAAAGTTAAACCAAGAAGAGATCAACATTTTAAACAGACCATAACATATAAGGAAATTGAAACAGTAATACAAAGCCAACTAAAAAAAGCCCAGGCCCAGATGGATTTACAGCAGAATTCTGCCAGACATTTAAAAAAGATCTATATTCAATACTACTTAGATTATTCAAAAAGATAGAAACAGAGGGAGAATTTCCAAATTCCTTCTAAGAAGTCAGCATCACTCTAATACCAGGTAAAGATACAACCAAAAACAAAAACTATAGAACCATAGCCATAATGAAAATAGATGCAAAAATTCTCAACAAAATACTTGCAAACCACTTACAGACGCACATCAAAAACATCATCCACCATGATCAAGTCACCTTTATTCCAGAGATGCAGGGATAGTTCAATATATGCAAGTCAATAAACACCATAAATCAAATAAATGGGCTCAAAGACAAGAACCACATGGTCATCTTAATAGATGCAGAGAAGGCCTTTGACAAAATTCAACATGCATTTATGTTCAAAGTCCTAGAGGGAATTGGACTGGAGGGAACATAGCTCAACATAATTAAAGTTATATACAACAACCCACAGCCAATATCATTCTGGAGAAAAATTGGAAGCATTTCCATTAAAATCAGGCACCAGACAGGGCTGTCTGTTATCTCCACTCCTTTTCAATATAGTGTTTGAAACTCTTTCTAGAGCAGTAAAAAAGGAAATTAAAGGAGAATTATTTGGAAAAGAAGAGGTCAAAATATCCCTATTTGCATTGATATTATATTATACCAAAGAGATCCCAAAAGTTCCACCAGAAAACTTCTAGAACTCATCAACACTTTTGGTATAGTGGCAGGTTATAAAATCAATCTACAAAAATCAGTAGCCTTTCTACATACCAATAGCAAGCAATTGGAGAAAGAATGCAGGGAAATGCTTCCATTCACAATTGCTTCAAAAAAAGTAAAATAAAATATCTTGGAACAAATCTGACCAAAGACCTCTCTAATGAAAATTTTAAATTATTAAAGAAAGAGATTGAGGAAGACACCAGGAGATGGAAGGACCTCCCACGCTCATGGATTAGAAGAATTAATATTGTGAAAACGACCATCCTATCAAAAGCAATATAGAGATTCAATGCAATCCCAATCAAAATCCCCATGACATACTTCACAGAATCAGAAAAAGCCATCCTTAAATTTGTATGGAAGCACAAAAGACCCAGGAGAGCCAAAGCAACCCTGAGCACAAAGAGCAATGCTGGGGAGATTACTAAACCAGATCTCAAAGTATACTACAGAGCCATAGTCATAAAAACAGCATGGTACTGGTGCAAAAACAGACACATAGATCAATGGAACATCATTGAAGATCCAAACCCGAATACACACAATTTCAGCCACCTGATATTTGACAAAGGTGCCAAGAACACACAATGGAAGAAAGATAGCATCTTCAACAAATGGTGCTGGCAAAACTGGATCTCCACCTGTAGAAGAATGAAACTAGATCCTTATACTTCACCTTGCACAAAAGCCAACCCAAAATGGATCAAAGACCTCAATGTGAAATTAGAAACTATGCAAATCATATATAGACACATATCAAAAAGATAATTCATTATGATCAAGTAGTCTTTATCCCAGAAATGCAGGGCTGGTCCAGTATACTCAAGTCAATAAATGTCATTAATCATAGAAATGGACTCAAAGACAAAAACCAATTGTCATCTCAATAGATGCAGAAAAGGATTTTGACAAAATTCAGCATGTATTTATGTTCAATGTCCTAGAAGGAATTGGACTGGAGGGAACATACCTCAACATAATTGAAGCTATATACAACAGACCCACAGTCAACATCATTCTAAATGGAGAAAAACTAGAAACATTCCCACTAAAATCAAGAACCAGACAAGAATGTCCACTATCTCCACTCCTTTTCAATATAGGCTTGAAACTCTTGCTAGAGCAATTACACAAGAGAAGGAAATTAAAGGAATAATAATTTGAAAAAAAGAGGTCAGCTTATCACTATTATTTTTCCTGCTTGAAATG
>NW_008353596.1:4461112-4463385 GCF_000622305.1 Nannospalax galili
CACTGACTGCTTTTGCAGAGGACCCAAGTCTGATTCCCAGCACCCACATGGCAGCTAACAACCATCTGTAATTCCAGTTCCAGAGGCTCTGATATCTTTTCCTGATCTCTGAGGGCATTGCATGACACAGGTACACTTACCTACATGCAGGAAATACACTCATACACATAAAAATAATAAATAAAATAAAATAAACTACTTTATGTCTTCATTTTACACCAGTCAGCATAGTTAAGATCAAGAAAACAGCTAACAACAATGCTAGTGTGGATATGAGGTAACGGGAATGCAAACTACTGCAACCCGACAGAAATCAGTGTGGAGAATTCTCAAAATTAAAAGTGGGTCTGCCATATGGCTCAGCTATCGATACCGTTCTTTGGCATATACCCAAAAGACTTGATATCCTACTCTTTAGATACTTGATCAGCTGTGTTTGTGTCTGCTCTTTTCACAATAGCCAAGAAATGGAAACAACCTAAATGTCCCTCAACTGACAAGTGGTTAACAAAAATGTGGTATATTTACACAATGGAGTTCTATTCAGCAGTAAAGAAAGATGAAATAATGAAATTTGTAGGTAAATGGATGGATCCTGAAACTGTTATACTAATGAAGTAATACAGACTCAGAGAAATAAACAACTTATGTATGCCCTCATATGTGGATCCTAGCACCAAATCCTTTTAAATTCCGGGTCCTTTTAATAAGATGATGCTATACAGCAGTCCCTTCTGCATGAAATAACTACCATCATCACTACTTCAGCTGAGCCTGATCACTAAACATCGTCACAATTAGGCTTGTTGATGGTTGTGCTCATTCATTCAAGGAGGGCCAAGCAGGGTCATTAGACCCTCACCAGATTATCCAGCCACTCTTCCCAGCCAACTGCATATAATTTGGCCCTAATCACACATGGCCTCCTGGATTTGGGGAGGGATGAATCTGGAGAAGGCTAGGAAGAGAAAGCATGACCCATGCTGGGTAAAGTCTTATACATACACCTCAGCAACCCCTCAGTTATCTTGGTAAGTAAGCTCAATAAATTCATTGGTTCCCCAGTAAAACTTTAATCAAACATTGGCTTGACCCTAGAACCTTAAAAGGGAATAAGCATTGCTTAGCATCCCCAGGAAAAGAAGTCTCACAACAGATGGAAAATGTATTTGTTAATGCTATTATGTCTCATAATTATTTTTTTTAAAAAAAGAGAATGCTCCTTAAAGACTTTAGGAGTCCGGCAGTTAAATAAGGCACACAGACAATAATCTAAAGGGCAGCCAAGGAATCTTTCTTAAAATCAATTCAGACAAGGGAAACAGGACTGTCTAGAGCTTGTCACTCAGCAAACGCATGCATAAAATGAGGGAGCAAGCCAGAGCATGTCAAGTGGCTCTTGGCAGAAGCAGCAGAGATTCACAAAGGCAGGACCCTATTGGCCTTTTCTAGTGCTGCTGACTTGATGAGGCAACAGTGCCTGAAACACTGTCACTACTCAATAAATATAAGAAAAAAAAAAAAAAAAATGTTAAAAGGATATGGGAATAGAGATATTTTCCAAAATAGAAAAAAATGAGAAAGCCTAAGCGAGTGATGAAGGTCTGTGTAGGTTTGTTATGATATATAAAGGATGAGACAAAAGGGGCTGGAGAGATGGCTCAGCGGTTAAGAGGACTGACTGGTCTTGCAGACAACCCGGGTTTGATTCCCAGCACCCACATGGTGGCTACTAACGATCCTTAAGTCCAGTTCCAGGGAAATCTGAAGCTTTCTTCTGACCTCCATGGCACTGCAAGACATGGGTACACTCACATACATACAGGCAATACACTCATACACATAAAATAAAAATAATAAATAAAATATTTAAAAATAAACAAAGGAGCCAGGCATGGTGGCACATGCCTGTAGTCCCAGCACTCCTGAGGTAGAGAAAGGTAGAGCTCTATGAGATCCAGGCCAGCCTGGTGGACATAGTGTGTTCCAGGCCAGCTGAGGCTAGTCTGTCTCCAAAAATGAATAAAAATAAAAACAAGAAAGGCAAGCTTTGGCTCATGGTTTTGGAAGGTATATGCCATGGTCACTTAGTGCACTGCTGCACATCATAGTGAGGAATCTGTGGTAGAAGAAGCATCTCATCTTATTCTGGCCACGACCAGGATTGATTCTGGGTTCTCAATATCCTTTCCAGATCAACTTGGAGGAAACATCTCATTCATACTTCCAAGTGAAGCCAGACATGGTCGAACAGGACCTTTGACTTATCTTCA
>NW_008353596.1:4463551-4479480 GCF_000622305.1 Nannospalax galili
GCAAGTGGGGGGTGCATGTGGCCTTTTTTTTTTTTTTTTGGCGGGGGAGGCAGTGTCACAGCTGTGCCCCAAGCCAGATTTGGTAGATGCAAGGACATTTTGTAGGAGTAGATGCTTTGAAGAACCAGTGTTATCAGGCTTCCCTGGTTGGGAACACAGTGTTCTGAAGGAAGTTTCAGGGAGCTAGGCCCGGCCAGGACTGATTCCTAAGCCTCACAGCAGAGTAGAGCAAAGGATGCTGCCTGGGTCTCCGTGGTTAGGAAGCTAGCTAGCAGCCTGGAGAGTCAGGAAGCTGGTGCTGCAGCTGCAGGCAAGGGGACGACATAACTCCTGCCAAAATCAGGATGTTCTGTCTCAAAATTGGGAAGCTGCCGACAGCCACTGGGGCCAGACCCTTACTGCTGCTGGTGTGATCCAGCCCAACCCATTGGGTCCTCTGTGTCTTTTGCATCTCATTTAACCATTCCACATTCACAGCTGCAGAAAATGCATTTGACTGACACCATGCCCAACTTACATATTGCTGGAGATAGAACCCAGGACTTTGTACATGCTAGGCAAACACTCTACTAATGGAATTGTATGCCTAGCCTTAGAAGTGTTTCCCCCCGCCCCCCACACTGGATGTGATGACACATACCTTTAATCCCAGCATTTGGGAATGAGAGCCTGATGGATCTCTGTAAGTTCAAAGCCAGCCTTGTCTACATACTGAGTTCCAGGCCAGCCAGTCCTGTATAGTGAGACCCTGTCTCAAAAAAAACAAACAAAAAAACAGTTTATTCTTGAATCAAAGGTGGGTGGCCATGACCTGGGAACATAGATGCAGTTTGTTCCAAGGAGCACATTCCTATATGGAAATGGTTTCTTGAAGTTCTTGTATATACAAAACAAAAGACATTTTTCCCTTCAAATTCATCTGGTTGGCCTTAACACCAAAGTGAAGAAATCTCCCTATGGGGCACAGATGCTGTCAGATGTCAGATAACAGGTTTAGTGAGGAAGCTACTGGTATGCTTATGGGGCTAAAGATGGCCCAAATAGTTCTGCTCTGCTGCATCGTTCACCTCTCCATGCTCAGGAAGTTCTAGCTAGCCTTGTGCTATCTTTAATACAGGTATGGGTTTTCCCTATTCATCCCACAATACTGATCAAGCCAACTCACAGGCTGCCATAAGATCCTTCCCAGAGTTTGTGTGGGGATCCAGTTAGGCTGGAAGAAAGAAGAGACAAACTAACTTTTTTTTCTCTCTCTCCAGTTTTGACCAAACTGTAAATAAACCTGCTTTAAAAGATTCCTATGTTCCAGTGTTCTGTTTTATTTAGATTTTAACTTATTTTGTTTGTTTTGTCAGGTGAGAGCAATGGGCTCCAGATTGAGGTCACAGATAGAAAAGCTTAATGATTCTCTAATCTCTAGGCTAAAGGTCTGAGGCTGGAGGTCAAGAGAACAAATTCATCTTGTAAACAAAACAGATTCCAACTCAAATAATGCTGTTTTATTTTAAGTTTCCAGAGTGTGGTGGGTTCTTTTTTTAAATCTCTAAAAGTTCAATTATGTGTTTTACATTTTCTGTAGGGCACAGATCAAGGTACACTGGGACTGTAGAAGAGTAACAGAAAAATGATGGAAAAACCTCTTGGTGCCTAGGAGTGGGAAAGGTCCGATGTCATGACCTGGCTGACCAGGCCCTCCAGAGGAGTCAAGGCCGTAGTTGGCCATCAAGGAGATGAGAAGTCCATTCTTAAGAATTGGTTCTCCCAAAACTAGAATCTGCAAATGACAGAAACCTGGGACCTCCAGAGGAAGAAGTTGTGGGGAATGCAACCACTCCGAGAAGGCTGAAACTTCTGCCCCAAACAGGGAGTTTCCACCTTCCAATCTGTTCCACCATCAGCCACCACCAGAGGAATGTGGAACCATGGCTCATGATTGGGGATCACAGCTCCAGGTTCACAGGAGACAACTACAGTTCCAGGATCATGGGAGGGGAACCACAGCGCCAGGCTCGTGGGAGACAACCACAGTCTGTTGTATTTCAAATTTCAGTTAGCTCACAATAAATTTTCAGATTTCCAGTTTTACTAAAAAGTTCCAAAAATCTGGGGCTAGAGAGATGGCTCAGTGGTTAAGAGCACTGGCTGCTCTTGCAAAGGACTGGGGTTCAGTTCCCAGAACCCACATGGCAGCTAACAACTGTTTGAAACTCCAGTTCCAGGGGATTCTATGTCCTCTTTTGACCTCTTTGGGCATTGCACAACATGGATGCATTTACATGCTGAACTGGCTCAGCAAACTTACCTAAGTTACTCCATTTTGTTCAGAGCCATTTTAGCAGCAGGTTTGCTCCACACCAAAAGGAAAAGGGGGCAACCTTGGGTCTTGAGAAATTGTCCTAGCCACGAACCATGGAATGTGCTAATTCCAGACATTTTACATCTGGCTAACTGCTTGTTTTTGCTTCTGCAACTTGCTTGCTATTTTAGGTCAGCTTGACACAAAGTATAAGACCACCCTGTTATTGTGTGACCACCCGGTAACTGCTGATTTCAGCTTTCTTACTATACTTGTTATGGCGAGGAAGTTGACTAATTTTAAAATTACAAAGTTGATTGCCATGTTATATGACTGTATCACTTGTCTTTATAATGATTGTTGTTGATTAATAGATTCAAAGTTCTGCTGTGTTGTACAAACCTGATTGGTTCACAAGTGTCCCATTTGAATAATATTTCTGTAATCCTATAAAAACTCTGACCTGACAATTATCAGGGCTGTGTCTACTCCCGAGATAGACAGCCCGGCCGGTTGAAATAATAAACATTTACCTTGCTACTTTTCTTAAAGTGGTGCTGGTTATTTCTTTTTTTGTTTTTTGTTTTTTGTTTTTTTCTGCAAACTCCGACACATACATGCAAACAATGTACTCATACTCATACTCATAAAACAGAAATAATAAAATACTTTTTAAAAATAATTTCTGGGCCTGGAGAGATGGCTCAGCAGTTAAGAGCACTGGCTGCTGTTGCAGAGGACCTGGGTTTGACTGCCAGCACCTACATGACGGCTGGCAGCTGTCTGTGACTCCAGTTTCAGGAGAATTCAATGCCCTCGTCTGACCTCCTCAGGCATCGAATGACACTGTTGCACTTACATATATGTAGATAATACACTCATACACATAAAATAAAAGTAATAAATTTTTTTTTTTAATTTCCAAAGATCTGACCTCATTTCCACATTGCAACAGTTGGATGGAGCAAAACAGCAGCTTTAGTCAAGGCTCATGAGCCTGACTTTGCCCTGGTCCCCATCATTCCTTCTTGTGGCCCTGCCACTGAGAACAAGAGCCAGTTCCAATATATAATTTAAACTCGCAAGTCCTTTCTGCATTTTTAAATTGCCTGCCACCCGAAAGTGTTTCGAACCAATTATCTCATGTTTTCAAAAATTTCTGATTAACATCCTAGCTAATGAGTCAAAGGGGCAGGTTTTTTGGGTGGCATAGGATTGGGGTCAGCCCAGAGCTCTTAATCATTCAAGTATTTTCAGAAACAGGTATCTGTGGGCTGAGGGGATAAATCAGCTACTTGGAATCTTAATGTCTCAGTTTGCAACATCCTCTGGAAAACCTGGACATCCAGTTTTGTCTCTGCATCACTGGCATCCTCAAAGGCCCTTCGCTTCCAGGATGGCCTGCAAACCCAGCTCATTTCTTCACTCCCTGTGGTCATCTTTGATGTCCTTGTCTTATCTCTGGACTATTGCATTACTTGTCCTTTTGGTTTTTTAAAAATATTTTCTTTATTGTTTTTATTTTCTTTTATGTGTATGAGTGTTTGCCTGCATGCATGTAAATACACCACATGTGTGCAATGGCCACAGAGGCCATAAGAGGTTGTCGATCCCCTGGGACTGGAGTTATGGACAGTTCTTGGTCACTATGTTCGAGGTGGGAATCAGACCCAGCTCCTCTGGAAAAAGAGTGTGTGTTCTCAACTGCTTAGTCATCTCTCCAGCCCACTTGTTTTCTGCTTTATTTTTTTCCTCTCTAATCCATCTGCTGTGCTGGAATCCAGGTTAATCTTCTAATGAAACAAAGATTATCTGCTCTCGACTTTCGGCCCTTTAATGATTGCTGATTCTTACAAACTCAAAGCTCTTTATAAATGACCTTCATCCTCCCATGCAGGCTCTAAACCTGCATTGCTTCATGACTTCCTTTCCTTCTTCCCACCACTCACCTTCTCAAAGCAGCTGCCAAGATTACCAGCTCACCTGCCCTGAGAATTTTTCTTTAAGATTGTAATAAAATTGTAAAAGCTTCAAAAAAAAAAAACAAAAACAAAAAACAGTAAAAGACCTTCATCCATTTAACTCCCCATCTCCTGCCTCAGAACATCTTGGGCTCCTCCTTGTTCCCTCTGCGCACAGCCTTTCCAGTGAGAGACAGACCTGTACTCTTCGTTACTTCCACCTGGAATGCACTTCTCAGGATTCACTGACTTTTAAGTTTCAAAGATCAGTACTTTAAAAAAAAATCAATGTGGGAAAGGAAGATAAAAAATTAATGTGAGGGCCAAATAGATGACTCAGTGGGTAAAAGTACTTGCTGCCAAGCCTGACAACCTGAGTTCAATCCTTGGGGACCCATGGTGGAAGCAGAGAACCAACTCCAGAAAGTTGTCTTCTGGCCTCCACATACTCCTATCTCCCCTAACTAAATATGATAAAATATTTTAATTAATGTGGAAAATGTATGCTCTTTTTATTAAGCAAGTAAGAGACAGTACAAATTGGAACACTACCAAGCATTCTGATCTCTTGATTTCATAAGAAAATGAGAAACAGGAATGTTCCACAAGCTCAAAGTACGTCACGTCAATCCCAACTTCCTTTACACTGAATAAATTCAGCTTTAAAAAAAAAAAGAGGAAGAAGAAGGAGGAGGAGGAGGAAGAGGAAGAGGAAAGAAAGAGAAAGAGAAAGAAAAGAAACAAACAAACAAAGAAACAATCAAAGAAACAAAGAAAGAAACAAAGAAAAGTAGTTGAGCAAGCCAGGGGGTACCAAGCCAGTAAGCAGTAAGCACTGTTTGTTTCTCCATGGTCTCTGCTTCAGTTCCTGCCTCCAGGTTCCTGCCTTGAGTTCCTGCCCTGACTTCCCTCAGTGATGGATTGTGGCCTGGGGGTTGCAAGATGAAATAAACCCTTTTGTCCACAAGTTGCTTTAGGTCATGATATTTATCACCACAATAGGAAGCAAACTAATACAGAAATTAGTATCAGAATGGAGTATTACTGTGACAGACCCGATCATGTTGGTTTGGGGAGGATTGTGGAAGCATTTAGAACTTTGAGCTGGAGAAGCCATTGAGTGCTCAGAGCTTAATGGGCTGTTCTGTGGGAGCTTGGAAGGTAAGAGCACTGAGAGAAATGCAGATGATGGAGGCCTGGCTTGGGAAGTCTCAGAAGGAGGTTTGAGAGTCAAAGACTCTATCAGTGCTGTTCATGTGACATTTTGAATAAAAAATCTGTAGTTTCTGATTAGGTCAGGTGAAAGAATCAACTATGATTAGCAAGAGGCCAGCGCCACTGAAGTAAAACCTATGCTTTACTGGGACAATCAATGTTGGCTTGCTGGGGCTGAAAATTCAGTTGTGATTAGTAAGAGTCCGGCATCATTGAGATGAAATCTTTTGGGAAGTATTTCCTCAGGGTCAACACACAGAAGCTGTGGTCCAGAGGGGGCCCAAGCCTCTATCTCAAGCTGGCAGCTGAACTTTGTAATGTGTATGAGTCTCCCACATGGTGCTGGTTTGGGTGGCATGAAAACTGTAAGATTGAAAGCTCAGCCTTGGTTCTAGAAGAGGCCATTGGTGAAAGTACAGCCTCAGTTGCAGTGGAGATCCCAGCATATCGTAGCTGTTGGGACTGTGGAACAACCACCAACAGCAGCAGGTGTGGCATGGAGCCAGCCTGAGCCTGTCATACAAATTGCATGTGATGAAGATGGCAGAGCCAGAGAAGATGAGCTATCCAACTCATTTGGAGCCCACAAGATCATGAGTGCATCCCATATATCAGGCATTGAACTGCACTACTGGTCTTTGGTTTTGCTTAAGTACACCTGGTTTTTCTCTTTTGAAATTAGAAAGTAGTTAACCTGTATTTTTTTAATTTTACAGGAGCCCACAGCTAAGACAGAGGCTTTGGATTGGAGGTGCTGGAGAGACAGCTCAGCAGTTAAGAGCACTGGATGCTCTTGAAAAAGACCCAGGTTCAGTTCCCAGCACCCACATGACAGCTAACAACCATCCAAAACTCCAGTTCCAGGGATCTGGCACCTTCTTCTAGCCTCTAGGGGCATTGGCATGCATGTGGTGCACTTAATTACACTCAGGCAAAACACTGATATACATAAAATAAAAATAAATTTCAAAAACTTTTTTTTTAATTTTATGTGTATGAGTATATTGCTTGCATGTATTTAAGTGCACTCTTGTCATGCAATGCCTGTGGAGGTCAGGAGAAGTTAGTAGATCCCCTGGAACTAGAGTTAGGGATGGTTGTTAGCTGCCATGTGGGTGCTGGGTCCTCTGCAAGAGCAGCCACTGCTCTTAACCACTGAGCCATCTCTCAAGCCCCACTCAAAAAAAAAAAGACTTTGGTTTCGGTTTGGGTTTTTGTTTTGGTTTTGGTTTTTTTTTTTTTTCTTTTCTTTTTTTTTTTTTTTTTTTTTTTTTTTTTTTTTTTTTGGTCTTTTTGAGATGGGGTCTCCCTGCAGCCCCAGCTGGCCTGGAACTCACTATGTAGACCAGGCTGGCTCTGAACTCACAGAGCTCTGCCTGCTTCTGCCTCCCAAGTGCTGAGATTAAAGACATGTGCTGGAGACTTTAGATTTTTAAGAGAACTTGGACTTTTAAATTGTTGGAAATTTTTAAAAACTGGGGTTTTCAAGGTTGTAGTGTATTTTATATTGTGATATTTCATAAGATCTTAGAGATAAGCTAGAAAGGAAAGGTTGTGGTTTAATAGTGATGTTTATATGTCAGCAAGGAGTCAATTATGCTGGTTAATTTTTGTCAGTTGCACAAACTAGAGTCACCTGGGAAGAAGGAACTCAGGTGAAGAATATCCTCTATCAGTTTGGCCTGTGGACCTGGGGGTCAGGGGACATTGTCTTGATGTATGGTTGGTATAGCAGGACCCAGCCCATAGTGGGCAGTGTCACTGCTGGGCAGGTAGGTCTGGGCTGTGTAAGAAAAGTAGCTGAGCTAGCCAGAGGGAACGAGTCGGTAGGCAGGACTCATTCATGGTCTCTGCTTCATTCAGTTCCTCTCTCCAGGATCCTGCTTGAGCTGCTGTGCCCTGACTTCCCTCATGGACTATGACTCAGAAGTATGAACCAAATTAACCCTTTCCTCTCCAAGTTGGTTTTGGTCATGGTGTTTATCACAGCAATAGGAAGCAAACTAATACACTTCCTTAATCCTTCGTAAGCAAATATTCACTATGTGAAAAGTTGCCTGTTTTAGACTTAGAGAAAAAATGATGCTCAGAAGTCAAATAATGTGTTTTCTTCTTATACTCAATGAGATACAGAAGTGTCCTCGTGCACACACGCACATACACAGGCCACAGCATGCATGTGAAGGTCAGTAGACAACTTATGGGAACTGTTTTTCTCCTTCAACCACATGGGTTCCAAGGATCAAACTCAGGGCATCAGGTTTGACAGCAAGTGCCTTTACCTAATGAGCCATCTTGCTGGCCCCCTTCCCCCACTGGCCACCTCCCACTTTGTGTTTTCTAAGCCCACATTCACTTATAATCAATGTTTTCATTAGGTGAAAAGAATTGTTAGAGGTTTGGAAACTGTGTTCAGAAGACCATGAATGTGTTTTTTGTTCATTGATAGAACTTTATAGTGAAGCTTACATCTAGCTTTACCACTTTCTGTTTAATAAGCAAACATTCCATAGTGATTTTTTAATATTTTATTATTTTTATTTTATATGTATGAGTGTATTGCCTGCACATGTGAGTGCACCCATGTTGTTCAATGCCGCAGAGGTCAGAAAGAGGGCTTCAGATTCCCCTGGAACTGAAGTTAAGGATGGTTTGTAGCCACCATGTGA
Source organism: Nannospalax galili (assembly GCF_000622305.1). Lineage (NCBI taxonomy): Eukaryota > Metazoa > Chordata > Mammalia > Rodentia > Spalacidae > Nannospalax > Nannospalax galili. The sequence goes on from NW_008353596.1 coordinate 4,471,693, forward strand.
GTGCTAGGAATCGAACCCAGGTCCTCTGCAAGAGCAGTTAATGCTCTTAACCTGAGCCATCTCTCCAGCCCCTCCATAGTGATTCTTAGCTTTGTATTCACAGTGTAGAAAGTAGCCTGTTTTAGTCCCTGGATAAGAAAGCTTCTCAAATGTTGAAGACTGTTTTCTTCTTGCAATCAGAGATCATTTGGTGTGACTCTTCTGTCATCACATCTTTTTTTTGTAAGCGCATAGTCTTTAGTGCTTGTAAATGCTTCATTGTCTGTGTAAAAACGAGAATGTTAAAATTTCTGGAAAAAACAATATGATCAGAAGCTTGAGAATATTTTTTTCTTGCATTCATTGATAGAACTTGGCTTGTGATCAATCTCACAGTTAACCTCAACATTTTCTGTTTTGTAAGCACACATTCTTTGTATATAAATCAATGTTCCCTACAAAAAAGGGGGTAAGTTTTCATCTTGACTAAGGAAGACTGCCTGCAGCATAATACTATGTTTTCATCTTGCATTTATGAGATGAGTTAGTATAAGATGAAACTTTTACCATAACCAAAATCTGATTTCTAAGCACACATTCCATAGTGCTTTAAAATATGGAATTGAATTATAGTGAAAAGGTATATGTATGTGCCCATTTAAAAAGACAGGTATTCAGAAGCTAGCGAGTTCATTTTCTTCTTGTACTCATTGAGGGAACTTAGTGTAGGACGAATCCCACACCTAGGCTGAACACTTACTGGCTCTAAAACACACATTTCTTAGTAACTATTAATCCCATATTGTATATGTGAGAAGAGGCCAGCTTTAGGCTCTCACTAAGGAAGATTACCAGAAACTTCAAACAAGTTGTCCAGAAACCTGTGAATGTGTTTTCTTCTCATGCTTAAAGAACAGTTTGTGATTAATCTTATTGCTATTAAAACATTTTGTTTATTATCCAAATATTCCTTAGTCAGCTGGATGGCTTTAATTGTCAACTTGACACACCTGGTTAGTGGGAACTTCATTTAGAAATTGTCTCTGTTGGATTGGCCTGTGGCCATGTCTGTGGGGCATTTTCTTGATTATTGAGTGAGGTGGGAGGGACCATCCCACTGCGGGCAGTGTCTGGTCAGGTGGTCCTGTATTGTATAAGACAGCAGGCTGAGCACAGGCCAGAGAAGCAAGCATCCTTCCTCCAAGGTCTGTACTACACGTTTCTGCCCGGAGTTCCTGCCTTGGCCTCCCTTGATGATGTGAGCTGTAAGCCAAGTAAACCCTTGCCTCCCCAAGTTGGTTTTGATCAGTGTTTTCATCACAGCAATTGAAAGCAAACGAAGACACTTAGTAAATTTTAACTTGGTATTCATTATATGAAAAGTGGACTATCTTGGGCCTCTACTGTTTTAGTTACTTTCTATTGTCGTGATGAAAACACTGACCAAAACCAACTTAGGGAGGAAAGGGTTTATTTTATCTTACATCTACCATGTCACAGTTTATCACTGAGGGAAGTCAGGGTAGGAACTCAGGATTGGAACCTGGAGGCAGGAGCTGAAACACAGACCATGAAGGAATGCTGCTTACTGGCTTGCTCCACTGGCCCATGCTCAGCCTGCTTTCTTATACAACAAAGGACCACCTACCTATGGGTGGCACTGCCCACAGTGGGATGGGCCTTCACATCACTCAACAATCAAGAAAATGTCCCACAGGCATGGCCACAGGCCAATCCAATGGAAGAAGTTTCTCAATTGAGGTTTCCTCCACCCAGGTGTGTCAAGTTAACAACTGACACTGTCCAGCACATCTACTAATGAAGATTCTAAGAAACTTAAATCTGTGTTATACTCTTGTACTCAAGTTAATGTGAGATAAATATTATTTCAACCATAACCACAATCTGATTACCAAACACACATTTTTAGTGCTTAAACTGCCACACTGGGAAGCAGGAAAGATGATTTAGGGGTTAAGAGCCCATCCTGCTTTTGCAGAGGATCCAGGTGATGTATTAATATGCATTCGGGCAAAACACTCATAGACATAAAGTATAAATAAATCAAGAAATGTTTTTTAAATGTGTCATTGATGGGCTAGAGAGATGACTCAGTGGTTAAGAGTACTTATTATTCTTGCCAAAGTACCTAAGTTCAGTTCCCAGCACCCAGATGGTGGCTAACAACCACCCATAACTCCAGTTCCAGGGGATCCAACACCCTCTTCTGATCTCTTCAGGCATGCACATGATATACTTGCATACACTCAGGCACACACACACACACACACACACACACACACACACAAATAACATAAACCTTAAAAATGTTTCTTAATTAAAATTCCACATTGACTATGAAAAGAATTACATTAAGACTGAAAAAAGAGGATGTTCAGAAGCCTGTTGATATATTTTCTTCTTGCTTTTATTGAGATAGCTTAGTTTGTAATTTATCTTACTTCTAGTTTTGACATTTTCAGTTTTCTAAGCACACATTTCATGGCAAGTTTTAGCTCAATATTCACTGTGTAGAAACAGGGCTGTTTTAGATCTCTAAGAGAACTCTATGAAGTCTAAGCTTATATTTTCTTCTAGTACTCTCTGAGATACATTAGTGTGAGGGACATCTTACATGCAGCATCACCACATTCTCTTTGTAAGCACACACTCTTTAGTGACAAATGAATTCACTATATAAAAAGAAGCATTTTAGAGGCTTTGAAAATGCAAGGTGATCAGAATCTTGCAAATGAGTTTTTTTGCACTCACTGATAGAATCTAGTTTGTGGTGAATCTTACATCTGTTCTTAACACTTCCTGTTTTATATGTATCCATTCCTTAGTGATTCTTAAATCAATAATCTTTATGTGAAAACAGCTGTTTTATGCGGTGAGCAAGAATGACTTTCAAATGCCTTAATTTTTAAAAGTATTTTTATTGAGTTTTAGTGCATTTCATACAATAGTTCTTAATCAAATTTAGACTCCCTCCCCCAGCCATACCCCCAATATCCCCCCACCGGACCACATGCATTCTGTCATATATGTTAAGTCCTATCCAGTGAAGCATTTGTACCCAGATGTCCTCCAGTGCAAGTTCATCCACTGGAGCCTAGTCAGTCTATCTAGAGATCTCAAAGACCTACTGTCCCTCACCCAAGAGTAATCAGTTGCCAACAGTTCCCAGACTAGGGCCAGGGCCTGTTGTCCATTTCCCTCACTTCACACTGGGTCCTTGTCTATTGAGTTGGCATGGGTCTTGTGCACACTCAAATGAGCCAGTTTCCAGTGGCCTGGAAGCCTCTGTTTCCCTATGTTCATGGACCAACTGTGGCTCTTACAATCTTTCCGTCCCTCTTCTGCAATGGTTCCCTGAGCCATGGGTGGGTGAAGTTTAATATAGGAGTCCTATCCAGGGATACACACTCTGCAGTCTCTTATTCTGTGAAAGTTAGCCAGTTGTGACCTTCTGTGTGCCTCTCACTCTGTAATATAAGGAAGTGTTGCTGGTGAGAGCTGAGGGATACACTGGTATTCTCCCACCCCCTGTTCTATGTTCCAAGAGCTTTAGGTGTAGAGGTTCCAGTGTAGTTGTGTCACCTAGGGCTGGGCATATCTCAAACATATATTTTCTGTGTGTGACCAGTTGTGGAATAATCTCCACCTATTGCAAAAAGAAGCTTCTTTGATTAGTGGTGTAAGGTACATTTGTCTGTAAATATAAGGATCCATATTTAGCATGGTAAGAAGTTTCATTTGTCCAGAGACAGGGTTTTCTCTAGGGTCTATGCCCTCTCCAGTTATGTGTATTTGGACAAAAGCCTTAATTTTTATTCTTCCCATATGCATAAGATAAAGTAGGACATTGCATATTCCTAGTGCATTCAAGTTCGTGTTAATTACATGAAAGGATATATGTTAGAACATTTGAAAAAGCAGTATTAGCAGCCCATGTATGACACTGAGAGAACTTTGTGATGAGCCTTTCATCTAGCCCAACCATCTCTTTTCTAAGTACATATTCCCTAGTGCTTATAAATGAAAAGAAATATGTAAAAGTCATTGAAAATTTGTAGTCTTTAAAAATTAATTTATCTTTTGATAGTTGGATATATGTATATAATACATTCTTGTCACACATCCCCCATCCTCTCTTTCCCCCCTCCCACCTCCACCAGTCCCCTCCTCCCAACAAGTCCTCATCCTACTTTCACATATTTTTGTTTTAATTTTTACTTTGTGATCCACCGGGCTTAACCAGGACAGTCCACATGGGCGTGATGTGAAGCTCTCCACTGGAACATGTGGCTATACCACTGACTTTTCCACCTGAAACCCTGGACTGCATCCATCTCCCCTGGGAGGGGCTGGGCCCCATGAACCTCCCCATCTATGACTGAATGTTGAGAGTCAGAGTCTTGTGCAAGCATCTGCAGCTACTGTGAGTTCATGTGCCACGGCCATGTCATGCCCATAAGACAGGTTAAGACAGCATTTCATGACCTCCTCCCCATATCCAGCTATTACATTCTTCCCCCCAACCTTCTTCCATGATGCCCCCTGAGCCCTGAAGACTTCCAGCTCAGGTCTAGTATGGTTTCTCTGTCTTCTTCATCCAAAATGTGTTGTGTATTCAGCAATAGGGACTTAGTAGACAATTCAAGTGGGCAACAAAGGGCAATGGCAATCTGTATAATGTTAGGGACCTGTAGGGCACTCCTGGTCAACAACTCTTATGAAGGTATCCCACATTTGGAGGGAGTGGTATGAGTGTCGTGTTTAAAGCTGAACACTCAAAAGTCACTTTTTTAACTTAAAAAATTTATTGAGAATTTTATACATGCATATAAGGTGTTTTGATAAAATCCATGCCCACTCCATCCCCTTCAACTCCCATATTTCCCCATCACTTTTTTCTGATACCTTCATGTACTCTTTCTTTTTTTTTAATGGGGCTTTTTGCTACTCTAATATTCCCCCCTCTGAAGAGGTAACCCTAAAATCTTTTAAGGAATAGATTAAAATTCCCAAATACTATTGACCTTTTTGGACTTTGGAACAGAATTTGTTGCTAAGAAGCCCAAGGAAATTTTGACTTTTAGCCAAGAAACTGGCTACTTTTCTTTGGGGTCTTTTTTTACCCTAACTGCCTAGCTAAATCTTACCTCCTTTTCTTATCAGACCATCCTCTGAAGAGGTTACCCAAATTGCCAATAGGGAATAGGGATGCAGATCGCTCTGGCTTCTTCCATGCTGAACAGGGACACATGGTGAGGCAATTGGGGTACCCCTTCAGTGGGTCTATCTAAAAGAGTCCCAAATTCATAACTCTTATCTGTAGGGAGAAAAGAAAGTCCTTGAGTGGTGAATAGGGGATGTGAAGGAGAAGTAAAGGTAAGAGTAGTTAGCATTGCAAGTTCTAGACAAGGAACCAGAAAAAAGTCAGAACAGGGCAAATTTCAAATGTTCATATGAGAGTCCATTGTGATTTCTTGATGAGAGCTTCCAAAAGCATTCCTCCATTGGGTTCCTCCTCATTTTTCTTTTGTCTGCCAAGGCTGGACTCGAACTATGTAGACCAGGCTGGCCTTGAACTCACAGAGATCCACCTGCCTCTGCCTCCCGAGTGCTGGGATTAAAGGCATGCTCCACCACGCCCAGCCAACAATAACTTTTTATCAAAAACTTGACACCCATGATTCTCTGCATCAACTGACATATGCTTTTTTTTTTAATCAAGGCTGAGGACATCGATAGTCCATGGACATAAACATATTTGGGAAGCAGTTTGACAACATGTCTATTTAGCAAAACAGAAGTAGTAGGTTCACCTCTAGAGCCTATGACCTCACCAGCCCAGGTCTGTTGACCTGTTACACAGTGCCAGGCATGAACACTCTCCTGCAGAATGGGCCTCAGATCCAATCAGAAATCAGTTGTTTACCTCATGACATTTGTCCCACTATTGAACCAGTAGGCACATCTTACCTAACAAGTTGGTACTGTAACATGGAAGGTACTAAGCTTTAAAAGACTATTGATAATTATTCTCCCCTAGCTGCCTACATAGCAACTTCTGGCACTGTATAACTTCAGGGAAGAAGCTTCTAGTTCAGCTCCAATATGATTTCTTTATGATCTTCATTCATTCATGACCATAATCTGTACCATGTTAGGGCCCTCTAGGCCTTCCTGGCCAACAACTTTTAAGGAAGTATCCCACACTTGGCATTGGGATTTTCATTTAATCACCTGTTGCTTCTGACCTCAGCATCATCCAACCATGCATGGTGTATACGTCAAACTTTTAAAAAATTGTTTTTTAAAAAATTATGAAATAGGTTTGGATATGAATTCTTCCTACAGGCTTGGCTTTGGTTTTTCCTTCCCCAGGTCCCCTTCTTCTCCTGCACTTCCAACTCTGATCCCATTAAAGCCTTGCCATCACCCATATTCTGTCCCTCTGTTTTCAAATCAAATGTATTCCATTGTCTCCGCTCCCTTAAGGCCACTTCTTCCTCTATTCCCCCTTTCTTCCTTCTAAGTCATTAAGAAATACTAACTTAAACACATCAAAATTTTTTATTTTGTTATTTTTATTTTATATGTATCAATGCCTGCATGTATATAAGTGCATCCGTGTCATACAGTGCCCAAGGAGGACAGAGGAGGGAGTTGAATCCCCTGAAACTAGAGTTAGGGATGATTGTTAGCTGCTGCGTGGGTGCTGGGAATCTAATCCGGGTTCTCTGCAAGAGCAGTCAGTGCTCTTAACTGCTGAGCCATCTCTCCAGCCCCAGGAATCTAAAATTTAAACTATGATCCACATATGAGGGAAAACATGCAGCATTTGACTTTTGTGCTTTATGGGCCTAGGTTATTTTACTTGATATATTTTCTAGTTCCATACATTTTCCTGAAATTTTCATAATTTCACTTTCTTTACAGCTAAATAAAATTCCTCTGTACACATATACCATATTTTCATTATCCATTCATCAGGCTGACATCTAGGTTGATTCCATTTCTTAGGTATTATGAATAGAATGGCAATGAACATGGACGTGCAAGTATCTCTGTAATAGGATAAAAAGTCCTTGGAATATATGCCCAGGAGTGGTGTATCTGGATCATATGAGAGTTCTATTTATAGACTTTTGAGAAACCTCTAGACTGATTGAGGTAGTGACTGCATTAACAACGCCACCAAGAGTTTGTAAGTGTTCCACTTTCCCCATGTCCATGCCAGCATTTGTTGTTGTTTGTACTCTTGATGATGGTCATTCTGACTAGGTGAGGTAGAATCTCAAAGTAGTTTTAATTTGCAGAGGCGGGTGGACCTCTGAGTTCAAGCCTGCTCTACATAGGGAGTTCCAGGTCAGCTGAGGCTACAGGGAAACCCTGTCTCAAAAAGGAAAAAAAAAAAGTATTTAAATTGGTTTTTGGTTATTTTTTTTTAATTTTACAAGAGTCCACAGTTAAGAAATTTGGGGTATTTTTAAAAGAACTTGGAGTTTTGGGGCTGGAGAGATGGCTCAGCGGTTAAGAGCACTGACTGTTCTTGCAGAGGACCTGAGTTCGATTCCCAGAACCCACATGGCAGCTACAAACCGTCCTTAACTCCAGTTCCAGGGGAATCCGAAGCCCTCTTCTGACCTCCATGTCATTGCACGACACGGGTGCACTTACTTACATGCAGGCAATACACTCATACACATAAAATAAAAATAAATAAAATATTCTTTAAAAAGAAGCCCAGGTATGGTGGCACACGCCTTTAATCCCAGCACTTGGGAGGCAGAAGCA
>NW_008353596.1:4479524-4508109 GCF_000622305.1 Nannospalax galili
GGTTCAAGGAAAGCGGGACCAAAAAGAAGACCCTTCCTAAAAAAAAAAAAAAAAAAAAAAAAAAAAACTTGGACTTTTAAAGTGTTATAATTTTTAAAAACTGGGATTTTACAAGATGGACTTTATATTGTGATAATAATAGTGAGGATAAACAAGAAAGAAAAGGTTGTGGTTTAACAGTGATGTGTCTTTGTGTCAAATTGACAAGGGGTCAATTGTACTAGTTGGTGTTTGTCAACTTGACACAGACTGAAGTGACCTGGAGGAGTTTCTTCCAGCAGACTGGCCTGTGGTCATGCCTGTGAGATATTTTCTTAATAATTAATTGATATGGTAGGACCCAGTCCACTGTGGACAGTACCTTCCCTGGATAGGTGGGCCTGGGCTGTATAAGAGGGGAGAGTGAAGGGCTAAAGAAATTGCTCAGTGGCTAAGAACATTGGCTGCTCTTGCAGAGGACCTGGCTTTGGTTCCCAACAGCCACATGGTGGCTAACAACCATAACTCCAGTTCCAGGGGATCTAACACCTTCTTCTGTCCTCTGCAAGCATTTTATGCACAGGAGCATTTACGTTCATACAGGCAAAATACTCATATACCTTAAAATATAAAGGAAATTAATCAATAAAAAATTTAATTGCTAAAAGGAGGAGTGGGGTGAGCAGGCCAGGGGAGCAAGCTAGTAAGGGAGGGTCTCCCTCCCTGGGAAGGGTCCTGCTGTCTCACTCTTCAGGCTCTGGCTTACCAAGCTGCTTTCCCTGCTGTCCCTGTTAGAACATGGCACCATGGGGACTTTGGCTGAGGTGAAGGCCAAGTAATTCTCACCCACTGGTCAGCCACAGGGACGGGAGAGTACTGAGAGCCCAGAGCCCTAGTCCAGCCTCTCAAGTAAGGGACAAAAGACACTCCCCACCCCTGGATCCCAGGTAGAAGCCCAGAGCCAGGTACCATAGTTCTGGAGGGGATGTGCAGGCAGGAGAATCTAGCTAGCCTGGAGTAGACTGTCAAGTGGCAGAAACAATGGAGGGGAGACCCTGCTTCAACAAGGGCCTAGAAGGCAGGAACCAAGTCCTCTATTGTCTGTGCACACATACATTGTTCACACCACCACGTACAAATAAATTAAAAACGAAAAGAAAAAGATCACTCTAGCTTCTCTCTGGTAAATAGGTGAATGGAAGTTTGGTACAGGGAGAACCAGAGGAGGTGGTCGGAGGTGATGGTGATGAGAGCTTGGGGGAAAGAGATACAGATGCTGGAGGCTTGTAAGGGGACAGGATTTGGATCACACTTTGGTTTGATTTGGTTTGATTTTTTAATACAGGGTCTCCCTGTATCTCCAGGGAACTCTATGCAGACCAGGCTGGCCTTGAACTTAGAGATTCCCCTGGCCTCTGCCTCCGGAGTGCTGGGATTAAAGGTGTGCTCCTTGTAATTTTTATTTTACTTTCTGTATCTCAGATTTTATTCATTCAAGATATTTCATGTGACTGGCATCATCCAATATTTTTGCTTTTCTGTCTTTATTTCAGTTAGAATGTTTTTGTTTAAATAATTTTTTTACTTTTTTTTTTAATCTTTTTGAGATAGGGTCTCCCTATAGCCCCAGCTGGCCTGGAGCTCACTTTGTAGACCAGACTGGCCTTGAACTCAGAGAAATCTGCCAGAATCTGCCTCCAGAGTGCTGGGATTAAAGGTGTGTGTCACTGAGTGTCCAACCTATTCACCTCTTAATGATGGCATGTCTTAATACCTTGGCGATAGTTTCCACACCTAAATTTTGAAGGACACAGTTGAATGACAGCACCACATTCTTGCTCTGAGTGATGCTGTCGTGAATGTTGACTTTCAAGTATCTGTTTGAAAACATCTCTTGCTTTCCTTTTATTTTCTTTGATATTTGAGCTCTTTTTTCAATATCTTATTTGTTTTAGGGAAATTGCCAGATATGATAATTTAATCCCAGCACTTGGGAATCAGAGACAGGGGGATGTCTGTGAGTTTGAGGCCAACCTGGTCTATATAGTGAGCTCTAATACAAGGCAGGGTACATACTGAGCCCTCCCCCGGCCAAAAAAAATCCTTATAAAATAATCAGGAATGCTTGATAATTTGTGTGTCATCCTTACTAAGGGGCCATGGGACTCTTCCCTGTATCACTCCAATTTCAGTGTATGTGGCACTGAAGTGAGCACTTTTTTTTCAAGGTAGGATTTTCCTAAGTAGGTCAGCCTGGGACTTCCAACACTCCTGCCTCAGCCTCCCAAATGCTGGGATTACACACTTGAGCCCTGTTTATGTGTACATTTTTTTTTTTTGGCCTTTGTTGAACAAGGGTGTCCCTGTAGCCCCAGCTGTCCTGGAACTTACTAGGTAGACCAGGCTGGCCTCGAACTCGAAAAGATCCACCTGCTTCTGCCTCCCACGAGCTGGGATTAAAGGCCACCACCTGGAACTTACTAGGTAGACCGTGATGACCTGCAAGTCATAGAGATTCACCTGTCTCTGCCCCCCAAGTGCTGGGATTAAAGGCATGTGCCACCATGACCAGCTAATATTTTTTTATTTTTTCTAAAAAACACTTTATTTGTCATTTATATTTTATGTACGTAAGTGCATTGCCTGCATGTGTATAAGTGTACCCATGTTGTGTATAGCCTGTGCAGGTCAGAAAAAGGTGTCAGGTTCCCTGGAACTGGAGTTACAGACAGTTGTTAGCTGCCATGGAGGTGCTGGGAATCGAAAATGGGTCCTCTGCAACAGCAACCAGTGTTCTTAACTGCTGAGCTGTCTCTCCAGCCCTAAAAATATTTTAGCCAGGCCTAGTGGTACACACCTTTAATGCCATCACTTGGGCGGCAAATCTCTGTGAGTGCACAGAATCAGGGCTGTGCTCCACACCCGGCCCCTCTTTGTTGCTTCATTTTCCTATTCCCACTACAGCTCCCTTACACTATTCCTCTTTAATTGTCTTTGTTATAGCAATTTTTTTTTTGAGACAGGGTCTCAATGTAGCCCCAGCTTGGCTGGAACTCACTGTGCAGACCATTCTGGCCTCGATCTCTCAGAGATGTGCCTGTCTCTGCATCTCCAGTACTAAAAGGCCTGTGCCAACACTCTCAGGTCTGACAGCCATCTTAATGTGAGGTTTTATGGCATGGTGGTTTTATTATTTTCCTAATAGTAATGCAGTATGGGTGTCTTTTGTGAGCTTGCCTGTCATTTGAATATCTTAGCTTGAAAAATACCTGCTTAAGTCCTTTGCCTGTGTTTTACAGTACTGTTTGATTTCCCCAGTGAACTGTAGATCTTCTTTATGTAATTTGGGCATTAATCCCTTATCCAATCTGTAATCTAAAAATATGTCTTCCAGGCTTCGATCACCTTTCTTTCTGTATTCTGTCTCGTTTCTTTTGATTTACTCTTCAATTTTTTTAAATAACATCAGGTTTATTGGTGCACATCTTTAATCCTGCTACTCAGGAGCAGAGTCAGGCAGATCTCTGTGAGATCAAGGCCAGTCTGGTCTACTTAGCAAGTTTCAAGCCAGCTGGGGTTACGGGGAAACCCTGTCTCAACACAATAAAGATCAATTTTTATTACACTTTTAAATTTATTTTGTGTGTGAATGGGCACCTACAGGCCCCGGCACACATGATGAGGTCAGAGCACACCTTGGAGAAGTCAGTTCTCTCCTTCCTCTTATTCGGGTCCTGCCCATGGAACTTAGATGTTAGGCTTGGTAGGCAAGCACCTTTACCCTGAGCTTTCTTATCTGATCCTTGTCTTTTTTTAATCTCTAAAGATTAGTAAACACAGATTTCTTAAGGAAAAGTGAAAAAGAGCTCCTGAGCATGGGAGGGCTTCAAGGAAGAACAACCTGGTTTTTTGTTTGTGTTTTGTTTGTTTGTTTTGAGACAGTCTCTTTTGACAGAGCCCAGGCTGACCTAGAACTCTCTGTGCAACCGAGCATGTCCTTCAATTCCTGACCCTGCAGCCTCTACCTCCAACAAGGTAGGCTGACAGGTATGCAGCCCACCTGCAATCAGCATGGTGCAGCACACCTGTGATCAAACATAAACAACAACAAAATAAGGTGGGGAGTGACAGAGGAAAACATCAGACATCAACCACTGGTTGCCACACACCCATGCACACACATGCACACACTAACAAAAATATACACCACACATACACAGAGAAGGGGGAGAACTCAGTGACTAGTGAGATTTATTGATGAGTTGTAGAAAAGCCAATTTAGAAGGGAAAAATCAAGGCTTCTGTTTTGGCCACAGTAATTCAGAGATGAAAGCTGGGTATAATGGTACCTGTCTGCAAATCCAGCTGAGCAGGAAGATTATAGGTTCAAGGCCAGGATGGATACATAAGGACACCCTGTCTGCCATCAATAATAATAATAATAATAATAATAATAATAATAATAATATATTTTGAGATGATTCTGATGTTTAGGCAGGCAGACCTAAAGCCTGGAACTGTAAAGGAGCAGCAAGAATTATCATCTGGAAGCCATGAACTTGTAGATGGATCCCAAAGCCCTGAGCTCCCTGAGCAGTGAGGATGAAAGAGAAAAGTTCTAAGGACAGAGCTGCAGCTGCAAACAACAGGAAGTTGGGGGTGGTTCTGATGGGCTGGCGCAGAGAGGGGTGCTAACCCAGCAAATGAGACTGAGAGGTATGGTTGGTGAGACTGGAGGAAAAGCAGGGAGCTGTGGATCTGAGAATCTGAGTGAAGACAGGACTTCCAGAAAGAACTGATAATCTATCTCCGTTAAAGACTACTGAGAGTGGGGTGGAAAGCTGGCTCAGTGGTTAAGGGCACTGGTTGCTCTTGCAAGGGACCTGGGTTTGATTCCCAGCACCCACATGGAGGCTAACAAAGGTCTGTAACTCCAGTTCCAAGGTAATCCAAAGCCCCCTTCTGATCTCTGCAGGCATTGCGTGACACTTATGCACTTTCATACATGCAGGCAATACACTCATACAAATAAATATTAAAAAAAAAAAAAAAAAAAAATTTTGTGGTGGGACACACCGGTAGGCTATGCTGAAGAGGCAGAGGCAGGAGGGTCTGGAGTTCGAGGCCAGCCTGGGCTATGTAGCACTTTTTGCTGGGCGTGGTGGCGCACACCTTTAATCCCAGCACTTGGGAGGCAGAGGCAGGCAGATCTCTGAGTTCAAGGCCAGCCTGGTCTACATAGTGAGTTTCAGGACAGCTGGGGCTATAGGGACCCTGTCTCAAAAAGACCAAAAAGAAACTTTGAGCTTTGGTAGGATGATGTAGTGCTGACTTTGGCCATAATGGTCTCACTGGCTTGGGAGTAGGAAAATCTGTTCGGAATGGATTTTATGTTTGTTTGTTTAATTTTGGTTTTGCTTTTGAGACAGGGTCTACCTGTAGCCCCTGCTGGTCTGGAACTCTCTATGGAGACCAGGCTGGTGTCCATCTCACAGAGATCTGCCTGCTTCTGCCTCCTGGGTGGTGGCATTAAAAGTATGCCCCACCACACTCAATTGTTTCCTTTTTTGAGATGGAATCTCACTGTGTAGCTCAGACTAGACCTTGCTGTGTAGCTCAGGCTGGCCTAGATTTCTCCAGTCTCCTGCCTTGGCCTCCTGAGTCCTGGGATTATAGGCTTGCACCACTGGAAAGCTGGCTGTGAACAGGAGCAACAATGGTAATTTAAGGAGACCCCAACACATTTTCTGGGGGTAGTGCCTAAGTTCTGGGAGGTTCTCAGACCATTAGCAGGTGGAATGGAGGGAAATGAGGAGTATTTAGGAATTTTCCCTTATCTGCATCTTCTTTTTTGTGTTTTGTTTGTTTTAAACATTTAGTGTGTCTGGGTATGGGGGGTGTTTTGGTGTGTCAGTGTGTGTGTTTGACATGGGGTATCATGTATCCCAGGCTGGCTTCAAAGTCACTGTGTAGCCAAGGATGACCTTGAGTGTCTGATCCTTCTGCCTCTACTTTCTGAGTGCTGGGATTCCAGGCTGGTGTCACCATGCCCAGTTGGTGTGGCTGTGGGGATCAAACCTAGGCCTTCATGCCCGCTAGGTAAGGACTCTAGCAACTGAGCCACAAACAGAGCCCTCTGTTGGTTATTTTTATTTATCTATTTATTTTGGTCTCAAAATAAGGTCTCCCTTTGTAGCCCTGGCTGATCTGAATGTACACACCCATGTTTGCTGAACGTCTACACTACTAAACCTTGGCCCTTCTTCCCCTCTTATCTTCTCCCATATGTCTTTAGTGGCAGTGGCTGCGTGTACCCTGGAGGGGATTGTAAGGAAATAGATTGCTAGTAGTTCCCTTCAGAGTAGCAAAATGAAAGGATCAAGAGAGGAAGCAGGAAGCCAGATGGTAGTACCACTTGTAATCCAGGCCCCAGGACACTGAGGCAGGAGAATGTCTGATGTCTGCCTGGGCAATGTAGCAAGACCCTGTCTTAAAAACTAAAAGAAAGGGGGGTGGATGGAGAGATGATTCAGTGGTTAGAAGCACTGGCTGTTCTTGCACAGTACCCAGGATCAGTTCCCAGCATCCACATGGCAGCTAACAACCATTTGTAACGCCAGTTCCCGACACCCTTTCTGACCTCCACTGGCATGCAGGACACAAGTGCACTTACACACATGCAAGCAATACACTCATACATATAAAATTTTTTTAATATTTTATTTATTATTTTTGTTTTATGTATGTGTATGTATTGATTGTGTGTATGTAAGTGCACCCATGTCATGCAATGCCCACAGAGAACAGAAGAGGCTGTTGGATCCCCTGGAACTGGAGTTTCGGACAGTTGTTAGCTGCTATGTGGGTGCTGGGATTTGAACCTAGGTCTTCTGCCAGAACAACCAGTGTTCTTAACTGCTGAGCCATCTCTCCAGCCCCACACATAAAATTTTTGTTAAATACTTTTTTTAATCTACAGAAAGAAGGACTCAGGACATGATTCAGTTGATAAAGTTCCTAAGTAACATGGATCCAAAGCCCCAGGTATGATTGCCAGTACCACAGAAACCTGATGGTGAATGACTGTAATCTGAGCTCCCAGGAGGTAGAGACTGGAGGAGCAGAAGCTCAGGGTCTCCCTCAGTTGGGTGGGTAGTTCAAACCCACTGCGGGCTAGCTCCTTTGTCAATAAATAAATAAATAAATAAATAAATAAATAAATAAATAAATAAACAACCTATCTACTGGAAGAACAATGACCAAATGGAGCTTGGTCCAGGTTCATGGAGGGACTCTGAGTTCAACTAGGTCAGCTCTTCTAGAGAATCATTGCTTACATTCCCAACCATAATCTAAAAAAAAAAAAAAAAAAAAAAAATCATATTAAAGAGGATGGTGTAGGTCCAGGGTGGAAGATGGTGAGCTGATAGAAACTGCAGCCGGCACAGTGATTGAGGCATGTTAGCACAGGAACATAATCTCAGCACTTGGATAGCTGGGGCTGGAGAGTTCAAGGCCAGCCTGTGCTATATTGTTCTTGATCCTATCTCAGAAAAATAAAAAGAAATCAAGATTCTGATCTCGAAGACATGTAATCCCAGCCACTACAGAGGCTGAAGTAGGAGTGTCCCAAGTTCAAAGCCTGCCTGTGCTACATACAAACATCAGGCCAGCCTGCGCAACTTCAGGAGAGTTTGTCTTAAAATAAAAGGAGTATGTGCAGGTGTGGTGTCCACACCTTTAATCCTAGCACTCAGTAGGCAAAGGGGAGGGATCTCTGTGAGTTGGAGGGCAACCTGGTCTACCTAGTGAGTTCTAAGTTAGCTGGGGGTACAGATAGACTGTCTCAAAAAATAAATAAATAAATGAAATAAATAAATAATAAATAAAAAATAAACAAGAAGAGTGAAAGACTGGAGTGTGGTTGTATATACCTGTAATCTCAGTACACAACAGACAGAGGCAGGAGGATCCCAGCAAGTTGGTGGCCAGCCTTGGCTACATAGCAAATTCCTGCTGTTAGTCCACCCAGGCTCCCAAAGATCAGCTAGTCTTCAGTCTACAGCAGCAAGACGCACTCACCAGCGAGAGAGAGAAGGCAAGCAGCAAGAAGCCCGGCATTCTTCTCTGCCACGGCCTTTTGTACAGGCTGCCATCAGAAGGTAACACCCACATTTAGGGCGTGTCTTCCAGCTTCAGATGATCCAATTAAGAAGATCTCTCCCATTTCAGTTAATCCCAGATCCAGTCAAGTTGACACCCAGGATTAGCTATCACACTTAGCATAATATTTACTTGCTTTATTTTAGAGTTTTTTGCTTAAATTTTATTTGTAAGCCAGGCATGGAGTGCACGCCTTTAATCCCAGCACTTGAGAGGCAGAGACAGGCAGATCTCAAGGCCAGCATGGTCTACATAGTGAGTTCCAGGCCAGTTGGGGCTACAGGGAGACCCTGTCTCAAAAGACTGGAAAAAAATTTATTTTGTGTGTATGACTCATGCCATGGTATGCAGGTGAAGGTCAGATGACAACTTGCAGTGGTTGGTTCTCCCCTTCCACCATGTCGGTCCCCAGGATAAATATTAGGTTGTGGCAAGTGCCCCTACCCTCTGAGCCAACTCTCCAGCACTTAATTAGTGTATGCATATGTATGTGGCCCAGAAGTCAAAGTCAGAGGATAACTTGGGGCAGTCCTCTCCTTCCACCACGTGGGTCCCATAGATTCAACTCAGGTGCTCAGGCTTGGCAGCAAGGGCCCTTACATCCTGAGCCAGCTCACTGGCCCAAACTTAGCATAATGTTTCCCATGTTCATCCATATTAGTCAGACTTCCATTCTTTTTATGGATAAATACTATTCCATTGATGAATATATGCTATTTTGTTTCCATCCATTCATCTGTTGGTAGACATTTGGTCTGTTTACACCTGCCATTGTCCATTTTTGTGTTGCTATAACAAAATACCTAATACTGGATATTTTATTTTACTTTTTTATTTTATTTTTTTTTCGGTCTTTTTGAGACAGGGTCTCCCTGTAGCCCCAGCAGGCATGGCACTCACTATGTAGACCAGGCTAGCCTTGAACTTACAGAGATCCACCTGCCTCTGCCTCCTGAGTGCTGGGACTAAAGGCATGCACCACCATGCCGAGCAATTTATTTTTTATTTTATTTTTATTTTTTGGTCTTTTTGAGACAGGGTTGCCCTACAGACCCAGCTAGCTGGCCTGGAACTCACTATGTAGACCAGGCTGGCCTTGAACTCATAGAGATCCACCTGCCTCTCTGCCTCCCAAGTGCTGGGACTAAAGGCATATGCCACCACACCCAACTTTATTTCTTTTTATTTTATGTGTATGAGTGTTTTGCCTCTATATGTAAGTGCACCACGTGCATGCAATGCCTGCAGAAGCCAGAAGGGGGTATCAGATCCTTCGAAACTGGATTTATGGTTGGTTGTTAGCCACCCATGTGGCTTCTGGGAACAGAGCCCTGGTCCTTCGGAAGAGCAGCCAGCTGAGTCAGCTCTCTAGCCCCAGACTGGGTAATTTATAAAGAAGAGAAAGTCATCTGTCACAGTTCTGGAGACTGAGAAGTCCAAATAAGGGTGCTGGCAGCTCTGGATGTCTGAGCTGCACTCTTTCCAAGCATTCCTTCATGGTCTCTGCTTGTGTTACTGCTCTGAGTTCCCTCAATGAGGTTACCTGAAAATGAAGATGAAATAAATCCTTTCCTCCCCAAGTTGTTTTATCACACAACAGAAAACAAACTTAGACAGTTACCTCATAACATTTATTCAACTATTTCACAAGTAGTCACATCTTACCTGGCAGGTCAGTGTTGTACTACATAGCATCCAGCTCTGAGTCTTTTCTTCCCCAGCAGCCTGCATAGCACCTTCCCTCACTATGGAAACTAGCCCCAGGGACAGAGTTTGAAATTGATTTTTCTGTATTCAAAATGAGTGGTGTCTTCAGCAATCGGGACTTACCAAGTAAGCCAGGTAACCAAGAGCAGTGGCAATAACTACTGTTGTTTTAGAGACCTCTGGGCTCTCCCTGACCAGGGACTCATAAGGAAATATCTCAGGCTTAACACTTGAATTTTGTTTAATAACCCATGTCTTCTCAGAGTACCACAGTCTGTTCATACAGGATACCTCTGTTTTAACACCTTTATTTTTCATTAAAAATTAGCCTACTGACTAGTGGGCTTCAGCTTCCTAAGGCTTTTTCTTAGATATTGGTTTTGGTTAACCCACCTGCTACCCCTTGCCCCACATCCCTATATCCGTACCCTGCTGATTCCTTCAGCCGGTATGCTCCCCTCTTCTTCATTTCACATGTGTTCTACTATCCCTCTGTTTTTTAACTGGGTTGTGAGATGGGCCTCCCTGTGGCTTTTCATACCCTCTTTGGGTTAGCCCTCTCTTTCATGCTCAGATTTCCCCCAAATTCCCACATCTCTCCCTGCGTAAGCCTTTCCACCCCCAGTATTCCACCTCACTACCTTCATTTCACCTATAATCTATGGTCCTCCTCTCTGAACATGTCCCTCCTCCCAAAGGCCCCTTTCTAGTTTCCTGGCTTCTACTTGTGCTCCAACTTAAACACACAAAACACACGATGCAAAGCTAGGATCTGCGTCTGAGAGAAAACGTGGGGTTTGTCTTTCTGAGTCTCAGTTAGCTCACTCAGCACTTCTCCAGTTCCATCCACTTACCTGAAATTTTCCTGACTTGTTTTTCTTTACAACTGAATAATAGTCCACTGTATATATGTGCCAGAGTTTTCCTGTCCATCACCTGTTGTTGACTTCTAGGTTAATTCATTTCCTAGCTATTGTGAATAGAGCAGCAATGAACACGAGACATGAGTGTGTAAATGTCTCTATAGTTGGGTTTTGATATCACATTCTCCCATTGTGTTTTGGGATGCCCTATGTGATATGACAGGGCCTTATTGTGATAACGTTCCATCACATTACTCCAGTGTGCGAGCTCAGTGCTGCAATGGCATCACAGTGCTCTAATATGATATCACAATGCCCCCATTGGAATATCACAAAACCCCATTGTGACACCACAGCGCTTCACTGTGCCATCTCAATGCTGCATTGTGACATTACAATACTACATATATTGTTTCATCACAATACTCCAATATGCCATCAAAATGCTGCATTATGACATCACAGCCCTATTATAATATCAGTTTTCTATTGTGATATCACAATGTTTTGTCCAATTACAGTGCTCTATTGTGACATCACAATGCTACATTTAGATGCCTCAGTGCTGAATTTTTTATATAAAAGCACTACATTGTAGCATAACAATACTCCACTGAGCCAGTAGAATGTGAATTGTGGCAACACAGGTCTCCACTGTGCCATCACAATGTGACAATTTGAACTCGCAATGCTCTATTACAATTTTAATGCTCAATTATGACATCGCAATACCTTGTTGTGACATCACAATATTGCATTGTGATATCCCAATTCACCCTTGTGCCATCAAAATGTGAATTATGGCATTACAATGCTCCATTGGACCATCCCAATGCCCCATTGTGACATCACAATGCTGCGTATATAATCAGCATACTCCATTGTGCCAATATAATGTGGCTTTGTTTTGGGTGGTTTTGTTTTAGGCGGTTTTGTTTTTTTGTGTAGCCTTGGCTGGCCTGGAACCTGCTATGTAGACCAGGCTAGGCTTAAACTAAGAAAGAGCCACCTGCCTCTGCTGCCTGAGTGCTGAGATTAAAGGTGTACACCACCACCATGCCTAGTAATAATGTGGCTTTGTGACATCACAAAGCTCTATTGTAGTGTCATGATGCTCCATTGTAATGACACAATTCTCCATGTTAATGACACAAAATCCCATTATGAAATCATAATGTCATAATGTGATGTCACAAAAGTGATAATGATATTTATGATATTTGATAATGATAATTATTGATAATTCAATAATTCATTGTACCATCACAATGCTTCATTTGACATCAGAATATAGCATTTTGACATTACAATGTATATTATAACATCTCAATGCACCATTGTGACATCAATCTATACCATCACATGTAAATTGTGGCATCACTGTGCTCCTTGGAGACATCAAAATGACCCACTGTGAGATCAAAATGTCAAGTGTTGTGCTGTCATTATGTTATGTCATAATGCTGCAGTATGATATCATACTGAATTTTGACATCATCGTGCTCCATTATGACATCACATTGTTCAATTTTAGCCTCGCAAAAGTGAATTATGATAATACAATACTCCATTTTGTTATCACAATGTTCCTTTGTTCCATCACAATATTATTACATTTTGACATAACAATGCATCATTGCACTATCACAATGTGAATTGTGGCATCAAAATGCTCCACTATGGCATCACAATGCCTATTGGGACTTCACAATCCCTATTTTTTCATTATTGTGACATAAAAATGCTCAGTTGTGGCATCACTTTACAATCTCCCATTTTGGCATTACAATGATCCATTGTAATATCATAATGCTCCACTGTGACATCAGAATGCTCCATTGTGACATAACAATCTCCATAGTGATATCACAGTGTTTCATGTCATCATAATGCTCCATCATGACATGAAAATGCTAATTATGACATGACAATTCTCCATTATGTCAAGACAACATGCTACTATGATATCACAGTGCTGCATGTTTCATCACAATGATGCATTGTGTTCTCAGAATCCTGGACTGCAGCCTCATGATGTCTCATGCTGGCTTACCATTGCTCCATCTAGTGTGGCATTCTAGTGCTTCATGGTAACAAACACACATTGTGAACTCACAGTGCTCCATTGTGGCATCATATATTTCAATGTAATATCACAATTATCCATTTTGACATCACAATTCACTAACATTGCCAGGGACTCGAACCCGCGACCCCCGGTGAGGTGAGGATTGGGGATGAGTAAGCACGCTGTTCGCCAGCCCACGCCGCCCCTATTACCCAGGGACACTCAGACACAATGGGGAGCCTAGTCATGCTGGGACTCATTTATTGCAAGTGTTCCAAAGCTTATAAAGGCATCTGGAACTCCCCGAGGGTGAACCTTAAGGATGGTCATGCGTTCATCATGCACTCCTCAGCAGAAAAGAAGTATTCTTCAGACTTTCAAAGCAAGCCAGGCTGTGCTCCCAGTAACTTCCTTTCGGACCTATGCAAGGTGGGGTCTTTAGGTCCCCACAAACATGACACCACAATACGCCACTATGGCATCATAATGCTGTAATGTGGAGTCACAATATTGCATTGTGGCACTACAGTACACAATTGTGCATCACAATGTGAATTATTCATCACAATGCTCTATTTTCACCTCACAATCAAACATTGTTACAACTCAGTGCTATATTGTGACATCAAAACACTCCATTGTGACAACATAGAATCCCATTGTGATAACACAAAGCCATATTTGCCATCACAATGCAACATACTGACATCAGAATGCTCTACTATGAAACAATAGTACCATTTTGACATTGTAATGCTCCATTCTGTCATCCAAAGCTACATTGGGACAATACAGTTCTCCATGTGACTTTACAATACTTCATGTGACATAAAGATGTTCTAGTGTGATATAAAATTTTTCCATGGTAATACCACAAAAATGAATTTTTATAATTCAATGCTCCATTGTGCCATCACAATATAGCATTGTGATATCACTATGTACCATTATGGCATCACCATGTGAATTGTGACATCACAATGTGAATTGTGGCATCAAGTGCTCCATTTTGACATCACAATGCCAGCTACATTGTGACATAAAAATTAGCCATGGTGAAATCACAAGACTCAATTGTGAAATCAAAAGGCCCCATTATGACATCACAAGGCCCTATTGTGACATCACAAAAGTGAATTGTAATTATTCAGTGCTCCATTGTGCCATCACAATACTGAATTTTTTTTTTGTTTTTTTGTTTTGTGTTTTTGTCTTTTTGAAACAGGTTCTCCCTGTACCCATAGGTGGCCTGGAACTCACAATGGAGACCAGGCTGGCCTCGTTCTCACAGAAATTTGCCTGCTTCTGCCTCCCAAGTGTGGGAATTAAAGCCATGCACCACCGTGCCCAGCATAACAACACTGAATTTTTATATCGCAATCCTGCATTGTGTCATCAAAATCCTCTATTATGACATTTTGAATACCCATGGTCACATCACAATGTTGCATTATGACATAGTCATGCCTCATTGTAACAATACAACACCCCATTGTGACATTACAAGACTTCATTTTATAATCAGAATGTCCCAATTTGACAGCACAAATTGCCATTTTTTTATTTTCACAATACCCATTTTTTAACATCAAAAGTCTACTTTGTGACATCGGATTGCTCAATTATGGCATCACAGTCCTCTGCTGTGATAGCACAACAGTCTATTGTGATATCACAAGACTACATAGTTATAAAGCAAAGACTTATTATCACAAAATGCCACATTGTCACATCATTATGCCAGATTGTGATATTACAATAATATGTTGTGACATCATAATGTTTCATTATGTTGTCACAGTGATTCATTGTGAATCACGACATCATAGTCTCCATTGTTGCATCAAAGTGATGCATTATTACATCACAATATTTCAGTAGACCAACACTGCAATATCAAAAAGCTCAATTATGGTACAACAATGCTTCATTTGGACACTATAAAGGTAAACTGAGGTAATGCAATGCACCATAACACAGAAATATGATATGGAAATAATCCATTGCAACATTGAAATGCTCCATTTGGGTTTTTTGTTATTTTTTTTAATTTTTGGGGGGGGGTCTTTTTGAAGCAGGGTCACCCTGTGGCCCCAGCTGTCCTGGAACTCACTTTAGCATATATTCCTTGTACAAAGTGATGGGCTTCATAATCATTTTTTAAGATTCTTTTTTTTTAATCTTTAGAAACAATTTATTGAGATTTTCAAACATGCATATGAGGTGTTTTTATCAAATCCACACCTACTCCCTCCCCTCCAACTCCTCTCATATCTCCCCATCACTTTTTTCTTACAACTTTGTATATGCTTTCTTTTTTTAAATGGGCTTTTTGCTCTAACATTCCCCCCTCTGAAGAGGTAATCCTAAAATCTTTTGGGGATTAGATAAAAGCTCCCAAATACTTTTGATATTTTGGGTCTTTGAAAGAGAGTATGTTGCTAAGAGGCCCAAGGACATTTTGACTTTTAGCCAAGAAACTGGCTACCTTTCTTTGGGATCTTTTTATCCTAACTGCCTAGTCAATTCCTACCTCCTATTCTTATCACACCATCCTCTGAAGAGGTTACCCAAATTGCCAATGGGGACTCAGGAAGCAGACCACTCTGGCTTCTTCCATGCTGAACAGGGACACAGTGTGAAGCAACTGGGGTACCCCTTCAATGGATCTATCTAAATTCTCCATTTGTAACAGAACAAGCTACAAAATAACAAAGTTGCATTGTGACATCACAATGCCCCATTGTAACACTAGAATGCACTATTGTGACCCCCACAATGCCTCATTATGACATCACAAAGCCCCATTGACACTAGGATGTCTATTGTGATATCACAGTGCCACACTGAGATAACAGAATGCTCCATTGTGACAATAAAAAGTATCACCATGACATCACAGTATATTATTGTGCCGTCCACACATGAATACTGGTGTCACATTCTCTGTTGTTTCATCACAACCTGGTTTTGACATCAGAATGTTCCATTATGGCATCAAATTGCCAAATTACAACCATAGAATTCTGCATTATGTTAACTGTTTTTGATACCAAATTCATATTACATTGAAGCATCACAATGCCCCTTTTGATATCACAATTCAACATTGTGAATCACAGTGCCCCACTGTGAAATCACATATTATATTGCCACGTTCTGATATTACTGTTCTACACTGAGAAATCAAAATTCTCCAATGTGACAGCACAATGTTCCATGGCAACATCAAAATAAACAACTTGAAGGGGTTGGAGAGATGACTCAAGGGTTAAGAGCACTGGCTGCTTTCTTGCAGAGGACCTGGGTTCGACTCCCAGCACCCACGTGGTGGCTAACAACTGTCTGTTCCAGGGGATCTGACACCCTCTTCTGACCTCTGCTGACATTGTATGACAGGGGTACACTTACATACATGCAAGCAATACACTCATACACATAAAAATAGTAAATATAGGCTGGGCATGGTGGCGCACGCCTTTAATCCCAGCCCTTGGGAGGCAGAGGCAGGCGAATCTCTGTGAGTTCAAGGCCAGCCTGGTCTACATAGTGAGTTCCAGGACAGCTGGAGCTACAGGGAGACCCTGTCTCAAAAAGACCAAAATAATAATAATAATAACAATAATAATAATAATAAATAAAATTTTAAAAAATAAACAACTGACACATCATAAATAGAATTTTGGCATCATAACACTCCATTTTTCCATCATAATACTACATTATGGTGACACAATGTTTTATTGTGTCATCACAATGCTCCACTATGACACAAGAAAGCACCATTGTTGTTACTGATCTTTGAGTGTCACTTGTTGATTACAAGGTCCACCCATTTGGGCAGGTTTACTGCAGGACACAGAGCATCTGTTCCCATTAGTCTTATATCCAGGGGAGCTGTGGTGCAGGACATCTGTCCTAGGTGGAGAAACATAATTCTCAGGAGAAACACTGATGGTCATGGACTCTCTGGCAAAGGGGGCCTCTGCCCCAGGTTTCTCCATCCTCCAGGTTGTTACCATAGGGCTTATTTATAACCTAGGAGCAAGTCAAGCACTCTTGAGTGACCCATTTAATTAGGGTATTACACATGGCTTGAGGGACATGATGTAATAACTCACACAAAAGGGGCTTAGACAGCATCTCATATCTAACCTGGAGGACCAACCTAGCCACAGTGCTCCTTAGAGGAATCCCACAGGCACACTGTTGAAACCAAATCTGTGGAGCTCAACTTTCTCACAGAGAAAGGAAGGATATAGGGGTCCATCCCATCTATATGTCCAATGCAAGGACTATGGAGTGACAAGTAAGATGTGAGCTATGCACTTTACAGATGAGAATTCATGGCTTGTACCATGGCAAACAAACTATAGGTCTTTATTACTAAAATTCCTTTTGGGAGGCACAGACAATGTCCTGCCCCCTCTGCCCTCTGTCCTTATGACAAACTGATGTCTAATTTCTCCAAACTGAAGATTGGGAAACCAAAGAGTTAATTGAGTTTACTTATAGAGCAAATTGGTAAAGGTCTACTCACAGGAGTGTGGGTGCTCCCCTCTTAAAGCTGCACTGGAATGTCTCCAACCAGGTGTGGATTGTGACCACCCCACAGCCTCACAAAATGGTGAGAGACCCTCCCTGAAGCTTTCTCTACTTATATACCCCTAGTACCTCCCCTCATGCATCTAAGAATGACTGGTTGGTTGGGAGGGATGGCTGACTCTCCCTGTTCCTCCTTTTTTTGCAGAAGGTCAATCAACAAGTTACTGATGATCTTCAGCAAGCAGGTGCAACCATGCTTGGGAAGAAGGCATCTGTCCATAGCTTGCCAGTTGGAAGACAGTCCTATGGAACAGCCTTGGAGCCCCATCCTGTACAAGGCTTATTGATACATTGAGCACAGGGTGAGGTGAAATGCATACCTGGAGCCCACACCTCCAAGGTTAGGGCCCCAAGGACACAAGATGGCTATAGCTGGATGGATAAAGGGAATGGAGGGGTAGAGTTCTCTAGTCCAGCAAGGTCCTTCTAAGCAGAGGGCAGGACAAATCAGGATGATATTTCCCATGAGGCAGCAAGCTCTTGCTCATCATAAATATCTTCTCTTTCATGTCATAGTTTTTGTTTGACCCTTGCATAGTCCATAGGGGTAGTCAGCCTGTCAAGGTGTAGCCTCAAAGCAGAGTAGGACCTGGGAAGGGAATGGAAACTTTACTGGGATCTCCTGGCCCCATATCTCTGGGAGGTTAATCCAGCCTAATCCCTCTCCATCTTTGTGGGTGTGCTGAGGCTGGCAATAGGAGGGGGGAAGGCAGAAGTAGAGATGGACCTGAAGTGCAGGCTGGAATATGGCAGGCACATGTCATGCTGAGGGGAGGTTTTGGAATCCCTACCACCTCCATGGCACCCCTCCATACCTTCCCATGACTGCCTGTGTTTGCCCATTTATCTCTCCCCTCTTTCTCCCAGAAGCTCAGTGAAACTAACATGGGTTGTATTAGTCGCTTTTCTGTTGCTGTGATAGAAGCACCACGACCAAAGGAACTTACAAAAGGAAGAGTTTATTTGAGCTTACAGTTCCAAGGGAATTACAGTCCATCATAGTGGGGAGGCATGGTGGCAGGAGGTGGCCGGAGCAGGAGCAGAAAACAGAGCACTCACATCTTCAAGCAGGCATAGGAAGCAAGAGTGACTTGAGATCCAGCAAGGCTTAAGAACTCTCTAAGCCCACCCCAGTGACATGCTTCCTCCAACATGGCCACACCTTCTAAGACCTCCCAAACAGTGCCACCAACTAGGAATTCAAATTCTGATTGGAAATACGGCTCTCAGAACAGGCACCAAAGACTGAGTGGAGAAATCAGAATACCTTAATTTGTGCAGACAATGGTCACAGAGAAGTTATCTCCAATGTGAGAACACAGGTAGAAGTGTTTTACACTATTTATAGACAATTCATCTAATTCCACACACACTCTATAATTGGGGGTTTGAATTCCTACCTATGTGACTGTGGGTCTAACAAAAGTGTTGCAGGAGTTGGTCAGCCTACATGACAGGAGACCAAAAGAGGAAGTTTCAAGCAGGAAGCATGTTTAGAGACCAAAGGCAAAGTATAGACAAGCAGCTGTTTCCAAGGCCAAGCAAGGAGGCTGCTTCCTTAGACAAAGCTTTTATGGCACTGTTTCTGAGCCAGCTTCGGCTTTCCAACTCAATAATGTTCCCTCATGTCATTACACTGCTGAACTGTGACATCACAATGGTGAATTTTTACAACAAAATGCCTATTTTTTTTATCACAATCTACCATTGTGGCATGACCAGGCTCCATTGAGTACATACAATGCTCCATTGAGTACACACAATACCCCATTGCAACATCACAGCACACCATTTTGACATTAAAATGCCCCATGTTGACATTATTATGCCGTATTGCTACATCACAAGGCCCAATTGTGTAATAACAAAAGTCCATGATTACATACATAGTGAATAATGTGACATTAAAAGGAACCATGGGCCAATCATAATGATCCATTATGACACCACAGTGCCCAGTAAGACATCAGAATGCCACCTTCACAAACCAAATTTCCTTTGTGATATCATAATGTCCCATCATGACATTGCATTGCCATGATATAATGGAAAAAAGAAATATTTAATGGCACAATGGAGATTAAACTACCTCAATGTACCATTGTATTGCACCAAGCAAGAATTATGGTGTCATAATTAAACATTATGATATCGTGATGATGTATTGTAATGTCACAGTCTGCATTGTGATGGCACAATTCAGCACTGTGATGACACAACAGATCATTGTGGTGGCCCAAGGAAGAACTGTAATACCACAATTCACATGATATTGGCATAATGCGGCATTGTGATGTCAAAATGGATTATTGTGACATCACACTGTGAAATATGGTGTCACAATGCTCCATAGTGACATCACAAAGGTATAGTTTGATGATTTAGTGCTCCATTGTGCAATTACAGTGGCCCATTGTGATACCAAAAAGCACCTTTCTGACACCAAAATTCTCTACTGCAACATCAAAATGCTACACTGCGTCAACACAATTTCCCATTTTAACACTAGTGTGGTCCATTGCAACATCAAAATGCTCCATTCACACCAAAAATGCCAATTACAATGGCTGAACAATGCAATGCCCCAATAAGACAACATCATGCACCATTGTGACATCACCATGTAAATGGTGGAATCACAGTTCTCCATAGTGTGATGATTATGTCTTTTCTCCATAGTGTGAAGATTATGACTTCACGATGGCCCATTATGAAAGAAATGGGCTCCAATGTGACATCACAATGCAACACTGGGAATTAAGTGCTCCATGATGTCACCCTAACTGTACAGAGTAACATCAGAATCCATTACCACAACAGCCCAATTCACCATTTTTTCATCACAATACCCCATTGACATCACAACAGTCCATGTCACTCCACTGTAGCACCACAATGTTTTATTGTGACCTACACAATGCTACATTATGTCAACACAATGCCCCACTATGAAACTACCAGGCTCCATTGTGACATAAAGCCCAATTTCATGTCACAATGCTTCATTTTTACATCACAGTCTCCATTTTTGCACCACAATATTCCATTGTGAGACCATAATACCTCATTATAAGCATCACAGTTCCCCCCATTAACACCACCATTGTTTCACCT
The DNA here is from genome assembly GCF_000622305.1 of Nannospalax galili. Taxonomy (NCBI): domain Eukaryota; kingdom Metazoa; phylum Chordata; class Mammalia; order Rodentia; family Spalacidae; genus Nannospalax; species Nannospalax galili. The sequence continues at coordinate 4,500,024 of NW_008353596.1, forward strand.
GAATATCCATTATGACACCAAAATGACCAATTATAACACCATAATGCAATACTGTGTCTTCACCGTGTATATTGTGGTATCACAGCATTGCCAACATAATGCTGAATCACACATCACAATGAATATTAACATCACAAGGCCCCATTGTGAAAGAATAAGGTACCATTGTGTCATCACAATACCCTATTGTGTCATCATAATGCCTATTGTCATTTCACAGTGCACCATTGTGACATCATAGTACTCCATGATGACATCACAATGCTGCATTGTGCTTTAATATACCCCTGCTTGTGGAATCACAATTTTAGAGTGTTTCACCTCAATGCCCCATTTTGACATCAGAATACTCCAGTATGATGATATCAACATTTTGTGTTGTGACATCACAGTGCTGTCTTGTGATACCACATTGGTCCAAAATGATAACATAGTGCATCAATATGACAACATAATGCCAAAATTATATCACTATGTCCATTATGTCTCAATATTTCCTCATTGTAACTCCTTGTGACTCCTCAAGGCACTATTGTTTCACCACACAGCTGAAGTGTTGTTTCACAATGTACAAATGGGCCATCTCAGTGCTCCACTGTGTCATTACAATGCTGAATTGTGGCATCATAATGAAAAATCTTACACCATAATGCCTGGGTTTTATTATTATTTTTTTATTTTATGTGTATAAGTTGTATTGCCTGCATGTAAGAGCACCCATGTCATGCAATGCCTGCAGAGGTCAGAAGAGGGTATCTGATCCTCTGGAACTGAGTTAGGGATGATTGTTAGCTGCCATGTGGGTGTTAGGAATTGAACCCAGGTCCTTTGCAAGAGCAACCAGTGCTCTTAATTGCTGAGCCATCTCTCCAGCCCCAATGCCTTTTTTTTTTTTAATCACAATCTACCATTGAGACGTAAGAGTGTTTCATTGTGTCCACTCAATGCCCAACCCTAAGATCCCAATGTTTTATTGTGACATCACAATGCACCATTTTGACAACTCAGTGCCTCATTTTTACATTAATATGCCACATTCTATCATCACAGTGACTCACTGTGACACAAAGCTCCATTATTATATCTATAATTCTCCTTTTTATTTTATTTTATTGTTTTAATGACTTTTTTGTGTATTTCATACAGAACATCCCAAAACAATCTGATTCATCTTTATACCCGCATCCCAAATGGCACCCTCCCATAGCCTCCCTCTTCCCCTACTGGAGCCCATATACTCTGTCATCCCTGTTACTGTCCACTGTGTTGTCAGTGCCCCCAGCTGTTCCCCAGTGCAAATCCATCCTCTGAGTCTAGTCAGCCTATCTAGAGTCCCTTATTTTAGGAAGATCAGCTCTTCCTCATCTAGCAGCAATCAGTTGTCAACATTCCTTTAGATAAGATTGGGGTCTGCTGTTCTGACTTTTTTCTAGTTTCCTGTCTAGAACTTGTAATGCTAATTACTCTTGCCTTTACTTCTCCTTCACATCTCCTATTCATGATTCAAGGACTTTCTTCTTCCCTTAGAGACAAGAGTTATGGAATTTGGGAGTTTTTTAGATAGACCCACTGAAGGGGTACTCCAGTTGTCTCTCCCTGCATCCCTGTTCAGCATGGAAGAAGCCAGAGTTGTCGGCATCCCTATTCCCTATTGGCAATTTGGGTAACCCTTCAGAGGATGGTGTGATAAGAATAGGAGGTAGGAATTGACTAGGCAGTTAGGGTAAAAAGACCCCAAAGAAAAGTAGCCAGTTTCTTGGCTAAAAGTCAAAAATGTCCTTGAGCCTGTTAGCAACATACTCTGTTCCAAAGGCCAAAAATGTCAAAAGTATTTGGGAGCTTGTATCTAATCCTTAAATATTTTAGGGTTACCAATTCAGAGAGGGAGTGTTAGAGTACCCAAATGCCCCATAAAAATAAATAAATGAAAGAAGAAATAACATATACATGTGTGAAATTCTCAATAAACTTTTTGTAAAATTTTTTTAAAAAATAGATTAGGGTCAGCTGTTCATTTTCCCAGTTCTATGCTGGATTACTGTCTGGGAGTCTCTTGGGCCACCCTGGCCAACAACACAAAGGAAGGTATCTCCTGTCTGGCATTGTTTCTTGTTATGTAGCCTTTAGCTATACACATGGACTCTTAAAGAAATATACTAATCACTTTAATCTTCGGTTATATTTTCCTTTTGGGTGTTTAAGACCATACTGTTGGCCTAAATAAACCAGTTTATTTTTACTCTTAAGGTCATTTGAGGATCTGTTACTCAGGGGTTACATGGGCTTGGGAGGAGCCCCTGGCTCCTTTCTTTTACCAGTTCCACCTATGTGAAGATAAGTCAAAGGTGCTGCTTGACCATAGCTGACTTCACTTGGAAGCATGGAAGAAATGTTTCCTCTGTGTTGACCCTCCTCTTTGTAGACTGGACACTGGTTCAAGTCCATCTTGTGGGGTATCCATGGCTTCCCTAAACAAGAGGACAGGTGACTCACCACAGTTACAGGACATTTTGAGAGATGCTCCATAGTCCCCTGGAACTTAGTCAATGTTGGAGGGGAAAGAGCAAAAACTGTCCTTTAAGTCCCTCAGACCAGATTAGTGTATTTTATTTTATTTTACTTTATTTGTGGGTGTATTACCTGCATGTATGTAAGTGCACACGTGTCTTGCAATAGCTGTGGAGGTCAGAAGAGGACTTCAGATGTCCTGGAACTGAAGTTACAGATGGTTGCTAGCTGCCATGTGGGTGCTGGGAATCAAACTCAAGTCCTCTGCAAGAGCAGTCAATGCTCTTAACTGCTGAGCCATCTCTCCAGCCCCATAATTCCCCATTGTTACATCAAAATGCACCATTGTGCCATCACAATGATCCATTGTAACACCACAGCACCCCACTGAGCCATAAGAATGCCTCCTTGACTCCACTATTTCCTTTGTGACATCACAATATCATGTTGTAACAGCAAAAAGAAACATTGATGGCACTATGGAGCACTACATTATCTCAACTTACTACATTACTACTATGGAGCACTACATTATCTCAAGTCAGAATTCTGATGTCATAATTGAACACTGTGATGTCATGATGGTGCATTGTGATATCACAGTTTTGCATTGTGAGGACACAGTTCAACACTGTGAAAGCACAGTGAAGCATTGTGATGGTCTAAGGAAGAATTGTGAGGCCACCATTCACATGATGATGGCATAATGGGACATTATGATGTCCAAATGGATTATTGTGACATCATACTGTGAAATATGTCATCACAGTATTCCATGGTGACTTCAAAAAGCTGAATATTGATGATTTGGTGCTCCATTTTGCCATCACAGATCACCATTGTGCCATCCCATATTTCACAGTGACATTACAAAATTCTACTGTACCATCACAATGCCCCATTATGACATCACAAAGCACTTTTATGATACCAAAAGGCTCTATTGTGACATTAAATGCCACATTGTAATACCATGTTCACTTGTGACATCGCAGTGCTTCAATCACACCAGAATGTCAATTATGATATTTGAATGTCCACTGTGACCCCACAGTGCTCCATTTTGAATTTTAAAAAGTAAATTATGAATTATTGTGGCATCATAAAGGAGTATTGTGACAATACAGTGCATCACTGTGACAGCACAATGCCCCAATTGCACCACTTTGTCCATTGTGACTCCATTTTTTTTTTGACATCAGAATGCTCCATTCTGTCTCCTGAAGGCACATTGTTTCACAACACAGCTGAATTGTTATATTACAATGTACAACTGGGCTATCACAATGTTCCATTGTGTCATTATAATGCTGAATTATGACATCACAAATGTGAAATTTTACACCAAAATGCCTTTTTAATCAGAATCTAACATTGTGAAATGACAATGCTCCACTCTGTCACACAATACTCCATTGTGAGATCTAATGCTCCATTTTTATATCACAATGACATGTTATAATAGCACAAATAAACATTTTGATGGTACAATGGAGTGTTAAATTATCTCAACTTACCATCATGTTGTCCCAAGCAAGCATTCTTGTGTCATAATTAAACAGTTATGTCATGATGGTGCATTTTGCTGTCACAGGTCCACATTGTGATGGCACAATCAGCACTGTAATGGCACAACAGATCATAGTGATGACTCAAAGGAGAATGCTATTTTTCATATGATCATCACACAACAGCATTGTGATGACAAAAATGGAATATTTTGACATCACAAAACATATTTCTGACACCAAGTGTTTCATTAGGATATCACAATGGCCCATTATGAGAGAAAAAAGGCCCTATAGTGACATGACAATGCAACACTGAAAAATCACAATGTTCCATGGTGTCACCCTAATCCTACAGAGTAACATCAGAATCCATTACCACAACAGCACAATGCACCATTGTTTCATCACAATGTCCCATTGACATCACAACCATCCATTTGACTCCACAGTGCTCTACTGTGGCACCACAATGCTTTATTGTGACCTGCACAATGCTACATTATGTCAATACAATGCCCTACTATGAAACCACCAGGCTCCATTGTGACATAATGCCCAATTTCATGTCACAATGCTTCATTTTTACACCATAGTTTCCATTTTTGCATCACAGTATTCTATTGTGAGACCATAATACCTCATTATAAGCATCACAGTTCCCCATTAACACCACCTTGTTTCACCTGAATATCCATTATGACACAAAAAAGACCAATTACAACACCATAATGCAATACTATGTCTTCACCATGTGAATTTTGGCACCACAGTTCACTATGTCATCAAAATGCTCCATTGTATCAGCACAATGTTGAATTATGACATCACAGTGATGAATGCTGGCATCACAAGGCCCTATTGTGAAAGCACAATACCCTATTGTGTCATCATAATGCCCATTGTCACTTCAGAGTGCACCATTGTGACATCACAGTGCTCCATGATGACATCACAATGTTACATATATCCCACTTGTGGCATCACAATTTTGCAGTATGACACTTCAATGCCTCATTTTTTTATATCAGAATACTACATTGAAACATCAACATTGTGGGGCTGGAGAGATGGCTCAGTGGTTAAGAGCACTGACTGCTCTTGCAGAGGACCCGGGTTCAATTCCCAGCACCCACATGGTGGCTATGAACCGTCTTTAACTCCAGTTCCAGGGGACTCTGAAGCCCTCTTCTGAGCTCCACAGCATTGCACAACACGGGTGTACTCACATACATGCAGACAATACACATATGCACATAAAATAAAAAAATATATTTTTAAAAAAACAGCATTGTGTTGTGACATCACAATGATGTGGTCTATTATGACAACACTGTGCATCATTATGACAGCACATCATTATGACAATGCAACAATTATATCTCTATGTCCATTATGAGTCAAAATTTCCTCCTTCTAACATCAGAATGTTCCACTGTGACGCCTTAAAGCACTATTGTTTCAGCACACAGCTGAGCTGTTATTTCACAATACACAAATGGGCCATCACAATTTTCCATGGTGTCATTACAAAGCTGAACTGTAGCATTACAATTGTGAATATTTATACCATAATGCCTCTTTTTTATAGCAATCTAGCATTGAGACACAACAGTTTTCCACTGTGTCCACACAATGCCCCATTGTGAGATACCAATATGCTGTTGTGACATCACAATGCACCATTTTGACAACACAATGCCCCATTTTGACATTAATATGCCACATTGTGTCATCACAATGATCCATTGTGACTCAGCAAAGCTCTTTATTTCATCCATAATTCTCCAATGTAACATCAAAATTCACCATTGTACCATCACCATGATCCATTGTAATACCACCATGGGATACTGAGACATGACAATGCCCTGTTGACACCACAAATTTCCTTTGTGATATCATAATGCCACACTGTGACACTGCAATGCCAAGTTGTAATAGCACAAAAAAAAAAAACATTTTAATGGCATAGTGGAGCAATAAATTATCTCAATTTCTATTTTTACTGTCCATAGTGAGAATTCTTATATCATAATTAATGTGATATTTTAGTACACTGTGATATCATGTTTCACATTATGATGGCACAATTTAGTACTATGATGGCACAATGGATCATTGTGATTGCCCAAGGTAGAACTGTGATGGTACTATTCACATGCTGCTGATGGCCACTGTATATTAAAATGGATTGTGGGAACATCACACTGTAAAATATGTTTCATCACAATGCTCCATGGTGATTTTGATGACTTAGTACTTCATTTTACCATCATAATGCTTCCATTTTGCCATCAACTCTTTCTCAGAAACACCACAATGCTCCATTGTGCCATCATGATGCCCCATTGTGACACCAGAAAGCATCTTTCTGAAATCAAAATGGTCCACTGTGACATCAAAATGGTCCACTGTATAAAAACAGTGCCCCATTGTTGCACTAGTATGGTCCATTGTGACATCCCAATGCCCCATTCACACCAGAATGTCAATAGTAACTGAATGTCCACTGTGGTATCACAATGCCCCATTGTGACTTCACCACACACCATTGTGATACCACCATGTAAATTATGATGTTGCAGTTCTTCATTGTATCATCAAAATGCTCCATTATGACATCAGCCCATTGTAAGAAAAAAAAGCACCATTGTGACATCACATTGCCCTACTGGGAAATCACAATGTTCCATTATGTCACAATAATGGCCCCATTTTGACATCCCATGCTCTATTGTGGCATTACAACACCCATTGTCACTTCCCACTGTGCCCCATTTTGACATCACAGTGCTCCACAATGACACCACAATGCTTCATTGTGCCTTAAAATTGTCCTCTTGTGTCATCACCATTTGCCGTTTTGACACCACAATGCCCAAATTGACTTCAAAATACTCCATTATGACTTCAAAATTTGGCATTGTGACATCACAATGCTCTATTGTGACATAACAATGGTCTGTTGTGATATCTATGGTGCATTGTCACAACACAGTGCACCATTGTAACAGCCCAATGTCCCAATTACACCACTATGTCCATTGTTATTTCACATTTCTTCATTGTGACATCAGAATGCTTCTTTGTGGCTTTTTAAGACACCATTGTTTCACCAAAAAGCTGAATTATTTCATTCTACTCAACTGCACAATCACAATAGTCCATTGTATCATTGCAATACTGATTTGTGACATCACAAAAGTGAATTTTTATACCAAAATGCCTTTTATATCACAATCTACCACTGCAATATGACAGTGCTCCACTGTGTCTACACAATGCCCCATTGTGAGATCCAGTATCCCATTGTGACATTGGAATGCACAATTTTGGCATCACAGTGCCCCATTTTGACATTATTATGCAACCTTGTATCATCACAATGCCCCATTGTGACACAACAAATCTCATTATCACATCCATACTGCCCCTTTGTGGCATCAAAATGCACCATTGAGACATCACAATAAACCATTGCAACACCACAATTTGCCTTTGAGACATCACGATGCCCCATTGACACCACAAGTTCCATTGAGATATCATAATGTCCCACTGTCACATCACAACACCATGTTGTATCAACACAAAGAAACATTTTGGTCACACAATGGAGCACTAAATAATCTCATTTACCTTTGTATGTCACAAGCTACCATTCTGATGTCACAGTTCTGCGTTATGATGGCACAATTCAGCACTGTGACTGCACAATGGATTGATGTGATGGCCCAAAGGAGAACTGTGATGCTACAATTCACACGATGATGGTGCAATGGAACACTGTGATGTCAAAATGGATTATTGTATTAGACATGGTGGTGCAGGCCCCTAATACTAGCACTTAGGAGGCAGAGGGAGGCAGAGCTCCGTGAGCTTGAGGCCAATCTGATCTACATATTCCAGGGCAGCCAGAGCTACATAGCTAAACCCTGTCTTTAAAAAAAAAATATATAAGCCAAGCTTGGTGGCTCCTGCCTTTAATCCCAGCACTGGGGAGGCAGAGGCAGGCAGATCTCTGTGAGTTCAAGGCCAGCCTGGTCTACATAGTGAGTTCCAGGCCA
>NW_008353596.1:4508168-4517984 GCF_000622305.1 Nannospalax galili
TATATATATAAAATTATGACATCACGCTGTGAAATGCAGCATCACAATACACCATGTTGACATCACAATGGTGACTTTCATTGATTCAGTGCTCCATATTGCAATCACAGTGTGTTGATTTTGATATCACAGTGATATCGTAAAGCTCCATTGTGCCATCACAATGCCCCATTGTGGCACCACTCAGCACCATTCTGAAACCAAAATTCTCCATTGTCACATCAAAATGTTATATTTTGCAAACCCAATTCCCACTGAAGCATCTCTATGTCCCATTGTGACATCACAATGCCCGATTCACATCAAAGAGTAATATATGATATCTGAATATCCACAGTGGCAACACAATACCCCATTTTGACATCACCATGCACCATTGTGACACCACAATGTGAATTATGGCATTGTAGGTCTCTATTTTGTCATCAAAATGCTTCATTTTTACATCACAATGGCACACTGTGAGAGTAAGAGGCCCTGCTGTGACATCACAGTGCCACATTGGAAATACAGTGCTCCATTGCATCACCATATGGTCCACAGTGACATCAGAATCCACTGTCACAACACCACAATGCACCATTGTGACATCCCAATAACACATTATGACATTGGAACACATCATTTTCACATCACAATGCCCCAATTTGACATTATTATGCACATTGTGTCATCATAACACCAAATTGTGACACAACAGAGATCCATCATTGCATCCATAATGCCTCATTGTGACATCAAAATGCACCCTTGCACCATCACAATACATTGTGAATACACCATTGAGACATCATAATTTCCCATTGACACCACAATTTTCTTTATGCTAGCATAATGCCTTTTTGTGGCATTGCAATGCCATGTTGTAATGGCACAAGGTAAAGGATAAATACATGGACTTAAAAGGGCTCTGAGCTAACTTCCAAAGGACTCCATACTGAGTTGAGTGTAAACTTCAGAACCAAGTTAATTTCCAATTCAGAAACTGTGTAAAATCCCCAACCTGGAGACTGTTATCCTCGAAAATAACTATCAGCCCCTATTGTCTCAAACTTCCAAACTGTGTCACCAGCACTTACATTGAACTATGAAAATAGCCCTACCCTATCCCTCCCTTCCCCAATCCCCCAACTCTTATAAGCAGCCCACCAACTGTGCCTGAAGGCGCAGTATCAAATCCTGCAGGGAAACTGACTCCACCCCCACTGTTGTAATAAAGAACAACATGCTCCTCAGATCAGTCTCATCTTTCATTTTCACGTCACCCTGATCAGTCCCCATCTAACATTTGCTAACACAAAGAAACATTTTAATGGTACAAACCAGTACTAAATTATCTCAGTTTACCTTTCTGTCATCCCAGGCAAGCATTCTGATATCATAATTAAACACTGGATGTCATTATGGTACATTGTGATGACAGAATTCAGCACTGTGATGAAATAATAATGGATCATTGTGATAGCTCCATTGTGACATCACAGTGTCATACTGGGAATCACAATGCTCCATTTTGTCACCATAATGGCCCCCAGTTACAGAATCATAATCACAACACCTCAATGCACCATTGTGATGACATGTCAATGCCTTATTGGATGTGATCATAATGCCCATTATCAATTCATAATGCTTCATTGTGACATCACAGTGTGTTCATCGTGCTTTAACAATGAGAGTGCCCTGTGTCATCACAATTCCCCAGTGTCACACCACAATGTCTCATTTTGACTTCAAAATACTCAATTATGACATTGATGTTTGGCATTGTGATGTAGTAACAATCTTTTGTGACAGCACAATGGTCTTTTGTGAATAACACATTGCACCATTGCGATACACAGTCCCCAATTGCACCACCATGACCATTGTCATTCCATATTTCTTCACTGTGGCATTAGAATGCCTCCTTGAGGCACCATTGCTTCACCACGAAGCTGAATTTTTATATTACAATGAACAATTTTGCCATAACAATGCTCCACTGTGTCATTACAATGCTGAATTGTGACATCACAATGGTGAATTCTTTTTAAATTTATTTTATTTTATTTTTTAGTTTTATGTGATGCATGTATTGCCTGCGTGTAGGTAAGTGCACCCATGTCGTGCAATGCCCGCAGAGGTCAAAAGAGGCTGTTGGATCCCCTGGAACTGGAGTTACGGACAGTTGCTAGCTGCCATGTGGGTGCTGGGATTCGAACCTGGGTCTTCTGCAAGAACAACCAGTGTTCTTAACCGCTGAGCCATTTCTCCAGCCCCCACAATGGTGAATTTTTACACCAAAATGTCTCTTTTAATCACAATCTACCATTGTGCTATGACAGCTCTCCACTGGGCCCACATAATGCCCCATTATGAGATCCAATGCCCCATTTTGATATTATTATTCTACATTGTCTCAGTACAATTCTGCATTGGGACACAACGAAGTTTCATTGTTAAAATCCATATGCCCCATTAGTACATCCATAATTCCCCATTGTGACATCAAAATGCACCATTGGGCCATCACAACAGCCACAATGCATCATTCAGACATCACAACACCCCACTGATGCCACGATTTCCTTTGTGATATCATAATGTCCCACTGCAGAATTGCAATGCCATATTATAATGGCACAAAGAAACATTGTGATGGCACAATGGAGCACTAAATTATTTCAATTTACCTTTGTGTTGCCTCAAACAAGCACTCTGATGTCATTATTAAACATCAGGATATGATGATCCTTTGTGACAACACAGTTCAGCATTGTGATGGCTCAGTTCAACTCTATGAAGGCACAGTGCAGCATTGTGACAGTCAAAGGGAGAATTGTGACGCCACCATTCACATGATGACGGTTCAATGGAGCACTGTATGCCAAAGTGGATTATTGTGATATCACACTGTGAAATATTGCATCACAATGCCCCATAGTGGTATCACAATGGTAAGCTTTTATGATCCATTGCTCCATTGTGCCACCACATATTTCATAGTGGCATCACAAAGCTCCATTATGCCATCACAATGCCCCATCTTGAGTCCACAAAACACCATTCTGAGACAAAATGCACCCTTGTAAGCATCAAAATCTCACATTCTACCAACACAATGCCCTATTATAACATCGCCATAGTCCACTGTGTCTTCTCATTGCCCCATTCTGACAAACCAAAGCTTTATTATCACATCCATAATGCTTCATTATTACATTCATAATGCCCCATTGTAACATGAAAGTCTCTCTCATTTCAATTAATTTCAGATCCAGTCAAGTTGACAACCAAGATTAGTCATCACACCATTTATCACTACAATGCCCCACTTCGACATCATTATGCTACATTGTATCATCACAATGCCCCAGTGTGACAAAACAAAGCTTCTTTATCACATTCAGAATGTTCCATTTTTACATCAATAATGGCCCATTGTAACATCAAAATGCACCACTGTGCCATCACAATGATACTTTGTGACACAATAAGGTGCATTTGAGACATCACAATACTCTATTGACACTACAATTTTTATATGATTTCATAATGCCCCATTGTGACATGTAAATGACACGTTGTAATTGCGCAAAGAAACATTTTGATGATACAACAGAACACTAAATTATCTCAATTTACCCTTGTTTTGTCCTAAGCAAGTATTTTGATGTGATAAATATTGTGATGTCATGTGATGTCATGATCATGCATGGTGATGTCACAATTCAGCATTGTGGTGACACATTTCAGCAATGTTATGGCACAGTGTATTATTGTGATGTTCCATGGAAAAATTGTGATGCCACAATTCACATGATGAAGCACAACTGGGGCATAGTGAAATAAGACATCACTATGCCCCAGAGAGATACCACAACAGTGAATTTTGATGATTCAATGCTCCGTTTTGCAATCATAAAGCTTCATTGTACTACCACAATACACTACAGTGACATCAAAAAGTATCTTTCTGAGGCAAAATGATACGTTGTGTGCACACAATGCCCAATTTCAGCACCATTATGCTTCATTGTGACAGCAAAATTCCCTATTGACACAAGACTGTCAATTATGATATCTGAAAATCCACTGTGACACTACAATGCCCCATAGTGGCATCACCATGTATCATTGTGAAATCAACATGTGAATTGTGGCATTGCAGTTCTCTATGTGTCATCAAAATATTCCACTATGACATCACAATGGCCCACTGAGAGAAAAAAAAAACCCTATTGTGGTATTACAATGCCATATTGCCAATCACAGTGTTCCTTTGTGTCACCATAATGATCCACAGTGACATCAGAATCCACTATCACAACATCACAGTGCACTAGTATAACATGCACTGTGTCATGTTATACTGCTCTATTGTGTCATCATAATGCACATTGCCAATTCACAATTCCCCATTGTGACATCACAGTGATCCATGAGCCATCACAATACTGCACTGTGTCTTAACAATGCTCTGTTGTTTAATCAGAACACCCAAATGGGACAACACAATACAAATTTTGACTTCAGAATACTCCATTATGAAATCAAAATTTGACACTGCAAAATCACAATGCTGTGTTGTGAAACCACAATGCTCCATTGTGACAACACTATGCACCATTCTGACAGCACAATGCTCCAGTTATATCATAATGTCCATTGTGACTCCAATTTCTTCATTGTGACAGCAAAATGTTCCATTGTGTCTTCCCAGTGTGCCATTGTTTCACCATAAAGCTGAATTGGCATATTTCAATGCACAAATGGGCCATCACAGTGCTCCACTGTGTCATTTAATGCTTAACTACAGCATAAGAGTGGTGAATATTTACACCAAAATGCCTTTTTTTTACCACAATCTACCATTGTGATATGACAATGTATCTATACAATGCCACATTGAGTGATTCTAATGCATCACTGTGACATCAGAAGACAACAGTGCTTCATTGTGCCATCAGAATGCTTCATTGTAACATTAAATTTCACATTGTGATATTATAATGCTCTCATTGTGTCACTATGAGACACTTTTCTGACACAGTGTTGCACTGTGGCAGCACAATATCCTATTGTTCACCATGAAGCACCATTGTGACATCACTATGACACTTAGTGACCCCACAGTGCTCAATTACAACATTCAGTGACATATGGTGACATATCAATACTCTACTACAACATCACTCAGCCCCTTTGTGCAGTCAAATTGCCACACTGTGACCTCAAGTCTCCATTTTATCATTATAATTCTCCATTGTGACATGATAATACCCCATTGTAACATCAAAATAATGAATTGTCATCAAAATGCTGAGTTGTGGAATCACAACTGTTCATTTTACCACAGTTGTGACATCACAACATTCCATTGTACCACCACAATATTACATTATAATCTCACAATTCACCCTTGTGCCATCAGATAATTAATTTGAACATCACAATGTTCCACTGGAATACAGCAAAGCTCCATTATCACATCCATAACGCCCCATTATTCCATTCATAATGCCCCATTGTGACATTAAAATGCAGCATTGAGCAATCACAATGATCCAGTGTGACATCACAATGCCCCATTGACCAGTTTCCTTTGTGATATCAATGCTTCATTGTGACATCACAAGGCCATGTGTAATGGCACAAAGAAACATTTTGATGGCAAAATGAAGCACTAAATTATCTGTTTACCTTTGTGTTTTCCTAAGCAAGCATTCTGATGTCATAATTAAACATTGAGATGTTATGATGATGCATTATGATACAACAGTTCCACATTGTAACAGTACAACTCAGCACTGTGCTGTCACACCAGATCATTGTGATGCCCTAAAGGAGAATTGCAATGTCACAATTCACATGATGATGGCACAATGGGACATTGTATGTCAAAATGGATTTAGGGGGACATCACACCGTAAAATATGGCTTCATGATGGCACATGGTGACGTCACAAATGTGAAGTGTTGATTATTTGGTGCTCCATTTTGCCATCACAAAATTCCATTGTGCCATCACATATTCCTCAGTAACATCATAATGCACCATTCACACCAGAATGTCAGTCACGATACCTGAAACCCCCATTACACCACAATGTCCCACTGTGACATCACCATGTAATTTCCCCACTGTCATCAGAATTCTCCATTAGGATTTCACGACGGCCCATTATGGAGTACTAGTGGGTGGAAATGAAAAAAAATGCAAAGAATCAATGAAACAGAGTTTCTTCTTTGAAAAGATGTCCAGATTGACAAAACTTTAGACAAATTAATCAAGAGAGAGAGGAACAAAATTAATAATATCAGAGATAAGAAGAAAAACATAACAGACCCCGAGGAAACTCAGAAAATCATAAGGACCTACTTTTAAAAATCTATATTCCATTATGATGTCACAATGCCCCACTGTGACACTACAATGCACTTCTCTGACACCACAATGGACCTTTGAGTCACTGCATTATGACACCATAATGTCCCATATTTACATCATGAAACACCATTGTGACATCTCTATAATACATTGTGACACTACAATACTCAATTGCAACATTCAGTGATATATAAGTGCTCCATTGTGCAGTCAAATTGCCACATTGTGACCTTACAAGGCTCCATTTTATCATTATAATGCTCCATTGTAGATCATAATTCCCCACTGTTGCATCAAAACAATGAATTGACAGCAAAATGCTGCATTGTGGAACCATAATTGTCTACTGTAACACCACAATGCACAATTGTGGCATCACAATGCCCTAATGGCAAAACAATGTCAATTGTGACACCACAGTACCCAATTGTGACATCACAATGCTCCATAATCCCACAGTGCACCCTTGTGCCATCAGATCATGAATTTAGGCATCACAGTGCTCCACTTGGACACAACAAAGCTCCATTATCACATCCATAATGACTCATTGTGACATCAAATTACAACATTGAGTCATCACAATGATCCCTATGACATCACAATATTGCATTTTAATCTCACAACGCATCCTTGTGGCATCAGATCACAAATTTGGTTATCACAAGCACCATTATGACTTTGAAATGCCCTATTGCAACATCACAATTCTCCATTATGATGCCCTATTTCAGCATCACATTTCTGATACCATAATGCTGCATTGTGAACTGAAAATGCCCCAGTTCCACTGTGTAGCATCACAGTTCCACTGTAGCATAATGATGCTGAATTATGACATCACGATGCCCCATTGCAACACCACAATGCTCCATTTTGATACCACATGCTCCATTTGACATCACAGTTCTCCACTGTATATCAAAAACCATCATGGTCACTTAGCAATACACCAAATTCACAAAACAATTTTCTGTTGTGACCACACTATGCTCCATTTGACAGCACACTGCTACATAGTGGCATAGCAAAATAGCATTTGCAACATCACAATGCCACATTTTACTTCACAATGACCAATTATGACATCATAATAATGCATTGTGATGTCACAATTCTCTTTGTGACATCAAAATTAACTATTGTGCCATCAAAAATGTGAATTTTGGCATCAGAATTCTCCATTTTTCCACTATAATGCTGTATTACTGCATTAGAATGCTCCAGTGTATCATCACACTGTCCCATCATGACACCATAAAACAGCATTGAGACCTCACAAGACTCCATTGTGACATGTAAATACTCCATTGTAGCATCACAATGCTCGATTGTGCCAGCACAGTACCATAGTATATCACAAATCCACATTCTGATATCCTATGTTCCACTTGACACCAAAATGCATCTTTCTGCCACTACAATACTGCATTGTGTCACCACAATGCCACATTGTTACACCACAAAGCATCACTGCAAAACCAAAATGCCCAAATGTGACATCTCAGTGTTTCTATTTGACACCACAATTATGCATTGTAACACCAGAATGCTCCATTGTAACCACACAAGTGCCATTGTGACAACACAATGCTAAATTGTGAGAGCAAAAAGATGACATGTAAGTCAGATGTGGTGGCACAGGCCTTTAATCCCAGCACTCAGAGGTAAAAGCAGGCAGATCTCTGTGAAATCAAGGCCAGCCTGATCTACATAGTGAGTTCCAGGCTAGCTGGAACTACAGAGAGCTACAGACGCTGCTTAGAAAGATTTTTTTCAAAGTCACTTGTCCTAACTCAGTGCTCCATTGTGCCATCACACTATTTCAATGTGACAGCACACTGTACCAACAGATATGAACTGAGGCATCACAATGTTCCATTCTGACTTCTTTTGTTGTCTTTGTGTTCTTGTTGTTTGTTTGCTTGTTTGTTTGTTTGTGGGGTTTTTTTTGACAGGGTCTCCCTAGTCCCAGCCAGTCCAGAAGTCACTATGTGGACCAGACTGCCCTCAGTCTCATAGAGATCCACCTGCCTCTGCCTCCTGAGGGCTAGAATTAAAAGTGTATGCCACCATGCCCACCATCATTATTACTTCTATTTTTTTTGCCTTTTTGAGACAGGGTCTCCTTGTATCCCCAGCTGTCCTGGAACTCACTATGTAGACCAGGCTGGCCTCGAACCCACAAAGATCTGCCTGCCTCTGCCTCCCAAGTGTGGAGATTAAAGGTGTGTGCTACCATGCCTGGCTATTATGACTTCTTAATGATCCACTGTAACATCACACTTTTCCCTTGTGATATAACAAGGCAGCATTGTGACATCAGAATGCTCCATTGTGACATCACAAGGCACCCTCATGACATCACAATTGATCAGAGTTGAGAGATTCACTAATTTATTGGCATAAAGCTAAGAACTTATGAGACAGTTTATTACTACATCCATTTAACAGGATAACAGTGTTTATAGTATTAGTTTCTCTCCTAGGGCCTATGGCCTAACCAGTTGTAGGTTTTTAACCCAGTTAATGGTACCAGGTGGTCATCCCTAAATACATGTACACATGAGCAATACTAAATGGACTCAGTAGGAGATACATTATATATATGAAGAGGTCATGAATCTAAGAGGGAGTCAGAATAAAGAAAGAGTTGGAGTAGGACAAGGGAGAAATGGAAATGATGTAAATACAGTGTACTCGTGTATGAAATTCTCAACAAAAAAAAAAAGCTCAAAACATGTATATGTATTACTTTGATTTCAAAGCTATTATATTCCCAACAGCAGTGAGTAAGTGTTCCCTTCCACACAACTTCACCAGCATTTGTCAGCATTTGTTTTTTAGATCCTAGCCATTCTGACTGGGTAAGATGAATCTCAAACTGAAAGTACATTTGCATTTCTCTGATGGTTAAAGATGCTGAGCATTTTCAAAAATACTTCTCAACCATCTGCATTTTATCTTTTAAGAACTCTCTGTTGGGGGGCTGGAGATAGCTCAGCAGTTAAGAACACTTACTGTTCTTGCAGAAGACCTGGGTTCAAATCCCAGCACCCACATGGCAGCTAACAACTGTCAGTAACTCCAGTTCTAGGGGATCCAACAGCCTCTTCTGTCCTCTGCAGGCATTGTGCAACATGGGTGCACTTATATGCAGGCATAAGCTCATACACATAAAATTTAAAAATACTAAAATATTTTTTAAAAAAAGAATTTTCTGTTGGGGGGGGCTGGAGAGATGGCTCAGCAGTTAAGAACACTGACTGTTCTTGCAGAAGACCCAGGTTCAAATCCCAGTACCACATGGCAGCTAACAACTGTCCATAACTCCAGTTCCAGGGGATCTGACAGCCTCTTCAGTCCTCCACAGGCACTGCACAACGGATGCACTTACCTACATGCAAGCAATGCACACATACGCATAAAATAAAAATAATAAA
>NW_008353596.1:4523686-4526814 GCF_000622305.1 Nannospalax galili
GATGTACCCTAGCTCAGAAAAATGTTATTGAATAGGTTAATGCTGTTATAATGAAATGCTTCTTCTAATAAAAAAAATTAAACAATATTAATGGGCAAATGCTAAATGTCAACAGTGAGGGAACAGGGATATAACTCTGTGCTGTCACCGATTCATCTGTAAACCTAAAAATAATATACAGCCAATTTTGAAAGAGATGTACCCTAGCTCAGAAAAATGTTATTGAATAGGTTAATGCTGTTATAATGAAATGCTTCTTCTAATAAAAAAAATTAAACAATATTAATGGGCAAATGCTAAATGTCAACAGTGAGGGAACAGGGATATAACTCTGTGCTGTCACCCTCAGCAGCCTGAGAATGTCCTTTGATTTTTTAGGAATGATGACTGAAGCCAAACCAGGGTTCATGGCTTTGATGCAGAAAAGAATGCCAAGTCTAGCCAGTTTGAAGCAGAGATGGAGATTTTATTAGAGATCATTCAGTATAGGTGTTAAGCACAAGGCGTCAGAGAGAGATACGCCAAAAGAAATAATCAGATGTTGGTATGTGCTTACCAAGGGAGAATAGGGAACGTAAGACATACTCAAGTGTGGGCATGGGCTTCTCAAAGGACAGTCACAATCAACTGTCTTAGCATTACCCATATGCTGTTTTTGTTGGCTCTCAAGTTACATCTCAAACGCTTGCTCAAGACACTTTTTTCCTTTTCTCTCTGTTTGGACAAGCAAGACTGTAAGGTGGGTTCAGAAATGCCCTGGATGGAATTATCTGACAAAAGGAAACCAGGAGCTGCTAGGGTTGGGTGAGGGCTTAGTACATGTTCTTTCTCTGTAAATGGGGTTTCTGGTGAGATCCTAGAAAATAGAAGGTTTACAACTGGGAAGGGAGAAAAACCTTAGGTAGTTGTTAACTGTGCTCAAATTCTTGCTTCTCTGCTTGTGAGAAGCTTTGATCAGACTCAGGGTTAGGGTTCCTTTCCCTTCTCATGGTCCTATGATTTTCCCTATCTTTCTAGCTGGCCTCACTAAAGAGTAAGGCATTCTTTACCTTTCTTAAGTTCTCTTAAGAGCCTCCCTTAAGGCACCAACTGTTAAGGTTCTGGAGGATCCATCCAGACACAAAGTCAACGCTTTCATGTTTCCACTGATTTTGATGCATTTGGTCCATCAAGCCTGGGATGCCTCTAATCTGACTCAACCCCCTCATCTTTCTTAAGATTCTTTCTTCTCTTGACATCATTTATGATCATTGTCCCACATCCCTGGAAATCTTACTTTCTTGTAAAATTACTTTCTTGTTGGCTTGTGACTCTTCCGAGTTGACCATGTGGGCATTAGCTAACATGTTCCTCTTGACCTTTTCCGTCTATACTTCCTTGCTTGGCAATTCTTCACAGAACTATAAGTTGCTCAGACAACACTCTTAGAACTCCATCTCTCATAACATCTCAATCTAGCCACAGATCAGAGTGCTTCTACTTGTTAGACATTTCTGCCTGTTTGTCTGGGGTCACCTAAAATTCACTATCCAAAACAAACTTAGCTTTTCTATGAATTAAAAAAAAAAACTGTTCATCCTTCTCTCTTTACTGCCGCCTTTCAGTCCCCCATTATCAATTCGACTTCTTCAATGTTCTCATACCTCTAAGACATCCCACTCTCATTTCACTGTTTTCATCTCTTACAGTTTTCACATCTGTGTCACTTGAGAGTCCCATCCCCTGCTCACTGATCAAAAGCTCTGCAAGGGTCTCCTAAAGGCAATGACTGTTCCATTGTTATTTCTTAGTACCTACCTCACTCACTCTTTGACATATAGTAATAGTAGTAAAATAGCCAAGTCAGTGGATACAGATTAAAGGTTAGATTTTCTTTTTTAAACAAGGTGGTCAAGGTTTTCCCCCTCTACTTTGTCAACCTCTTTCATTTGGGCACCTTCATCAATCTCTTACTTGAGTAAAACTGAATATTCACTGCTCCCTTGAGTGTACATTTTACTTTCCTTTTGGATTGCTTTCTGTATTCTTTTCTTCCTGTTTGAAATGCCCATCGGCCCCAAAGACGTCTAACAGAATCCTGCAGATCCTTCAGGGCTTGGCTTCAGTACCTCATTCCTCACAAAGACTTTCCCGAATCCTTAAGGCTCTGGGTTCCCATGGAATTTGGATAACACCTCTCTTATAGAACTGATTGCAATCTTTTCTAAGACTAAATTTACGAAATAGTAGGGTTTTGTTGTGGAAGGGACATTAAAATTTTTCTAAGACAACTCTACCATATAGCTAAAAATTAAATGTCACCCAGACTTAGAACCCAATCCTCCTGAATCCCTTTCTGGGACAATGCAGCCTGTGCAGTTGTTTTTTCTTTTCTTGGAGAGTAGAGGCCCTCAGGGTCAGAGGTTGCATTTGATTTGCTTCCTTCATAATATTCGATATAACACTTTTTATATAGTAGGTTCATGAATCTATGCTGGTTGTAAATGAGTATTAGATGTGCAGATTAACTGATATTTTTGACCAGTGGTACCCCTAATTCCCTGGAAAATAGTGTGAAGCAGGGATTTCTTAGTGATGAGGAAGCTGGGAGGCAGGCAGGGTTAGGAGGCAATATAGTGGCTCCTGCCTACTAGGGAGACACTGCAGACACAGCAGGTACTGTGGGGATGTCTACATAGCCACACAGGGAGACTGTGTGACAAAACCACCCCTGCGGCAACCCTCCCACCTCCCAGGAAGGAACTCACTATTCCCATACCTCACTGCTTTCTACTGGTTAGAGCTACTCCCCTGGTCTTCTGGGTCTGTCATTTGGCCCTTCGGGGACTCCTTGAAGAGCCAGACCTTGTGCTTTGTGGGAAGGTTTCTCATTTGAGGCCAGGGTGGAAGAGTCTGCAGATAGCTTGTGTCTGATAAAGCATCCCAGAACCTAAACCTGTGTGTGGAAGTATGGCAGCATTGATGTTGGCAATATAAAGCTGGTGGCACCTGTTCTAAAGAAACAGGCCTGAAAAGGGAACAATTTTTAAAATGTTTTATACAAGTAAATAGTGAAATTCATGAGTAACCTTAAAATACAGACTGAAAAAAATCTTATTTGTCAGCACAAGAATTTGTAAATCCATATA
>NW_008353596.1:4527532-4535470 GCF_000622305.1 Nannospalax galili
TCTCCCTGTAGCCCCAGCTGTCCTGGAACTCACTATGTAGACCAGGCTGGCCTTGAACTCACAGAGATCCGCCTGCCTCTGCCTCCCGAGTACTGGGATTAAAGGCCTGCACCACTACGCCCAGCCTGAGTCCATTTTCTTTAAGGGTGAGATGCTGGGTAGGTTGACCAGGCTCCAGGGGATTGGCACACATCCAACATCATTTGGGAAACACAAATTAGACTTGATTGGCCTTTAAAAAAGTAGTAGAGGACGTGAAGTGAGGGGGATAAAGAGGTGAGGGTGGATCTGAGAGATGTGGGCAGGGTTCAAATATGATCAAAATACATTGTATGGAATTCTCAAAGAATCAATAAAAATATTATTTTAACACTGACTGCTCTTGCAGAAGACTGGGGTTCAAATCCCAGCACCCACATGGCAGCTATCAACTATCCATAACTCCAGTTCCAGGGTATCCAACAGCCTCTTCTGTCCTCCGCGGGCATTTCACGACACGGGTACACTTACCTACATGCAGGCAATACACGCATACACATAAAAAAAAAAACTTTAAAAATAAATGAAACACCCTAAAAAGAAAAAGTCTTTTGGCTCATGGTCTCAGAGGCTTTAGTATGCTGTCACTGGCTCTCTGGACCTGTTAGGAAGCAGTACCCCGTAACAGAAGTGCCTGGTGGAGGAAAGCTTCTCAGTTCCTGGCATTCAGAAAGCAGAGAGTGGAACAAAGAAAAGAAGGAGCCAGGGACAAGATGCACCTTCTAGGACACATGCTAACACAGGCACAAACATACCTTCCAGGACACACACTCACACAGGGACAAGACACATCTTCCGGGACACACACTCTCAGTGACTTTCCTCCAACTTGCCCACCTTCTGGTTCCCACCACTTCCCAGTAATATCATATTATGAGTTAGTCAATGGATTAACAGATTAGTTAATTAGTCAATGGATTCATGAGACGAGACTCTCATAATTCAGCCTCTAGCATTTTGTACCCAAACCAGAAAGTCAGCCAGCATTTTGCAAAAGAATTTAGTTCTTTTTTAGGCCAAATTTCACTACATAGTCCAGGGCAGCCTAAATTCCTATGGAGCCCAGGCACTTCTAGAACTGTGATCCCCCTGCCTCAGCCAGCATGTTGCTACTGTTACACATCTTCAGCATCCCTTTGTGTCCAAGACGATTATATAAACTCCATTACCTCCCTTGTGCATTCTATATGTTTGCTAATTTCCTACATTAAAAGGTGGTTCTGCCTATATTTTTAGAGACTGAGCAGCTTAAACAATTGTTTTTTAATTATTTTGCTCAAGTCAAAAGACTGGAAGTACAAGAACAGGCCATAAGAAGTGGGACCAGATTCTGCTGAGGGCGCCCCTAGTGGATCACAAGAGTCACTTTTTCACTGTGTGGTTACATCACAGGAAGCAGGAACACACTCTTGTGTCTCATGTAAGGACAAAGGTCCTCTCAAATTAGAGCCACATTCTTACAACTTCATTTAACTTTAATAAATTCCTTAGGTTACTATCCATAAATACATCAACACTTGGGTTAGAGTTTAGCATATAAATTTTAAAGGGTATAATTAAGTTCATAACACTATGCATGTCATTTTCTATTTAGTTTAACATTGTGTTTGCAAGATTCGTTCTTCAAGATATTTGTGACTTTATTTTACTTTTTACATTAAATCTATGTTTGGCATTAATTATGCTTTTAGATATTTACTGTTCTGTTTGATTTATGTTGTTTTGGATTTCTATTATGACAATTAAAAACTTCCATTTTAAGCCAGGTGTGGTGGTGCACGCCTTTAATCCCAGCACTCGGGAGGCAGAGGCAGGTGGATCTCTGTGAGCTCAAGGCCAGCCTGGTCTACTAGTGAGTTCCAGGACAGCTGGGGCTACAGGGAGACCCTGTCTCAAAAAGACCAAAAAAAAAAAAAAAAAAAAAAAAAAAAAACCTTCCATTTTAATTCCCCTAATCAGGATTATAAATGTAATTCTTGCAGTTTATGTGTAAATTTTTGTGTATTTGGCATAAAAATAAGATTTCTATATGTTATTATAGACTCATCTGTCTTTCTTTTTTCATCTTTTTGAGACAGGGTCTCCTTGTAACCCCAGCTGGCCTAGAACTCACAATGGAGACCAGGCTGGCCTCCATCTCAGAGAGAGTCACCTGCCTCTGTTTCCTGAGTGCTGAGATTAAGGCATGTGCTACCACACCCGGCTCTAGCATCTTTATTTTTTGAGAGGTATTTTAAAGATTTTTCTTTTTAATTTATGTGTATGTGTGTGTACCTGCATGACTTTATGTGTATTACATGCATGAAAGTACCCACAGAGGTTAAAATAGGGCATTTGCTCCTCTGGAACTGGAGTTACAAGTGGTTGTGAGCAGCCATGTGAATGCTGGATACAGAACCCGGGTCCTTGAGAGATATTTTAGATCAGATGGGAATCTTTCCAATCTTAGAGGAAACAGCAAATATTATTGAAATAGAGACAAAATTATTAGATCTATGCTCATTGATGTGCACCCTGGAAAATATATATGAACTCAAACTTCAGCTTTCCATAGATATTAGGATGTGTAAATATGTCCTTTGTGTTGTAGTGAAACATAAGGCAAAGTGCAGTGAACACTGCCCAGTGTGCACCTAGCTAGGCCAGGGAGCATGTTCAATGGCACACTACAGGAAGAGGTCACAGCATGAGCACAAGAGTCTGAATCCTCGTGGGTCAGGGCCAGCCTAACACACCTGATTATTCCAGAATAAGGCACCTCAAAGCAGTGCAGTCATGGTCCCAGGAAATTGTGTCTCTCAGTCCATGTTTTCCCAGAGGGTGAAGAATAACAAACTGAAACGTTTTTCAGCCTCGTGAAAAAGATGAGAACTGTAGATTAGATGAAATTCACTGACTTTCTCAAAAAA
Organism: Nannospalax galili; assembly: GCF_000622305.1. NCBI lineage: Eukaryota > Metazoa > Chordata > Mammalia > Rodentia > Spalacidae > Nannospalax > Nannospalax galili. The sequence goes on from NW_008353596.1 coordinate 4,530,481, forward strand.
AAAAAAAGTCGCCTTTTAATCCTCTCAGGTAAAATTGAATTCTGCAGCTTCCAAAGATTATAGAAAAGTAAGGAGAGAGTGATCTCTGCAGTCTGTGAGACCAAGTACATTGCCTGTAAGTACTTTAAGGAGTTCTTCTATTCAAAATTAAAATTTTCTTTTGACATGTTCACTTTTAACTATTTTTAGATTAAAAATAAGCTTACAAATTATAATTCATATTTATGGGGCACAGTATAATTTTTTGATATAGTTTAATAATGTGAAATGATCAGGTAATTAGCTCTTGTACCTAGAAAACGATTTATTATTTCTTTGTGTTGGGGGACTTCCAAATACCTGCCTTCTTTTCCCAGAAGTTTGTCAGGCTGAAATCAGAGGCCACCTAGTCTACTTTTAATGCATCATATTTGATCTAGTGCCCTATACGGATGATTGTATCCATAGCCATTAAGATCACAAGCAGTGCCGGGCATGGTGGTGCATGCCTTTAATCCCAGAACTTGGGAGGCAGAGGCAGGCGGATCTCTGTGAGTTCGAGGCCAGCCTGGTCTACATAGTGAGTTCCAGGACAGCTGGGGCTACAGGGAGACCCTGTCTTAAAAAGACAAAAAAAAAAAAAAAAACCAAAAAAAAAAAAAATTGCCCCAAACCCCATTTTCTTTTTGGCCAAGGAACCCCCGTTTCATTGTTTTTAAAAAAAAAAAAAAAAAAAAAAAAAAAAAAGATCACAAGAAGAAAACAGTTGCCCTAACACCATATTCTGTCTTGGCCATGGAACCCCAGTTCATCGTATTTAAAATAAAATAAACTGCACATGCTTGCCGGTAAAAATTAGATTCAAAAATTAACATTGAGCAATCAATCCTCTTGCTTACAGAACAATAAAAATAATTGGAAACAAAAGATAGCTATGAGCCAACTTTTTCTATTGTTCATGTGTGTGAAATGAATAATTTTTAAGTTCATAATTTGATTTACCATACATAATATGGTACTGATCTCAGTACTTATCTGAAGGATTGCTGTGGAGTATGAATGGAACAGGAGCACAGTATCAAAATCACTTCAGGGAGTGCCTTGTGGGTGCATGTAATTTGATCAATAATATTACATACAAAAAGCAAAAAGACTGTTTTAGAGATGGTAGTTTCTTTGGAATCATATAGTCCAAGTTCTTACAGAATGACCAGAAATATCCCCAAAATTATCAGAAAATCTCTAAAATTAGAAAACAGTCATTATATTGTTGTTGACAGTCTTCAATTTTATTTCAATTACACCATCCTGACTCCATATTTATCTTTAACCACTTTCACACACATTTATCTCTTCGGCTCTCTAATATCAGTAACAGTAAGACTTTGGAGGAAGCACTAGGAAAATGGAGCCTCCAGAAGAGAATTCTTTGTAATTTTTTAAAAGCACCAAAGGCTTAATTTCCAAGAGAAGCAATAGTTCCCCAGAAAGCAAAGAGAATATAATGAAAGATGCAATAAAATACACTGCAGGGTGAAAGACAAACGTCTGGACTTAAAAGGGCCCCATACTGGCTTAAGTAAACCTTAGATAAACCTCAGAGCCCAGCTAGTGTCCAACCCAGGAACTGTGTGTGGAAAACCAGCAACCCAGAGACTGTGTTATCTGGGGAAAAACAAATAGCCCCTATTGTCTCAAAACCTTCTGTGTCATCAGCACTTACCCCTCCCTTTCCCAATCCCCCAGTCCTTATAAGCAGCCCACCAACTATGCCTGGGGGCACAGTTTCAAATCCTGCAGAGACATTGTCACCACCTTCACTGTTCTAATAAAGAACAACCTGTTCCTGAAGTCGTTCTCATCTTTAATTTTCACCTCACCCCCGGTCAATTCCCATCTAACACATACTAACAAAGGAGAGGTAGTCGAAGAGAGAGCTAGTCAAAGAGAGCTAGCTGTGTGTTCGTGGGAGGTGTTGCTCAAAGAGGCTGGATGTGGACAGTCTCCATAGCATGCAGACAATTTGGGTCTGGATCCAGAAAAGAAATCTGTGGTGGTTGAAACAGCAGATGAGGTGAAAACAGAGCCTGTGTACACACCACCCATGCACAGACCATCCGTGCACACACCATCCGAAGATCTCCAGGGCCATTTGGAATCTCACATTAAAGAAGTTCTTGGTTCATCTCTTCTGAGTAATTGGACAAACATCTCCCTGGAATATGATCATGAAAGGTCAGTCTCTTGGCGCATTTAGCTGATGACTTGGGCCATGCAGTACTTGACTCCAGGCTTCCCCAGTTGTACAGGGTCAGAGACAGTCTTGATTTCTACAATGTTCCTGTTCAAGATAGATCTCAATTTGATGAACTCATTGCCAGTAATTTGCCTCCTAGTTTGATTTTTGATTTTTGTTTTTTGTTGTTGTTTTTTTTTAATGGTCTTTTTGAGGCAGGGTCTCCCTGTAGCCCCAGCTGGTCTGGAAATCACTACGTAGACCAGGGTGACCTTGAACTCACAGAAATCCGCCTGCCTCTGCCTCTCTAGTGACTCGCACGTCCAGCTTGCCTCCAAATTTGAAAGTCGCTTGGGGTTACTGAGCAATTCAGAAGATGAACACATTGAAATCATTTTTATTCTCACTAAGATGACTGCCAGTTAAACATTTCGATATTGTAATGCTGAGAGAGATGCACAGAGGAATGCCACACAGTGATGGTCTAATTAGGAGTCCTTTATTAATAGCTGGCAGTCACAGAGGGGGCTAATGTCCAAAAGAACTCTCAACCCTGAGGAGGGGAAGCAGGGTGGGGTTTACAAAACTTAAAATCAGCCCAGCATGGCGGCACATGCCTTTAATCCCCAGCACTCAAGAGGCAGAAGCAGGTGGATCTCTGTGAGTTTGAGGGCAGCCTGGTCTACATAGCAAGTTCCAGGCCAGCTAGAGCTAAAGGGAGACCTTGTCTCTAAAAGAGCCAAAAAAAAACCTTAAAATCAAAGTTACATCATGCCAGGGGTAAAACTAACAATCATAGTTACATCAGATCACCATAATTACACAAGACCAGGGGCTGGTCAGTTAACAAAAAGGTTTTCAGTTAGCAAAAAGTTCTGATAAGGAAAAAGCAAGTTTCTCGGAAACTCCTAGAGATGCAGGTACAGCTAGGAGGGAGGACATACTATCTGGACATGCTACCTGGCTACTTGTAAGTTTTCCAGTATTGTAGAAACATTGTACTCCCTGAAACTGCCTACATGAAACGTTCTGCCTGACTGGCTGCAGTGGGAATGGCTGGTCAAAAACAGGATAAAGCAAATAACAGCTACAACAAAATGGAGTTAGTTTTGCCATTTCAATATGTTACCTATGAGAATTCGTCCGTATACCTCATTTTCCTATAGATTTTTCATTTTTTCTTACAGAAGAATGCATTCTCTTTTTTTCTCATGATGAATCAACAAAGAAAACGTTTTCACATTGCTAAAGTCATTTTCCCCAATAAAATTGTTTTAATACTTTATTAAAATGCCCTTCTTCTGAGCTGTATCAGTCAGGGCCCTTCATAGGAACAGAACCAATAGGAAGAATATCTATTAAAGGGATTTGTTAGATTGGTTTACACAGTGTGGTCTGGGTAGTCCAACAATGGCTGTCTCACACCAGAGGCTGAGAACCTGGTCATTGCTCAGTCCACCGGGCTGGATGTTTCAGCAGTCCCTGTCTAATGCTGAAGGTCTGGAGGATTTCTGGAGAGCTGTTGGTTTTCAATCTATGTTGGAAGCCTGAAAGCTGGTTCTACTATTAGCAAAAAAATGCATGTTGGCAGGATCAAGATAGATGAACTTGCCTGAGAATGAAGACAAACATGCAAAACGCCATGCCTTCTGGCTTGAGCTTGCATAGTTCATGCTGTCACAATTGCTATGAGTTTATGTACAACTGCTCTGCTATCTGAAAAACACAGTTTTGCTCAAAGAATCAGTAATTATTTCTAAAGCCAAGCTTTCCTTCTTCCATGTCCTTTCATCTGGGCCGCCACCAGAAAGCGCCATCCACATTTAGGGCAGGTCTTCCCACTTACAATAATCTCATCAAGAAAGTCCCTCACAGGAGTGCCCAGCAGTTTGCCTTTTAGTTGATTCCCAATCCAGTCAAGTTAAGAACCACAATTAACCATCACTCAAAGATACTAATTAACTTGGTGGTGGCATACTCCTTTAATCTCAGCAATGGGGAAACAGAGGCAGGCAGATCTCTGTGAGTTTAAGGCCAGCCTGGCCTATACAAGGAGTTCCAAGCCAGCAAAGGCTACATGGTAAGACATTATCTCTCTCTCTCTCTTTCTCTCTCTCTCTCTCTCTCTCCCTCCCTCTCCCTCTCTCTCTCTCTCTCTCTCTCTCTCTCACACACACACACACACACACACATGCCCTTCATACAGATAAAGCAGTGATTGCAAGAAAAAGTTCTGATCTTTTTAGACTCTTAAATATAAGATGGAATTATTATATATACATATACAAATAAGAAAATCCATATTAGATATTTTTAAAAACATAAAAGTCTATGATATATGTACTATATAAAGTTGTTCTTTTTTTTGCTTTTAATTTATGTGCGTGAGTGTTTTGCCTGAATGTATGGAGGTGCACCATGTTCATGCAATGCCCGTGGAGACCAAAAGAAAGCATTAGATCCTCTGGACCTGGAGCTACAGATGGTTGTTAGCCACTATGTGGGTACAGGGACCTGAACCCAAGTTCTCTGAAAGAGCAGCCAGTGTTCTTAACCACTAAGCCATGTCTCCAGCCCCAGAAACTTGTTTCTTTCACACACACTTTGCTTTACTACATGAGTAAAAATAGTAGAAAATACACTTTGCACTCTGAGGTCATCTCTTAGAATTAAAGTAGATTTCTTTTTTTTTTTTTTTTTTTTTTTTTTTTTTTTTAAAAAAAAAAAAAAAAAAAAAGAGGACGATAAATCTTTCACTGTGATATATCAAAATAA
>NW_008353596.1:4535569-4544181 GCF_000622305.1 Nannospalax galili
TGGGTGTGGTGGTGCATGCCTTTAGTCCCAGCACTCGGGAAACAGAGGCAGGCTGATCTCTGTGAGTTCGAGGCCAGCCTGGTCTACAAAGTGAGTTCCAGACCAGCTGAGGCTACAGGGAGACCATGTCTCAAAAAGACCAAAGGGGCAGGGAACACTACAGTTCATGATTCTGTGGGGATGTAGAGCTCTCCTGCTTTGTAACACTATCTTCCCAGGGCCACTCCATTTATGGCACAGTGCATCCCCTGCCTCACTCTGCTTGAACAGCTCAGGAAGCAAACCCTTGACTTACGTGTTTTTCTGCTTCAGCAAAACCATCTATCAGATGACTAACTTTATACATTCTTCGGCTGAGAAGATGCAGCATCAACTGGCTTTACAAACCCTGCATTTTTTAATTACAAATATCACTTCCTAACCTTCACATGTGTGCACCTTGAAATCTAAGAATTGTGTACCTAGAACAGGTACTAATTCCTTTTTCTCATGAAACTGAAAAGTTTAATGAGTTATATAGAAGTCAACTGAGGTAATTAGCAAATTTTCATTTCAAATTTTTTAGAAAATAAATGGTCTGTGGCTAAATATCATTGATTATGAACGTTCTTATAGTTTCAAATCAATTTAAATTATCCTGTAATATTTCTTAAAATATTTTCTGCATTAAATTATTCTTCACACAATAAATTACTCACTACACTGAGGATCAATTTCTGCCCAGTGATGTTATCCACCCCTGCTGTAGTTCTACGTATTGTAGCTACTTTTATTAACAATTAGTTTTTCATTACATGTGCGTCCGTCTTGAAGTTACTAGTACTAGAAATGCAGATTGTTAGCATGAGAGTGAGTTGAGTTGTTCTGTTTGTCAGGGAGACAAAGAGACAGAGGACAGAGAGGGAGAGAGAAACAGAGACAGAGAGAAGCTGTACATGAATGCATACACACACAGCCTGTGTATTGGGAACGGCCGCATGCTTCTTTTTTATTTATTTTAATGTATATGTGTTTTGCCTACATGTATGTACGTGTACCATGTGCATGCCTGGAACCCATGGAGCCAGAAGAGGGCATCAGATCTTCCAGAGGTAGAATTATAGATGGTTGTGAGTGGCCAAGTCTATGTTGGGAACCAAACCTTGGTCCTCTGGAAAAGCAGCAAATACTTTTAACCACTCCAGCCCTTTCCACTTGCTTCTTCCGTGTCATCCACATCAGCTGTTATTTTTCATTATGATAATATATTCACATAATAATAAATCTTCCTTTTCATTTGTATGTCTTATTTGTAACTATAAGCTTTAATTGTATATGTTTGTTTTTTAACTTTTTTATGGTGCTGAGATTAAACACACAGCCTTGAGACTGCAAGCCAAGTATTCTACCACTATGTTACATCCCCAGGCCAGTTTTATACACTTGTACAATATACATAATAATAACATGAAGTAGAAAATTTTCATCTTCTAGAAAAATATTACTAAACGTTCAAAAGGACCATTTACAAAATGGTTCTATGACTACTTTATAAATGGTTTTACAAATTCACTATTATCCCAGTTATTTTACTTAAAAATTCAGCTAACAATTCTAGATACAGCCTGTAAAGCACAGACCTTATTAATAAATATCTCAAATATACTAAACTAGAGACTGGAGAGATAGCTCAGAGATTAAGAATGCTGTCTGCTCTTGCAGAGGACCCAGGTTCAGTTCCCAGCACACACATGGTGGCTAACAACCATCTGTAACTCCAGTTCCAGGGGATACAACATCCTCTTCTGGCCTCTGTGGGCACTGCACAATATGGTTGCACTTACACACATGCAGGCAATATACTCATACACATAAAATTAAAATAATAAATAAACTATTTTAAAATATATATACTTACTTCATTTCACATTTTTCTCTCTAAACTTACTAGTCAGACTGTGTCATAACACGTATTAGAAGTTACATATTGAGAAAGTCATAAAAACTATAAATGGATTTAGAAGAGTGAAAATATTTGTGCTTTGTAATACAGTGATGTTGGCTCTTGAAGGGCCTAAAATGCACTGTGAGACAAAAGCTCAGCATGAGCCTGATGCGTCTTTTCCTTCCTTTGCTTCACAGTATGTTAACAGAATAGATGCCATGACCACCACATAGTGGAGGCAGGTTTCTTTCTCACAGAATTCTCTGACAGCAGGCAGCTTTGGGTTTGGCAAGGCCTTCCATTTCTGTTAGTTTTCTTGGTGAGTCTCATACCATCATCATTCTGGTTACCATGAAGTCCCGTCTTCACACGCCCATGCACTTCTTCCTGCAGAGCTTGTCCTTCCTTGATGTTGCCTCATTTCAATCACAGCTCCAAACCTCATTCTGAGCTCTCTGTCCCCCAGTATCACCATCTCTTCCCCAGGATGTGTGTGTCAGGCCAGTCTTGTTGGGGATTCACTTCATTGGGTCTGAGCTTTTCATTCTCCTAGCCATTTCCTTTGACCAGAATGTGGCCATCTGTTGCCCATTACCCTATGATGTCATCATAAACAGTCTTCAATTTTATTTCAGTTACACCACTCTGACTCCATAGTTATCTTTAATCACTTTCATGTGCATTTATTTCTTAGGCTTTATAATATCAGTAACAGAGCAGACTTTGGAGGAAGCACGAGGCAAGTGAACAGGGGCATCTAGCTGATGGCAGCTGCTTCTTGGTCCTTCAGGAGCATCTTTGGGCTCTTATACTCAGCTGGGACTTTATCTTTCTGCAGAGCCAAAAAACTCCCATAGTTCTGTGATGTCTCCTCTCTACTGCAGATTTCTTGCTCTAAGATGCATGTCACAATTTGTGTGAATGTGATCATTGGAGACACATGCAGACTCTTCCACTTAGTTTTCATTGGAGTTTCATGTGTCTACATTTTCAATACAGTGCTGAGAATATGCCCACTAAAAGGGCTGTCAAAACCTGTGACACATCTCATATTGTACATATATATTTTGGGGGGGGGGGATCTTTTTGAGACAGGATCTCCCTGTAGCCTCAGCTGGCCTAGAACTCACTATGTAGACCAGGCTGGCCTCAAACTCACAGAGATCCACCTGCCTCTGCCCCCCAAGTGCTGAGATTAAAGGCATGTACCACCACACCCAGCTGTGACTATATTCTTAACCACGGATGCTGTTGCTTATTGAAATCTATCCCAAAGCCCCCACATCTTGTGGACATTTTGGTGTCCATTTCTATTCAGTGATACCTCCATCTTTGACCTCTATAATAGCCTAAGAAACAAAGAAATCAAAGCTTCTGGATGGAATATTCTATGGAAAATGCAGCATCATAACTGTTGTAGAAAAAGCACAGAATTGGTATTGGTATTTAGAAAGTCTAAATGACATGTTATTTTGTTGTGGTTATATGCATAGTTTCAACTCTACAGTATTTTGTGATATGACATGAATAATTCAAGAGCTTGGTTTTAGATATGTTACTTAAATGTTCTAGAATATGATTATACACAGTCACCATCATGAATCAGCTATGATAATTTCAGAAGCTGCTTGAGGTTCATATTTGTTACTTTAAAGCACATCTATTAACTAGGATTTCAGAGGCACAGTACAGGTATGTGAATAATAAGAAAGCTATCCACTTCTACCTCCTTAAAAACTGTGAATACATTGCTTTACAGTGCAAGAGGGATTGTCTATGTGATTAAGATTAGAAGATTGGAATGAATAGGTTATACAAGTGGTTACCATACAGGCATGTCACCTCTTAAAAGCTGAAAGATTCTGGAGAGATGGCTCAGCAGTTAAGAGCACTAACTGTTCTTGCAGAGGACCCAGGTTCAGTTCCCAGCATCCACATGGCAGCTAACAACCATTCAACACTCCAGTTCCAGGGGATCCAACACCCTCTTTTGGCCTCCATGGGCATTGCAAAACATGGGTGCACTTAACATGCAGGCAAAACACTCATACACATAAAATATTTAATAGGGAACAAAATGTATTAAATACAAACAACATAGAATGATACAATATTTGAATTCTCTCTTCCCCAAAATTTGATGTTTATAAATCTTTCCTAAGTTGAAAAATATTTTCAATCTTGTTGCTTCTAATACACTTTATTTGAACTGCATATTGCTTTGTCACAAAGTAAGGTGGGATTGATTCAGTTTATCTCAACTAGAGAGTCAGAAGTCAAAAAGAAAGAAGCTTATGGCTAGCTAAAATTATCTAGAAGTACTTGTGTCTATTACAGGATCTGATACATAGAGACACTCAAATCTTTGGTAAATGTTTCAGATACTTGAAGGTAATAGCAACTTACAGTCTACCAGTCCAATAACTTCTATCTCTGAAGCACCAATATTTTATAACCTTAGTCCTCACATCTGGAGGCACTTTCCCAGCCATTCTTTTCTCTAGATATCCAAACCTTTGTATATTCATTCATTCATACTGAACAAGAATGACCCAGATGCTACAAGATATATAGAAATGAAGGCAGGTGTCCATAAAGGCTGAGACACAAAATCTACCACAGCTTGTGTCCAATTAAATTTTGGTTTTCCCATTCATACTCTCTATTTTCTTCAGCAGAATTATTTGTGATAATTTGCTTTAGTTTTAAAAGATTGTTTGAAGGGGCTGGAAAGATGGCTCGGTGGTTAAGAGTACTGATACTCTTCCAAACGACCTAGGTTCAATTCCCAGCACCCACATGGCGGCTAACAACTGTCCACAACTCCAGTTCCAGGAGATCTGAGGCCTTCTTCTGACCTTTGCAGACATTGCATGACACAGGTGTACTTTCACGCATGCAGGCAGTATACTCATACACATAAAATAAAAGTAAAAGTTAAAAAAATAAAATAAAAAATTGTTTCAGACCCCACCCTTCTGTAGCATGCCATCCCTTGCAGGCTATATCCATTCCTATTGGTGCCCCCAGGGCATTGCTAGTTGGAATGACTCTGACTACATACATTATTCACTTGTAAGTTTAATAGATTTATATTTGTATTATTTTGGATAAAAAAACATTGGGTCCAGTACTGACTCTGATAATTCTGAAAGATTACAGAGACTGACAGAAAGCCTGATAATTTTAAGGTTTCAATAGTCCTAACTATCTGAATGCTCCCTAAAGATGTGATATAGATGACAGACCTCACTTTACTCCACCAATCAGATCTTTCACAATCACTGGAGTGCATTAGATTTAAATCTCTTGGGGTTGGAAAGATGAGTCAGCAGTTAAGAGTACTGGCTGCTCCTGCAGAGGACCCAGCACCCACATGATAACTAACAACAATCCATAATTCTAGTTCCAGGATATATTCTGGCTTCCATGGGCATTGCATGACATGGGTATACTTACATACATGCAGGCAAAACATCATACACATAAAAATAAGAATAAATAAAATAAAACCTCTTAACAGTTTTTAAAGTATAACTTCTGTGAAGTATTTTTTTTTTGAAACTATGACAAATTGAACAAATTTTGAAAGCTTACTAATAGGGTTTTTTTCCCAAGTGTAGGTAGAGGAGTACTTAATTAAAAAACCAAGATCTGTCAATAAGTATTTTTTTATTTTATTTGTTATTTTTATTTTATGTGTATTCATGTATTGCCTGCATGTAGGTAAATGCACCTGTGTCGTGCAATGCCTGTGGAGGACAGAAGAGGCTGTCGGATCCCCTGGAACTTGAGTTACGGACAGGTGTTAGCTGCCATGTGGGTGCTGGGATTCGAACCCAGGTCTTCTGCAAGAACAGTCAATGTTCTTAACCACTTAACCATCTTTCCAGCCCCAATAAGTATTTTTTATACAGGGTGTCACTGCAGGTAACCATCAGAGGACACAGTGCGATTTTCAAGCAGATGGAACTGAACAGAAAGCATTTGGGTGTGCTGCTTTAATAGTGCATAGAAGACTGAAGACAGTTGATGTGCTTATGAATCACTCCACAGTGTTAACAAAGGCTGCTTTTCTCTGAAAACAGAATTACTTCTCTGACAGCCTTTGGGCAATTCTAAGCTGCAGGTCTGGTAAAGGGCACAACAAGCAAGTAAGGGACAACACCATATCTTGTTTTGAAGGGAAATAGATTTAGAGTCTAGCTCTATAACACTTTGAGTTGATATAGCCTTCTTACGATGCTTATTGTTAGGTTTCCTTTACCACATATGTTGGCAATTGGCAGAATTAAGAGTTTCTGAAATGTTAGCTAATTAAGTCTAGGGTTTAAAAAAAAAAAGAATACTGTCCATGTAACAGAATTACTATGTCACAACTTTTGCCCAGTTCTCACCTATTGCCCTGCCAAAACCCCTCATGTGATAAGTTTTAGTGAAATCCTCTAACAACCATAGAGCTTTTCAACCAGTTCTATGTACTAAGTATCAGAAACAAGTACCTAAGAAGTGGATGTGTCCACAGAATGGCAGTGCTTCTACTGGAGGTAAGCGTCGTTTCCTCTTGATGTTATCAGAAGAATCTGCTCCCATGTAACCAGCCAGGCCATTCCCATCATCATTCCTTCTGTTATTCTGAGGACTCAAAAGGTTGTAGTATAACTGGGACCTCCCCAAGGGACAGCTGTGATACGGCTCCTGAGACATGGTCCATCATTAGATATGAACAGGTGTCTTCAACAAGACCCAAATGGTGAAGCAGTGGTAAAACCCTGAAGATGTCCCACCAGTGTCAGAAACTCTGGATGAGTCATGGTGGGACTGTGGGATTCACATTTGACACCTTTGGTTTGGGGATTGTAAGTATAACTCCACGGCTTGATTCGTCCCAGAAAGTGCACAACTTTGGCACTTGCACCAACCAGTTTAAATGCTGGAAAATAGTAGTAAATAAAAATGCTACTTAGGTTATAAAGAAATGGCAGATGTTTCCTGATATCTGTTGTTGCCCGGCTGCTAAAAAAAAAAAAAAAAAATGTATTCAGTAAGCCCTGCTTCCCATCATCAAAACTACCTTGTTCAGAAGCAAGTTGTAACAGCTGGTTACATATTTCAGTTAAGGGCTGACAGACTCCAGAACTGAAGCAATCAGACCACCCTGGATCTGGTCCTGTTGATAATTCTTCTCTTTCAAAACTATCACCAGTATTGAGGTGGGGGGATGGGGGCTGGAGAGATGAATCAGTGGTTAAGAACACTTGCTGTTCTACCAGAGGACCCAGATTTGATTTCCAGCACCCACATGGCCACTAACAGTGTCCATAATTCCAGTTCCAGAGGACACAACACCCTCTTCTGGACTCTGCAGGCATTGCATGCATGTGTTGCATTTACATACATGCAGGCAGAACACTCATATACATAAAATAAAATAATAAAATATTTTTAAACTATTACCAATTTTTTAAATTTTATGTGTATGAGTGTTTTGCCTGCATATATGTAAATGCACCACATACATTGCCTGTGGAGGTCAGAAGAGAGCATCAGATCTCCTGGAACTTGAGTTACAGACAGTTGTTAGCCACCATGTGGGTGCTGAGAACAGAGCCCTGATCCTCTGCAAGAGCAGCCAGTGCTCTTAACCCCTGAGCCATCTCTCTAGCCCCATGATCATCAATATTTTTGAGGACTAGAGTATTTGCATCTGTGAACACACATTTGGAACACCATGTAAGTAACCAGCAGTGGAGTTTCATCAGTGTGACATCCAACTAGGGCCTCCTTAGAACAGACTTGCCCCTGTCCAAGACATCTACCTTGATGACTTTATCACAGACTGTCTCTAAAACTTCTCATGGACTGTGAGACCTGAAGAGTGATGGGTACAACCAGCTTCCTGGTGGTCCTGTGCTGTCTCAAAGATGAACCCAGGACTGGGGCACATTTGGTGTAGACATTATTTGTGGCCAGTGTCACAAAGGCCTGCTGTGTCATTGTGCTGTCTGTGGCACACTTGGCTATGGTAGTTGTAGGTTGTTGGATCTGAGAAGCTGGGCACCGGGAGGAGACTGTGGCCACTGAGGGCGGATCAAGAAATTCTTAAGATTTTGCAGAGAGATATAGAGCACACAAGAGAGATAAAGGGATGGGTCTATGGGAAAATGGACTTAAATCACTTACATCTGCACTGAAGGTAGCAAGTTATTCTAAGCCACAGAATCAATTCAGGATCTGGGAGCTGAATGAGATAAGGAAACCCTGCCACCTCACCAGAATTTTAGTACACTTGATCTATGCTGCAGTTCTAAACTATAAAAATGTAAAATGATGTTGGTGTTATATTTTATAGCTTATAGCTGCAGCAGAATAAACAAATACAGGTCTAAATCCTTCATCCCTATGAATGACTCTTAAATCATATTTTCTGTTATGAAAAGGTTTTCAGAGATTAAAGTTTGTAAAAAGTGAAGAATATTAGAAGTTTACGAAATGTGATTCTTTCAGAATTTTTACAGTGCAACAAAAATACATCATTTATGTCAATTTGAATGCATTAACACTTATTAAAAGAATAGTATGTTAGTATAGTTACATACATTTGAAATTCTTGTATTATGCAAGCTTTTATTTAAAAAATGAGACATTGAAAATGTTAATAAAACTAGACTGAATTTTACTCAGATTT
>NW_008353596.1:4544222-4567115 GCF_000622305.1 Nannospalax galili
TAGTCTATTTCTTAAGATTAATCTTTTGGGCTTCTCATTAACTTACATCAATGTTTCCAATTTATATGAGTCTTTGGTTACTGTTTATGCTGTCTCTATATATTTAAAATGTAAATTAAGATATATTTTACTGTGTGGAAAGACTAACTGAAAGGTCTTAAGCTTAGTACTTCTGGAAATATTGCAGAATGAGATCGGCTCTTACTTGAGTCTGATGTGGACAGCACAACTGGAGCTTAAACACATGATAGAATAGAACAGAGACTGTCCATTGTTGCCTGCATGTTATGAGTTTTATTGTTTAAATTACTGTACAGCATGAGGAAATAGATTGCAGTACCCCAAGGACAGAGTGTAGGGACAGTAGTGCAGGGCACGTTCCTCAGCCAATTAAGTATGTTGTAACAAAGTGTGTAGACTGAACATACTAAGAACAACAGAATTTACTCGCATTTCTGGAAGCTTCCATGTGATCTTGGGTGCCAGCAGGGTCTGTTATGCTCAGGCTCTCTTTTGGTTTGCAGACCGCCAACACCTCATTGCGTTTGCATGGAGAAGAAGAGGTAGGTTCTCGAATTCCTGTGAAGATGCTGAGTCCCACCCTCATAACCTAATTACTCCTTAAAGCCCCCTTTATCAAACACTGTCTTATTGAAGTTTAGATTTCAATATAAGAATTTTGAGTGAGATCAGCCGGGTGTAGAGGTGCACACCTTTAATCCAGCACTCGGGAGACAGAGGCAGGTGGACCTCTGTAAGTTTGAGGCCAGCTTGATCTACATAATGAGTTCCAGGCCAGTCTGGGCTCCATAGTGAGACCTGTCTCAAAGAGAGAGAGAGAGAGAGAGAGAGAGAGAGAGAGAGAGAGCTATGTTTGCCCACTGAAAGAAGTGTTTTGTTTCATAACTAGTTAAAGATAATGTCATAAGACAAATGCTGATGGGCTTGTTCTGTCCATAACAGGATGTTTTCAATACTGATATTTTTGTTTTATTTAGCAAGAAGAGGACCAAAAGGGAGAAAGATCTTAGGCCAAGCAGGAAATTTGCAGTTGCCAATATTTTCAGCACAGAGACTTTTTTTCTCCATTCTAAGAATCACAATTTCACTTTAATCTATCTTATAGGATAATTTTAACTTAGATGCTCTAATGTTGCATTTCTATTAATACACAATTAGATATTTGATATGTCATTTCTCTTGATGTCATTGCTATCTTCAGCGTGATTATGGGCATTCCACTATTTTGTATTTAGTTGTGATATCTGATTTTTTTTTCAGATATTGAGTTTTGACATGTATCGCAAGTCCCTGGACTTCCTATACACGTACATTAATATCCCATTTATTTCACTATGTCACTGAAGGGAGGCTGGATCCTCAAAACTTCACACTGTTTATACCAAGATGATCAATGAGATATCCCAGGCCCTCTTCCCACCATGGAAAACCTGTTTAACAAAAATATAAAGGGCAAATTTTGTGAAAAATGCAAAAAGAAAAAAAAAGAAAATTTACAGAATGTGGATGAAGAGCTACAGGCAGTCAATGGCAGCTGAGAGAGGGAGAGTCCAGTTTTCAGGGACAAGGCCCTCTGATAAGTTTCCCAATCCTAGGTGGTCAACCTTAAACACTCATACGTGCAGACAACACTGATTGAACTGCGTAGGATGTGTGTGTGTGTGTGTGTGTGTGTGTGTGTGTATACATGTATATGTAACAATAATTACAGAAGACTTTTGAGGTCATGAATTCGAAGGGGATGATGGGGGAACACAGGAAGAAGTAGAGGAGGGAGAGAGAGAGCAGAAATAATGTAAATAGTGTACTCACATGAAATTCTCAAAATTTTTTTAAATGTTTTATTTACTATTTTTATTTTATGTGTACGAGTGTATTGCCTGAATGTATGTGAGTGCGCCCGTGTAGTGCAATGCCGCGGAGGTCAGAAGAGGGCTTTGGATTTCCCTGGAACTGGAGTTGAGGACAGTTCATAGCCGCCATATGGGTGCTGGGAATAGAACCCGGGTCCTCTACAGGAGCACTGAGTGCTCTTAACCGCTGAGCCATCTCTCCAGCCCCGAAATTCTCAAAATTTTAAATTCAGAATTTTTTTTAAGTTAACAGGGTGAAGATTCCCCCAGGTGAGCACATCACCAAGAGTGACTTCGAAGTCGGTTAGAAAATAGTTTGTCTTTGTGCAGTTGAGTCCCTCCTCCAGCGAGCAGAAAGAGGCTGCCCTGAAAAAAAAAAAAAAAAAAAAAAAAAAAAAAAAAAAAAAACACAAAAACTGCTCCCAACTTGAAGCTTCTTCTTTGGAAGAGAAATAAGAGTGTAATGCGCAGACAGTACCCTGGACTTGGGGGCTGTGGATGGACTGGTTTCTACAGAATTGGACCCCTATAAAGAGCTAGGGGCTTCGCTACTTCTGGACCCTGAGCTCAATGAAGACAGACGTTCTTTCTACATTACTACAGTGATGCCCTAGGGGGAGACAGAGATCTTGAACTGGAAATTAAAAGGCTGACCCTTCAGAGAAATGAGATAGGAACAGCAGAGAAGACACATCTTCACCAAGAATTTGAGAATTCCCAACATCTCCAACATGATTTGTGTTTCTTTTGGGGGTGGGGGTGAGACAGGGTCTCCCTGTAGCCTCAGCTGGCCTGGAGCTAGCTATATAGACCAGGCTGGCTTTGAACTCACAGAGATCCACCCACCTCTGCCTCCTGAGTGCTGGGATTAAAGGCTTGCCACCACCATGCCCCGATTTCAGCATAATTTATAAGTGCCTTTTCCCCTGAGAAGATCGGTAAAGACTGAAAGGTGACTTTTTTTAAATAATTCATTGAGAATTTCATACAAGCATATGAGCATATAAGGTGTTTTGATTAAATCCATGCCCACTCCCACCCCTCCAACTCCTCCCATATCTCCCCATCACTTTTTTTCTGATAACTTCATGTACTCTTTCTTCTTTTTTTTTAAATGGGACTTTTTGCTACTGTAACAGTCCCCCCTCTAAAGAAGTAACCCTAAAATCTTTTAAGGATTAGAGCTCCCTAATACTTTTGACATTTTTGGCCTTTGGAACAGAGTATGTTGCTAAGAAGCCCAAAGACATTTTGACTTTTGGCCAAGAAACTGGCTACTTTTCTCTGGGGTCTTTTTACCCCAACTGCCTAGCCAATTCCTACCTCCTATTCTTATCACGCCATCCTCTGAAGAAATCACCCTGTTTACAGATAGGGAATCAGGATGCAGATGGCTCTGGCTTCTTCCATCTTGAACAGGGCCGCAAGGTGAGGCAGTTGGGGTACCCTTTCAGTGGGTCTATCTAAAAAACTCCCAAATTGCATAATTCTTATCACTCAGTTGAGGCAGGATCCAGGTGCTCTCAGGCAGTCCCCTGAGTTCTCAGCCCCTATGCCAGAAGGAGGCAAGAACAGGCACTCTAGTGGTCTGCTGAGATCCCAGCCGCGCCACAGGTGACTGTTTTCTGAATCAGAAATGTCCTTATGTCAGCAAAAATTATTCCCCCATAGTTTTACACACATACAGAGAAAGAGGGAGAGAGAGAGAGAGAGAGAGAGAGAGAGAGAGAGAGAGACCTGAACCCAATGAAAGCAATAAAGCAACTGTTTAGAAACTAATTCTTGAATCACATTAATTAATGGATTACCTGACAGAGAATTCAAAATAATTGTTCTACAGATGCACAGTGAACATAAGCTTGTATCTAGACAAAACCAAGAAACCAACATTAATAAGAAATAAATGACATTACAAAGCTAAAAATAACTATGAGGGTGTATAATACAGGAACTGAACTGAGAAATCCACTAGAGGTATTCAAGAACAAGAATCTAACAAGAAGAATCAGGAGTTGGGAAAAGGTAACTTAAAACATCAAGACACAGACAGAAAACAAAGTATGAAAAGAACCTAAATCCTAACATGACATCAGTAAGTAGGAAGCTAAAAAATTATGGGAATCCGTGCTTGCTTCAGCAGCATGTATACTAAATTGGAAAAATATAGAGGACATTGGCATGACTCCTGTGTAAGGATAACATACAAATTTGTTCAGCATTCTATATTTTTTGAAAAAACTATGTGGAAATCTACGGTCTTGCAACCCAAGTAAAATATATAATCATAAACTAAAGGAGACATGAAAGTGGAGCTGAAGAGATGACCCAGCAGTTAGGAGCACCAGCTGCTCTTGCAGAGGACCAGGGTTTGGTTCCCAGTACCCACATAGCAGCTAGCAACTGTCTGTAACTTCAGTTCCAGGGAATCCGATGCCCTCTTCCAACTTCCACAGGCATTGCATGACACGAATGCACTTACATACATACAGGCATAACATTCATACACATAAAATAAAAAACAATTTTTTAAAAAAAGGAGATATGAGCCGGGCGTGGTGGTGCATGCCTGTAGTCCCAGCACTTGGGAAGCAGAGGCCAGATGGATCTCTGTGAGTTCAAGACCAGCCTGGTCTACATAGTGAATTCTAGGACAGCTGGGGCTGCAGGGAGACCCTGCCTCAAAAAGAAACCCCCCCAAAAGTCTAGCCAAAGGATATGTATTTAAAAACAATGGAAGGATACAACTTGAGGCAGAGAGCCCGGCTGAAGTTTGCACAGCTCGATGAGCAGTGTGGTATACATCACATCAATGTGAGGGGGCGCTGGAAGCTGAAACAATTCTGCGAAGAGAAGCAGTTGGGAAATTGGGGGTTAAGAATTTCAGTGGGCTCTTGCTTCCTGTGCCTATTTGATGATGTGGAAGCTTAACTTCTGCTGCTCCTGGTCCAGCCACCTCCAGCCACCATGCCCCCCACATGATGGACTGTAATTCCCCTGGAACCCCTCTGCTTATGATAATCTCAACAAAGTTCAAGTAGCTATCAAGAAAATCAGTCCTTTTGAGCATCAGACCTACTGCCAGAGAACCCTGAGAGAGATAAAAATCTTGCTGTGCTTCAGACATGAGAACATCATTGGCATCAATGTCATTATCCGAGCACCAACCATTGAACAAATGAAAGATGTATATGCAGTACAGGACCTCATGGAAACAGATCTTTACAACACCTCAGCAATGACCATATCTGCTATTTTCTTTATCAGATCCTTAGAGGTTAAAATACATTCATTCATCTAATGTTCTGCACCATTACCTCAAGCCTTCCAACCTGCTGCTCAATACCCATTTGTGATCTCAAAATCTGTGACTTTGGCCTCGCCTGTGTTGCTGATCCAGATCATGATCACACAGGGTTCCTGACAGAATATGTAGCCACACGTTGGTACAGAGCTCCAGAAATTATGTTGAATTCCAAGGACTATACCAAGTCCATTGATATTTGGTCTGTGGGCTGTATCCTGGCAGAGATGCTACCCAACAGGCCCATCTTTCCAAGAAAGTATTGTCTTGACCAGCTGAACCACATTGTAGGTATGCTTGGATCTCCATCACAGGAAGACCTGAACTGTATTATAAATTTAAAAGCTAGAAAATATTTGCTTTCTCTCCCGCACAAAAATAAGGTGCCATGGAACAGGCTGTTCCCAAATTCTGACACCAAAGCTCTGGATTTACCGGACAAAATGTTTACATTTAACCCTCACAAGAGGATTGAAGCAGAACAGGCTCTGGACCACCCATATCTGAAGCAGTATTACGACCCAAGTGACCAGCTCATTGCTGAAACACCATTCAAGTTTGACATGGAATTGGATGACTTGCCTAAGGAGAAGCTCAAATAATTCATTTTTGAAGAGACTGCTAAATTCTAGTCAGGATACAGATCTTAAATTTGTCAGGTACCTAGAACTTTAACCATACAGTTAACCCTAGCAATGGAGAGAGAGTACAAGTTAAAAACATCATGAGAAAACAAAAAAGAATGTATTCCCCTTCAGTTGAATGTAGGTTTTATTCTGGTTGCTTCATAACTTGAAACTGGAGAAATTACACTTTGTCTTTCATAGACTGTGATGACATGAAGTTGATGTGAAATTAAAAGTGACAGTTTTTAGAGTAATAACTACTGTTGACCTGGGAGTGGTGGCACATGCCCTTAGTCCCAGCACTGGAGAGACAGGTAGGCTGATTTCTGTGAGTTCAAGACCAACCTGGTCTACTTAATGAGTTCCAGGCCAGCCAGGGATGGATAGTAAGACTGGGTCTCAATAAACCAAAACAAACAAAAGAATAATAGCTACTGTGATCATGATGTTTTGAGAGTGTATGGATGTGAGAAAATAGTGCATGGGAAGAATCAAGTCTGAGGTGTTCACTCCTGACAATTCTTTTTTTATTTCATATGGCATGTTGAATCCAAGTCCTCGTGCATGCCAAGAAAGTGCCTAATATTTATTTGAGAAGACAGAGGAGATTAATGGGAGAGGGTAGTGGCTGAGTATGCTCAAAATGCATTATATATGTATGAAAACCCATTACTGTGTAAAATTAATATATGCCAATAAAAACACTGAAAACTAAAGAAAAAAAGAGTTTCAGTGGAAATGGGGGCAGAAGGACAGGGGAGTGGAGGGAGTAGGGATGTATAAAGAACGCTTATGGAGGGGCTGGAGAGATAGTGCAATGGTTAAGAACACTGTTCTTGCAGAAGACTCAGGTTTGAATCCCAGCACCCACACAGAAGCTAACAACTGTCTGTAAGTCCAGTTCCAGGGGATCCCACAGCCTCTTCTGTCCTCCGCAGGCATTTCACAACACAGGTGCACTTCCCTACATGCAGGCAATACACACATACACATAAAATAAAAATAATAAATAAATCATTTTTTAAAAAGAACCCTTATGGAAAGTCACTCATTTGTAAGCTAATTTTTAAAACACTGTATAAAAAATAAGGTTGAACAGAGGTACCCTACACAGGTGGGCAATACTGCTCCCAGAAGACATGGGCTATTAAATGAAAATATCATTGCCAAGCATGGGACACCTCCCTACAAGTTATTGGTCAGGGAGGCCCCAGAGGCACTTGAAACAACACAAGCTATTACTATTGCTCTTGGATGCCCACCATGGCTATGTAGTAAGACCCAATTGCTGAAGACACCATCCACTTCAGTTTCAGGGCATCAAAAAATCAATCTCCAACTTACCAGGAAACCCTCTTCCTGCTGGCTAGCTTCATAGTGCTGGAAGGTGCTACACAGGCTGCTGGGAGAGGAAAGACATCAGTGGTCTTAACCAGTGCTGGACCCTGCATTCTACAATACCCACCTGTGAGGCAAGTCGTAGCCACTGGTACAATAGTGGTATGATGGTTATGAGGGTAACCAACTGCTTTCTGGTTGGACTTAAGGCCTACTCCACAGTAAGGATTTTATGTCTAGTACTGTAAACGTGGTCTAAAACCCATGACTGGGGAGATCCTAGGTGCTAGGGAAAAACCTACTGGTGGTATTCCACTAAATGGTCATGCTGTCAAATTTCCTTCAAACGATTTATGTTTATACCCATAGATTTGTGTTGCTTTCACTATGGTCAGAGAAGCTTCTTACTAAATGTATAGTGGCTAATGCTGAGACTTATAAGTAATCAAAGTTCTGAGAAGTAACTGGGAATGCTCCACCACAGTTGGGTTATCTATAACAACCGCTCCCCATCCAAGGCTCAGGGAACATCACAGAAGAGGAGACAGAAAGAATGTAAGAGCTAGAGGTTAGAGAGGATTACTATGAAATGCTGTCTCTGGACCTGACATGGTTTTTGCACACATCAGCTCATAGTAACTATGGTTGCCTACACAGGACTTACTCAAGATCAAGCCAATCAAAATTCCAACATGGATAGGGGAAAGATTCCTGCCTAACACTATTAGAGAAACTGTTGGCAGGTGATGGCTGTTGAGGGAGACAGTATCACTTTTCTTTGGGGATGTGGTCACTGATAGGTTCTGCACACCCAAGTGGATGGCCCCACACCCATGAACTATGGTCAACACTTACTGGATTCAGGGAGCTATTAACAATAATGATGGTGATAAAAGAGAAGTCATGAAGTTGGGAGGGACATAAGCTAGAGGGTTCCCACCGGCAGTTAGAGGGAGGTAGTGGGGAGCTAATATGACCAAAACTATATTGCATAAACATATGAAATTTTCAAAGGATAAATTAAAAATATTTTAAAATTATGTGAATTCCAGAAAGAAAGAGGGAAAATAATCCAGAGGTTCTTAAAAAAAAAAAAACAGTGTCTGAAACTTTCAAGGAACTTCTGGAAAAAATGTTTAAGGAGACAGTATATTTTTTAAAACTTTTATTTTTATTTTATGTGTATGAGTGTATTGCCTGACTGTATATGAGTGCACCTGTGTCGTGCAATGCTGCGGAGGTCAGAAGAGGGCTTTGGATTCCCCCAGAACTGGAGTTAAGGACAGTTTGTAGCTGCCATGTGGGTGCTGGGAATCAAACTCAGGTCCTCTGCAAAAGCAGTCAGTGCTCTTAACCACTGAGCCATCTCTCCAGCCCCAGAACTTTCACAAATTTTAAGAAAGATGTGGACACACTCCAGAAACTTAAGAATCTCCAGTGAAATAAACCCCAAATAATCACTCCAAAACACACTGTGAACAAACCATCCAAAGTTGAAAGAAAAAATATTTCTCAGCAGAAATCTCATAGGCCAGAAATGAAATGGTTTATTCCAAATCCTAAAGGAAAAGAAACTTCCAGTAAGAACACTATGTAATAAAGCTGTTGTTTAAAACAGTGGAAAAGTAAGGTTTCCATGAGTAAAGGGAAGCTGAGGGAGTTCATCCTGACATGACCTTCTTCACCAGAAATACTAGTGGAGTCCTTCCAGGGGAGATCAAGTGATCCCGTGCAGCTATGAACATACAAAATAGGAAATCTCACAGGTAGAGCTAAGTATCTAATCCAATACAGAATGTTTAGAATTACAGTATTGGTATGCAAATCACTTTTATTTGTGTTATTTGTGGTGATTTGAATATAGACTGTCTCCCATGCAAAAGTTGTCAAGTGAAGACTAGAGAAGACTGAACCAGAATGTTGTGATAATGGAATTCTCAATGAAGGCGCAGGACCATGTTTTAGTGTTTCTGCTGTCAAGCTAGGATCATGTCTGGAATTCAGCTACAGACCCTAGAATCTACCAGGAGTGAATTTGTTACTACGTGGGAATCCTTTTCTCCTCCCAAGTTCTATATCAGTTCCCCTGAAATGATCATAGAAGGAAATCAGCTCCATATTAAGTGCACTGTTCAAGTGACCACACTTGATCCAGGCAGGTCCAGAAATTATTATACAAAAGGACAAGGTGATTATAACCACCACCATACGATAAGGCTGTGGCAGAGCACAGTGCCTACTACATGTGAAAAATGGATCTGACCACATCTCCCAGGTCAACAGCATCATATAACAGATCAATATAACAGAGCTGTTTCTCAAGCCAAAGCTGGAATTTTCCTCCAGTCATCTGAACCAAGGTGAAAACTTGAGCCTGTTGTACTCCATCCCAGGCGCACCTCTAGCCAACTTCATTATCCAGGAGGAAGAAATGATTTTTGTCAGATCAGAATTTCAGCAAGATTACTGACAAGAGAGAAAGACATACACATGCATTGCAGGCATCAGCAAAAAGCAGCTTTGTGCAGGTCAGTGTGTGAAATGCTCTCAAAGCCCAGAATTTTTCATGATGTCAAGTCTGAGATCATAAAAGGACATTGTGATGGCTAATCCTGGGTGTCAACTTGACTGGATCTGGGATTAACTGAAATGAGAGAGTCCTTTTTGATTGGATCATCTGAAACTGGAAGATACACCCTAAATTTGGGTTTTGCCTTCTGATGGCAGCCTGTATAAAAGGCCATGGCAGAGGAGAGTGCTTGCTTTTTGTCACTTGCCTTCTCTCTCACTGGTGAGTTCATCAAACCTTCAGTGCTAGATTGGGACTACTGAGACATCCAGCCTCATAGACTGAGTGATTACTGAATTCTCAGCCTCTCCAGTGTGATGCAGCCATTGCTGGACTACTCAGACTCTATACTGTGAGCTAATCTGATAAATCCCTATATATAATATACATACATATGTATTCAATATAGCAATATACTCATATACATAAAATAAAAATAATAAATAAAATATTCATTCTACCAGTTCTGCTTCTTTAGAGAACCCTGACTAATACAGACATGCCGGGGGCTGGAAAGATGGCTTAGCGGACCAGGTTCGAATCCCAGCACCCACATGGCAGCTAACAACCATCTGTAATTCCAGTTCCAGGGGAATCCCACACCCTCCTCTGACCTCTGCAGGCATTGCATGACAAAAGTGTACCTACCTATATGCAAGCAATATACTCATACACAAAATACACATAAAAAAAGAAATAATAATAAAATATTAAATAATAATAATAAAAGGACATGCCATAAGTATCAGCTGCCAATCAATAAGCGGAACTGCACCTATCACCTATCACTTTCAAAAGCAAGGAACACTTTCCAGAGTCATATAATGACCTCAGACACTCATGTGGTTTTCACCGGCAGGCCAATCAAAGACATGGAATACTAATGCATGGCAAATAATCGCCATTCCCAACCTGAGATGATCATCGAGACTCTGACAGTCAAGGTAATAGCCCAGTGGACAAATTTACTGTTTCTATAATGTCTATCATAATGAGGTGAGGTCTGGGGATAAATTGCTGCTTTGTTACTCTGTGAAAAAAGGAACCTTTCTGATCGTGTATACATTTTACAAAGAAAAGGAAGATGGGCCCTTCTACAAAAGCATTCTGAATGTCACCCAGGCACTTTGGCACAAGCAACAGGTAAACAAGGAGCAGGAAAGACAATACTATCGCAAGGCCACCAACAGAGCCATCCTCACAAGGATCAGCCCCTGAAGCAGTATTCTGACACTCAGACTTTTCTTGCTCTATGGAAGAAAAGATTTGTTGCAGTAGTTATAATTGGAGTGATAATCACCACCTTGATAGTGTTATGAGAGTCACCCACTTTCAAATTAGGCACTGGGGACAGATTGGAAGAGCACAGCTCTTATTCCTGCTGGCAGAAACTCAGAGAAGTCCTCTCTAAAGCCCGAGTACTAGGCTTCAGTTCCTTACAGTATTTATAGACAATCCAGTGTCATTCCAGACCTATTCTATCTGGAATGGGTTTGAATTCCTGCCTACATTGCTTCAGGCACAGGTCCTTCTAGCCTACATGACAGGAGACCATGATCTGCCTACATGACTGTGGGTCAGACACAGAGGGCCTTCTAGCCTACATGACAAGAAACCATAAACTAGAGTTTTAGGCAGAAGCATATTTACAGAAGCAGAAGCAAAGGGTAAACAAGCAGTCATTTCCTTAGGCAAGCAAGGATCTATTTCTTAAAATAAGATTTTCGTTGTTTCTTGATCAGCTCTGGGTTTTTCCATTTCATTTCCCCTTTTGATACTCTCTTGACTTCTCTAAGGGGCATCATTTTCTTCTATGTCTCTCACATCTAGCCATTGATAGTCTTGGAGGAACATCTGGAACTTTATGGCCTCTATATGGGAAAAAACAAACTGAGTTAGCAAGTTAAGGATGCAAGGACTGACAAAAGGCGTAAGGAGAGGGTTGGTTAATGGGAGGAGTCAGGATGCAACTCAAGATATAATTTCCAAGAGCTCCAAGAATCATCTAGTTCTTGTCTCCTCTTTGTAATTTTTTCTTTTAGTTGTTGGTCCATCTCTCTCTCTCTCTCTCTCTCTCTCTCTCTCTCTCTCTCTCTCTATCCCTGGCTTGTTTACATAAAAACAACATTCTTCACTTAGAAAGAGAAATAGATCTCCCTTTTCAGCTGTTAGTAAGTTTAGTCCTCTTCTGTAAAAGTTGATTGCTTGGGGACCCCAAGGTCTAGTAAAATTGTTTACATTGCTTTCTTAAAGCCTGCCTAAATTTAGATAAGCCAATTACAAAATAGACAAGCAGACTGAATGCATAATGTTAAATGATCTCAAAGCACATAATTAACTTGGTTATAAAATTAGATAGTTTCCATTTGTAATAGAAGGCATTTCAGAAAAGTCATTCCCACAATAAACCATCACAACTCTACTCCTTGTCAAGTTGATGCCCAAATATCTCACTTTTAAGATCGTGTATTCCATCCCTGGTCCCCATGGGCTCATAGACATCTCATAAGGTAAAATGTGTTCAGTCTAATTTCAAAAACATTCAGTCTTGAGGCTGGAGAGATGGCTAAGTGGTTAAGGGCACTAGCTGCTCTTGCAGAGGACCCAGATTCAGCTCCTAGCACCCACATGGCTGACAACTGTCTGTAACTCCAGTTCTAGGGGATCCAACACCCTCTTATGACCCTCAGGCACCAGGTGCACATTTATGTGCATGTAGGCAAAACACTCATACACATAAAAAAAATACATAATTCTTAAGCCGGGCATGGTGGCACATGCCTTTAATGCCAGCACTAGGGAGGCAGCAGCAGGCAGATCTCTGTGAGTTCGAGGCCAGCCTGGTCTACAGAGCAAGTTCCAGACCAGTTGGGGGCTACAGAGAGACCTTGTCTCAAAAAGACAAAAGTAAATAAATAAGTAAATAGATAATTTTTAAGTATTCAGTCTTTAACAGATCTAACATTGTTCAGAATATAGGTGCAAGCAACATCTCTTCTGAGACTTGAGCAATCTCTGACTGTGACAAGTTACGTACTTCTAACATACAATGACACACACACAACAGACATTTTCATTCCAACAGGGAGGAATGAGGACACAGCAAGGAAAGACTGGACCAAAGCAAGACAGAAACCCTGCAAGAGAACATCAGGATGCCAAAGGGCTTGGTAGCCACACTTTTCTAGTTCTGCCATCTGCAACACACACAACACACACACACACACACACACACACACACAGAGTCTCTTTTTTGACCCAGGGCTACTCCATGTATGTACTTTCCTTGGTAGATAGTCTATGGTCCTGGAATCCTCACATACTAGTGGCTCCCTTGTGGTTTCAACTTTACCTACACAGTTTCACACAATGGCTTCTCAAGGCTGCATTGCAGAGAATACAACGCTGTCAGCCATTGCTTAGCCATGGTGGCCTTCTCATACCGTGCCATAAGCCTCCATTACTCTCTCTCTTACATACAAAACCAGGACCACATAAACTATGATGCCTAGTTCTGCTGCCAGCTCAGGGTGTAGTTTGGCCTCCTTGAGTCATATTCTCTCTCTCTCTCTCTCTCTCTCTCTCTCTCTCTCTCTCTCTCTCTCTCTCTCTCTCTTTTGCTTCATACTGAAAACCAGTTTCAAACTCACAAGATTCCCCCTTCCTCAGCCCTCAGAAAACCACAATAATATGTGTGTCCAAATGTTAGGAAAAGGCAGGCATGGTGGCACACGCCTTTAATCCTAGCACTCAGGAGACTCAGGCAGGCGGATCTCTATGAGTGCGAGGCCAGTCTGGTCTACATAGTGAGTTTCAGGCCACCTGGGAACACAGGGAGTCCCTATCTCAAAAAAAAAAAAAAAAAAAACCCAAAAAATGGTTGGGAAAAGAATCAAGACATTAATAAAACAACAATACCAAAAAAGATAGGTATGTGGGCTGATGAGATGTCTCAGTGGATAAAGGCACTTGCTGCCAAGCCTGACCACCTGGAATCCACAAGGTGGAAGGAAAGATCCACCTCCTACAAGTTGTTCTTTTTCAAAACTAATGAATTTCAAACTAACAAATGAATTAATTTTTAAGATAGATGTGGACAGATTTTATGTTTGGAGTTAGATGAATAGTTGGTTGTTGGCACATTGAAGTCCTCAAGCATTTTCTGTATAGGTGATCAAACCTAGCCAAGAAGCACTCACTCTACCACTGAATTATAAACCGCATTCTTGTGTGTTTGTTTTTAGCCCTACACTGTAGCACAAATTGACCTAAAAGTCACTGTGTAGCCTACATTGATCTTAACTCCCTAACATGCACCTGCTTCAGCCTCCCAATTGAATGCTGGACTGACACGTGCACCACTACCATTGCCACACTTCTTTCCCCCATTTTTTCTAAATTTTTCCTCATGAATTTTTTTCCTCCCTCTTTGCCTCTCCTTTCTCCACTTCCTCCCCCTCTCACCCCACTCCCCCCCATCTCCTCCTCTTCTTCCTCCCCTGGATCCTTGGTTCAGTCCTTGGTTTGTTTGCTCTCTTCTTTAGACAGGGAGAGAGTCCTGTTGAAATGTTGCAGAATATTCCTACAGAGAGACAGGACATAGAAGCTTTCAGCAAGGAAACAGCGTTTTTCTGTGCCTGCACCCACTCAGTGGATTCACACCCAAAGGCTGAGCCCTGAGCACAGCCAGGCATTGCCTTATATACCCTTGGTTAACTCCCCTTTACATTTTAGCCTGCTTGTCTCCATTATTTGGTAACAACCATTCTGATTGGGTGGTCCATGGCACAGGGTGCCCATGAGCACAAAAAAATTGGCACAAACTTCACATAGAATGCATTTGAACATAAGGTGACATCCTTCCCCCTTATCCCACGTGGCCCATTGCCCTAGGCTGGCACTCGGCTTCCCTAAGTGGCACTCTACTTACTGTCCAGCCCATCTGACCCTTCCAGTGTACTCAGTGTTGCTATTCTGGTCTGAAAGATGACTTCAATAATCCCTTCCCCTTTCTTTTCTTCTTCCCTTTCTTTCTTTTTTCTTGCTATGTAGACCAGGTTGGCCTTGAATTCACAGAGGTCTTCCTGCCTCTGCCTCCCGAGTTCTGGGATTAAAGATATGTGCCACCATGCCCAGCTGTTCTTTTACTTTTCTTTCTTCCCCCTTCCCTTTTTGTCTCAGGATACATGCTCCTTTTCTGACCTTCTTTAGCCATGAGGAACCAACTTTGAAGTGCCTGGAGTTGCATAGCACCTTGAAATCCATAACTCTGGTAGTTGCAGAAATCAAACACTAGGTATCACCTGTTTACCTCATATCAAATGGATAGTGTGTGTGTGTGTGTGTGTGTGTGTGTGTGTGTGTGTGTGTGGTGTACCTCCAGCACACAGTGTGTCCCTGTGCTTACACATTTCTTTTAGTTTGTTCTTTTTAACCACATGACTATGCTTCTCTAGTTTTCTCTGTGTCTTAATCAAGATTTTAGTGTAATTTTTTTGGAATTCATGGTGGTGAGATTGTTGTAGTATGGCACACCCTCCCCCACCTCATCCCCACCTCACTCCCTTACAACCATGCCAACTAACTAAAACAAGACAGTGATACCTAGGTCTACGGAAATGGTACTGGAGCTGTTAAAACACCCTAGCAGAAGGAGGATGGAAGGGTCATAGAACCCTCACTTGGGATTCCAGCCATCCAGACTCTTCCTGTCCGCACTGACCCAATACAGATGACCGTGGTGATACAGGAGAAAACGGGGTCCCTTCTTAGGGTTCTTAGTCTCATTCATAAAATAATTTAAGAATGGACTCTAATGGAAGCTTTAGAACAATTTTATAATAATTTAAAGGGAAAAATTCCTCAGGGCAGTCAGGCCATTCATTTCAGCAGCCTCCCTAAGGAGAAAGATGGAGGGGAGAAAAAAAAGTCACAAAGCCATGCTGGTCTAGAACCGGCAGGGAGGACAGACACATAGCAGCCACAAGGCAAGGAGGGAGGGGGAACTTTAGAGAAAAAGTAAAGAAATCCAAAATGTTGGAGCATCCCAGAGCACTGAGGAAAGCATGGTTAGAAAAGACATAGAAAGAAGAAAAAGAGAGGCTATGCTCAGGCCAACTACTGTGGCCTGGTCCAAGGCACTGCGCTAGGGGGCAGGGATTCCAGGCGGGAAAAGCACACCATCTCATTAATGTACTAGGTACTCAGCCCATCTCTTTAGTCCAGGAGATTAATCCGGCAAAACTGGAAAGTTAGGGCTCAACTCAGACCAGAGATATTCTTCTCTTGACCAGATTTCTCTTGGTACTGTAACATTGGCAGCTACAGGAAGTAGAAGATTAACTGAGATCAAGACTCCATGATGCAGCTCCCAGGAAGTCCTCATCCCTGGACTTTGTGGAGATGATATAACACCTGTTATGGAGAGGTGTGGGTGAGGTCACATACCCTCCTGCAAATAATATGTAACCTCTTACCCATGCTTTTGTTAGAAATAAAATCTGCGGTCCAAGGACCCCATCAAAACTACATGAAGAACACACAAAGGTAACTTGGCAAGGCAGCTTTTACTTTTTCAAAAGGGTGCCTTGCATGGTCACCCAGATACTGCAAGTGCGCATGCCTTGAAGTTTGATAGGTTTTTATCCATAACACAAGAGTACTGTGTCTTTTCCCATTGACTGGGTTCAACCTCACAGACTTTTGCATTTGACTGGGTTTTTTTGTTTTGTGTTTTTTTGTTGGTTTGTTTTTGGTCTTTTTGAGAAAGGGTCTCCCTGTAGCCCCAGCTGGCCTGGAACTCATTGTGTAGACCAGGCTGGCCTTGAACTCACAGAGATCCGCCTGCCTCTGCCTCCTGAGTGCTAGGATTAAAGGCGTGCCCCACCACGCCTGGCTGCATTTGACTGTTTTAAAAGAATCAGCAAAAGGGTCTGGAGAGATGGCTCAGCAGTTAAGAGCACTGACTACTGGTCTTGCAGAGGACCCAGGTTTGATTCCCAGCACCCACATGGCAGCTACAAACCATCCTTAACTCCAGTTCCAGAGGAATCCGAAGCCCTCTTCTGACTTCTGCGGCATTGCACTACACCGGTGCACTCACATACATGCAGGCAACACACTCAAACACATTAAAAAAAAATTTATAAAAAAAGAATCAGCAAATGAAATGAAGGAGAAGGGGGAAAAGGTTGGCCAAAAGGGAAAGGGCTCAACCACCCTAGGCCATCAGGTTCCTGGAATGCAGCATGGGCTTTTGCACAAACAAAACCCCAACACTCAGGAAGAAGAGGCAGGTGGATTTCTGTGAGATCAAGACCAGCCTGGTCTACATAGTAAGTTCCAGGCCAGCTGGGGCTACAGGGAGACCCTTCCTCAAAAATAAATAACAAATCAAACCAGTGTCCTCTGCAAGAGCAGCCAGTATTCTAAACCACTGAGCTATCTCTCCAGCCCCATCTTGCTGATATTGAGATAAGGAACTGATTCTTTCATCTCTCTCACAATTAGATCTCTCAGGTCCTGTATACATTCCTCATGGTTTCATTATTGCTGTCCCATCTGGGATCCTTCTGGTGCCAGGACCCCCTGATCTGCTGGATATTCTGTTTCCCAAATAACCAATGCAGCCTTCCTAATCAGCATTCTTTCTTCTCCCAAGAACAGAATGATCGGGATAGACATTAATTCGGCCCAGGTATAAAACTTATCTAACTGGTCTGGCACCCTAAAGTGGTTCTCTAATGAGAATTTAAGTTCTCTTTTTGTATTTCTGATCTCAATGCTAGTTATCCAGGTATTTTAAAAATCCACTTCCTGCCGGCGTGGTGGCACACGCCTGTAGTCCTGCACTTGGGAGGCAGAGGCAGGCAGGATCTCTGTGAGTTCAAGGCCTGCCTGGTCTACATAGTGAGTTCCAGGCCAGCTGGGGCCACAGGGAGACCCTGTCTCAAAAAAGACCAAAAAAGCCCCGCGTGGTGGCACACGCCTTTAATCCCAGCACTAGGGAGGCAGAGGCAGGCGGATCTTCTTCGAGTTCAAGACCAGAATGGTTTACAGAGTGAGTTCCAGGAAGCTGGAGCTACAGGGAGACCCTGTCTCAAAAAGACCAAAAAAAAAAAAAATCCACTTCCTCTCCCACCAAGGAGAACTTTCCTAAAGGGAAATGAAGTCTGAGTCCAGGGTTTCTCCTAGGGAGTCAGAGAGGAGAGATTTTGGAGACCTTCACATTTAATTTTTTTCCTCATCTGGGACAAGAAGAAATATATAAAAGGGATGGGGGAGCCTCTGGTAGTTGAATGCTGTACTCATAAACTACCAGCCAGAAAAATCCCTTCCTTAAGTTTCTTCTGTCAAGTATTTTATCACAGCAATGAGAAAAGTAACAACAGAAAAACTGTACAGAGAAGTGGGCTTTTGCTGTGATAACCTGACCACATGGTTCTTAGGCCTTTAGAACTGGTTTGCAGGAGGAATGTGACATGACAGTAACAAGACAGACCCTGCCCCACAAGATGGAAGAAGAAAACCAACTCCCCAGAAATGTTCTCTGACCACCATGTATGCTCCATGACACATCCTTGCCTACATTCACACACACATACATCATCTCATATACACATGACACACACACTCATAAAAAGTAAAAATTAAACTTAAAAAAAAGATGAGCTTGCCGGGCATGGTGGTGCACACCTGTAGTCCCAGCTCTTGGGAGGCAGAGGCAGGCGGATCTCTGTGAGTTCAAGACCAGCCTGGTCTACATAGTGAGTTCCAGGACAGCTGGGGCTACAGGGAGACCCTGCTTCAAAAAGACCAAAAAAAAAAGGATGAGCTGTTATATGTCCAAGTGCATTAAACATGAGAAAATGACTGAAAACTGTTTCAGGGAGCATGTGAGTGAACGTTAACTGTTGATGATTATCAGTATGTAATCATATGTGAATAAGTAAGGATAAATACTGATAACAAACACACAGGAATGATTACATAATAAATTCCTACATTTCACTGACATTTCCTAGCAAGCCTCAATTCAACCATAATATATAAACCACCATTGTTTACCTGATGTGTAAAGTTTTTAAATATTTGGATTTGGGGACAAAACCAAGAATGATATTGTGAACAACATAAAAAAAGAAGCTTGTTGAAAACTTTGGTCAATTGGTTATACCCAAACTTATTCTACGGACAAGCTGATATGCAAGGAAATGTATTTAAAGAGCTGCAGCAAACCTATCTTCCATACATTCCAGGTGTCATCTGTGAGACTCACGTAGACTTTCAGAAGCTGTTACTGTGGAACCCAGGCTGTCTGCAACCTGTAGAGCTCTGCCTGCCAAGTGTTGGGATTACAGGTGTGCACTACTATACCTGGCTGTATTTCATTGCTATCTTAAACCTTAGTTGATCTGTATCAGCACTACGCACTCATCACTACTACCAAATGCTCTGTTTACCTCAAAGTTGATAATGAAACTTCATACATTATCTGTGAGACCAATGAAGGCTCTGTTTAGAGATGATACATAACCTGAGAATTTAACATAAACTCTTAGGATCACTTAAACCCAGGTAAGAATTATGTCTTTCACTGGGCGTGGCGCATGCCTTTAATCCCAGCAATCCAGAGGCAGATACAAGTGGATGTTTGTGAGTTCGAGGCCAGCATAGCGAGTTCCAGGCCAGCTGGGGCTACAGGGAGACTCTGTCTCAAAAAAGACAAAAAAAAAAAAAAAAAAAAAAAGACCGGAGACCAATTGATTGGCACTCAACTTTGATGGCTTTAGGGCTTATAATTCACATATATCAACAGTTCTAATTTTCTTATGTATATTTCTGTGATGCAGAAATTATGTTTTCCATATTAATAATGAACTCTCATATACAATTTCTCAAATACAATGTAAAAGAAGCTGAAAATAAACAGCTTACTGCAGATGTATTCATTTTCTCTGCTCCTAGAAACATACAGAGGAGTTTGGAATTGCTATTGAAAGAGCATGGATAGATGGGACTGGTGAAGTAAACAGTGTGACTTGCTTCCTTATGATACTGCAGAAAGTATACCATAGCTGGGAACAAAAAAGAAAGAAAAGAAGAGGGAAGTTGAGGGGGGAACAGAAGAACAGAAGCCACCTTCCCCCCCCCCCCATGTAGAATAGTCCAGTAGTGCCACGGAAGTGAAAAACTACAGAAGCAGGAAGTGGGTGGTCCATGTAAATCTACCTTAGACAAAGATCTGCTTCAAGAAGCAGGGAGACAGGCCTCAGTCTACAAATGTCCCCTGGAACAGGAGATTCCTAGGTGCCAACCTTCTCAGGTAGACACTTTAGTGGGGGCTAAAGATGATAAATCTTTGTACTGCTGGACACTGTATTCCTGTATTGCTCAAATCATCGGAGCCCAAGGTTGAGGCCTACTCCAGAATGGAGTTCAGTAGAGCCAAACTGGTCTGAAAAATGGAATCTTACTCACTCACAGGCTGGATGATACAAACTCAACTTGTGTAGAAAAGTGATAACTAAGATCCTAGTTCAGATATAATTTAACACATTTTCAGAAAACTGCCTCCTGTAGACTGTGAAGGTGCTGAAGGCAATTCTAGCCTTTGTTCCATCATTACTTCCTTCTTACCATGCTGGCAGCCCCTCCACTGACTGCTCAGGTAACCTCAGCTCTTCCTTCTACTACCAGCCCCAGGGTCACAGAATGAAGGGTCGGAAGGAAGGAGTGCAGCCTCTACAAAACCAAGCATCAATGAGGTCCAGCTGGGTCTGCCCACTCAGAAAGGTGCAAGCTTCCTTTTTCTTTTTGTCTTTTTTTTTTTTTTGGATGCTAGCCAGAACCTAAGTATGCTTTTTCCATAAATTTGAGCTTCCCTCTCTAAAGCCACCATCCCACACACACACTCCCCACCTTGTGGCTACCTGCTGCCATGTGGCAGCTCTCCATGCTGACTCAAATAGCGTGGATTTTTCCGTCTCTTCCTCTGGGCAGCTGTTGTGATTTGCAGGCACACAGTTGATAACATTTACATACATGCAGGAAAAACGTTCATACACGTAAAACAAATCTTTTCTTTTTTTTCTTTAAAGGGGGCTGGATGGGGCTGGTGAGATGGTTCGGCGGTTAAGAGCACTGACTGCTCTTTCAGAGGACCTGGGTTCGATTCCCAGCATCCACATGGCAGCTACAAACCATCCTTAACTCCAGTTCCAGAGGAATCCGAAGCCCTCTTCTGACCTCTGCAGCATTGCACGACACGAGTGCAGTCACATACATGCAGGCAATACACTCATACACATAAAATAATAATAATAAATAAAATATTTAGGGGTTGGGGATTTAGCTCAGAGGCCCTGGGTTCGGTCCTCAGCTCCGGAAAAAAAAAAGACAAAATAAAATATTTTTTTAAAGGAGAGGGCTGGAGAGATGGCTCAGCAGTTAAGAACACTAGTTGTTCTTGCAGAAGACCCAGGTTCGAATCCCAGCACCCACATGGTAGCTAACAACTGTCTGTAACTCCAGTTCCAAGGGATCCAACAGCCTCTTCTGTCCTCTGTGGGTATTGCATGACACAGGTGCACTCACCTACATGCAGGCAATATACACATACACATAAAAATAATAAAATATTTTTTTAAATGTAGCACAGAGGGAGATGTGAAGACAAAGAGGTTTTATGTGGTCTTGAAATTAATTTACCAATTTAACTTAAATTTTTTCAACTATATGCTAATTATAGGAGACTCCTTTTAATTTTTTATTATTTATTTATTGTGGGGGGTACACACAGGAGCACATCCATTTGAAGGTCAGACGACAAGTCTTAGGAGTGTGTTCTTTCCTGCTGCCCTATGGGATCCAGGGATCAAATTCGGGTTGTCAGACCTGCATGCATCCTACCTGATGAGCCATCTTGCTGGCCTGGGACACATCATTTTCTGTTGTGTTTCAAAACCAGTCAGAAGCAGCTTTTTATAAGGGATCTTCAGGATAATAAGATGGAAATTCCTCAAAACATTAAAAATAGAATGGTTGTAGGGTCCAGCATCCCTACTGAATACAGGCAACAAACATTAACTCAGTCTGTTGAGATCACTATTCTCACTTCAGCATTCTTTGTAGTAGCCAGTATATGGCTGGAATTCATTTTGATGCCCATAAATGGGTAAATGAATAAAGACTATGGAGTAGGATAATTTCAAGTGGCTATGGCTTCTTGGCATGTTGGGGTAATTTTGGCCAGGGGCTCAAACTTTTAGTGACATAGGTACAAGAAAATCAAGCGTTCTGTACAACCTGGTGAGGATTTAGTATAATTCATTATTGAGAGGTACTGACAGAACAGAGGCAGAGTGTCTAAGCACAAAAAAAGATTATTATGTAAAATGATAAGTGTAAGTAACTAGATTTAGTTATTTCACCATACATATGTATATATGCTCTACAACATGTATATACACTCTAAAACATACACACTCTCTCTCTCTCTCAAGCTACTGCATATGGAAAATAGATACAATTTATTTTTCAATGAAATCAATAAATAACAAATTTTTGTCTCAGAAACAGTTATTTGTCCCCACGCCTATGGGTTGCCTTCATCCAGGTAAGACTGACACCATTCAACTAATATAGAGATTGTTGGAGCCTCTCAACACAGTTTCAAGGATGAACTTCCTGGCTCATCCAAAATATACCTTTTATATCCTGCGTTCCATGCTAAGTAGACAGAGGTCAGTTTTCAGAAAAACTCCAAGAAAGCCAGAAAACTATACATGTGCCTCACTCTGTCTCTCTCCTGAGGGAGAGGGAAGTTCAGAGATTTTTTTTTTCATTATATATTGGGGAAGTGCTAAATCGGGGAAGAAGAACTCTGGTTGACAAACTCTGATAGCAAATCTTCTTTCTCCATATACTTAGGACCACACTTAGCTTTGCTCACCTGGCATGCTGTGAACTCTCAACCAGTTCTGGGTGCTCTCAAAGTCTATTTGGTCAGGATGATGTTGTGAAGTTTATATACCACTCAAGCAATGGGGGCCTTTGCTTTCTACTCTTCTTGTGTTGTTCCAGGCTTGGTGTATATTCATGTATGAGACAGGGTCTCCCTGTAGCCCCAGCTGGCTTGAACTCACTATGTAGACCAGGCTGGCCTTGAACTCACAGAGATCCACC
>NW_008353596.1:4568085-4589294 GCF_000622305.1 Nannospalax galili
TCTAAAGGCATACACCACCACGCCCGGCAACAAAAATATTCTTAAAAAAAAGAACAGACGAGCCGGGCATGGTGGCCCATACCTTTAATCCCAGCACGCACTCAGGAGGCAGAGGCAGGCAGATCTCTGTGAGTTCAAGGTCAGCCTGGTCTACATAGTGAGTTCCAGGACAGAAAGGGAGACCCTGTCTCAAAAAGACCAAAGGGGAAAAAAAAAAGGACACCAGGTGTGGTGGCACACATCTTTAAGCCCAGCACTCAGGGAGGCAGAGGCAAGCAGATCTCTGTGAGTTTAAGGTTATCCTAGCCTACATAGTGAGCTCCAGGTCAGCTGGGACTACAGGGAGACCCTGTCTCAAAGAATAACAACAAAAAACTTAACCCAATGTAAGTAAAAACACAATTCTGGATCAGACCAATTTGTTGATAGACCACATGTTTGCAGAAGTCAATATCCACAGCAGTTTTTGAAATACATCTTTCCTCTAAAAGAGAATTTGGGGAATCTGAAAAGGGACTCATCTATGCTTTAATTAATAATTTAACAATTTCAAATGTGCCATTGGGATAAGCCTTCATTCAAACATTTCTGTAGACAAGAGATTTAAAAATAAAAAGCAAATTTCTAAATGTGATCAATTAGAAAGTTCTCTTAGGAAGAGTTTATTAGTCTGCAGTCAGCACACAGGTCTTTCCTGTGTCAAAGTAAACAGTCTTCTGTTGCACATCCATTATTGTTTAATCAAAATCTAGATATACACACTTGGAAAAACCCAGTACACATATAAAGAAAGTCTTTACTAAGGAATATAACCTAAAAAAATTCCAAGAATATTTGTATTGGGAAGAATACTTATCAAGGTAACAAAATTCATAACAATTGTGACAATGGCTCAAATCCTAGTAAGTATCAGTATACTAATTTTCCAAAGAACCTCTACAGGTATGAAATCTTTCACCAACACCCAAAACTTGCTATTTATCAGTATACCCAAATTCAGAAAAAGCCTTGCAAGAGATTGTAGGCACAGCTTTTACTCAAAGCTCAAATCTTATTAAACATAAAGTTCATAATGGAGAGAAGCCTTACAAATCCAATTAACATGGCAGTCTTTGACTATTGCTCAACCCTTACTAGATACCAGAGAATTCAGACAGGGGACCCAAAAAATGTAAAGAATGTGATAAAGTCTTTAGCCGTGGCTCGACCCTTACTCAGCACAGGTGAATTCATACTGGAGAGAAGCCATATAAATTAAAGAATGTGATAAATCCTTTAGCTACTGGATAAGCCTTAAACAATATCACAGTGGGCTGGAGAAATGGCTCAGCAGTTAAGAGCACTGGCTGTTCTTGCAGAGGACCAGAGTTCAGCTCCCAGCACCAACATGGTGACTAATAACCATCCATAACTCCAGTTCCAGGGGATCCGATGCCCTCTTCTGACCAGGGTTCAAGCTTTACAAAACACCACAGAATATAACCTGGAGAACGCTACAAATGTTAGGAATGTGTCAAATCCTTTCATAAAAGTGTAAACGTTTTTGACATCAGAGCATTCATAGTGGAGAGAATTCTTGTGGACATAATGACTGTAGAAAAACTTTTGTCTCAAATATACATCTGAGAAAATAGAAAAACATATTAACAGGAGAAATTAATTATTTACAGATATAAGGAGTATAGAAGGCCTTCATTCATACTTCAGACTCTAAGATGATTGCTACTGGAGATAAAAGCCACAAATATAGAGAATACAGGGGAACTTTTTTTTTTAACAGTACTAGCTAGGGCCTCACATACTAGATAAGCACTCTACCATTAAGCTACATTCCTAGCCCAACAACATCTTTATTGCTTAATATTTACACGGATGGATAGATGGCTCAGCAGTTAAGAGCATTGACTTCTCTTGCAGAGGACCAAAGTTTGGTTCCTATCACCCACATGGCCTCTAACAACCATCTGTAACTCCAGTTCCAGGGTATCTAGCACCCTCTCTGGCTTCTGCAGGCATTTCATGAATGAGTGCATTCACATACATGCAGACAATACACTCATATATATAAGACTAAAAATAATTTTTTAAAAAAGATTTACTATATATTACTAGTTGATATGGAAATGTATCCTCACAGACACCAGAGAATTAATTGTGCAGGCAACTCACTTCCAAAGAAATACAATTGTCTTATATAGCCAAAGTTTCCCTATACCCTTGCTTTTAGATGCTCTCACAAAGACAATTATATCCAGGGAACAAGACTTCTCTAATCTGCATTACTGCGGAGACCAGACAGTAGATTTTTAAATGCTTTATTCAGATTATGTGCATTTTTGTTAAATAAAAGTGCCTATTTCTAATAAGCTGTTACTGCTGTGTTTTAAGTGAGGGGCCGCAGATGTTACACTTTTCCATCCCTACTCAAGTTTCTAAGTAACAAGTATTAACAATACACCCAGGTGGATGGTGAAATAACTTGACTAGCAACCATTTTCCCAGTGTTACTGCACTTCAAATTATTTGGAGACAATTATTCTCATCAATTACATCTTACTTCTTTTTGTAGGTACTGGGTCATGACAATCAGAAAAGATATTACAGGAATGTAACAAGAAGCCCTAGATTTCTGAATCTTGAATTTTACCATAAGTAAAATTTTACTTCATAATTGTTTTCACTGATCATCTTGTTGCCTACAAAACACACAAAGCTTTGGTTTTGATTTACACTAGCTGAAATATACATCATACTATTAAGCCTTAAAATCAAGGAGCAAATGCTAGAGGCAGTAATAATACTAATGTAGGAGTATCTACTGTGCCTATCCACAAAAAAGAAGGGTTATTGAAATGAAAGATAAATGAGAATAGTTGATAGCTTATTAACAAACTAGAAATCTCACATATCTGAACATTTCTCACATAGCTGAACATTTTTAGCTTGTGAACACTGAGCTTTTTTATTCTAAATAGTCTAGTCATTCTTTTAAAAATCTCCCAGTGCCAAGACAAGCGAGAAGGGACCTGGACTAGGCGGAGACACCAGTTCTCCCAGAGAAGAAAGGTTCTGTTCTGATTAGGCCATCACACCATGGATGACACTAAATCAGTGCATGCCCTAGGGTCATCAGTGTGAGCACTCCCAGGGAACGAGTTTGGACCTCCGTACCACCACTGCTGCACCATTTCCTTCCAGCCCACTCACCATGCACAGCAATTTGGCCATCTCTTGCAAAACAATCCTCAGTCCTCAGAAATCATTCCCACAATGCCATTATTTCCACAGTTACCCTTCAAAACCCACAGAAATAGCAAGAGGACTGTTGTACCACCACCTTGAAGCTCTGCATCTGCACAAGCAACTAACCATCCACCAGCCTAAACTTCTGGCCACTGGGTCATAATCTCTACTTACATGAGAAGATTCAAGCCAGACTCTAGCACCTCATGGTGTTAGCATCTGTTCCTAACCCAGAAAAGAAAGATGAAACGAGGGTTGAAACAAACTTCCTCTAGGGTGAGCACAGCCTTGTTGGCTCCTCCATTTCAGATCCCCAGACTTCAGAGCCGAGACAACACATCTGTCTGTGTTCTAGCCACCCAGGTCCTGGTACCTTGTTAGGCATACCTGGGAAAATGACAGGCACATTATGGTTCACACATCACTCTCTCCAGACCACCCCACAATCTAGTGAGAGTATCATTGCCCTTTGCAGGCCATATCTGCTGAGCTATGATCACTTTCAGGTCTGATCATCTAGTAGCTCTGGCTTCAGTTCTTTCGTTCCTTGGAACAGTGGAAGGAGGAGGACAAGGAACAGCAACAGGTGAGACTTCCTGGAGCCATTCAGTGAGCCTCCACCCTGCTGATCCTAGATCCCCAAAAGCTCAGAGATGGACAACCCCACTTGCTCACAGTTCCACCACTCTCCGCACCTCCATCCATCCACAGTTTGGAACAATCAAGATGTCCCTTTTAGTCTCAGTAGGAAAGGCACATCAGGAAGGCACAGCAAAAGGACACCCTACTTGCTCATGGTGTCTCACCAGTGTCTGCTGGGCTCAGACTGGCCCTTTAAGGGTCTGAGGATAGACCAGGCTGCTGTAACACCCCCTTATCAGGCCTGGGACAAAGTCAGAAAGGGGAGAGGGAAGGGGAGGGGCTGGTGTTAAAATATTGTATATGGATGCCTCTCCCCACAAAGGTAGAACAGAAGGAGTAAGGAGCAGCATGCTGCTTCCATCCACATGGCCTCTGTTCAACACATAACTGCCCCTGTCAGGAGTTCCATACTCAGCCAAGGGTCAACCCCAGAGCCTTTAGTTCATTTCCTCCAAATATACATGATACATCTGGCTGAGATAGGGTTTAGAAACTGAGTCTGTTGCCTGCCCAGGATAGAAGGGAGGGAAATGCCCACCTCCCTTACAGGTATCAGGCCCTACTGGACACAGGAAAAGCCACAGGCTCAGGCTTCAGGGGCTCAAGGCCCTGGGTATTTTCTGGGAAATGCAAAATACAGTAGCCACTGCTGCTGCTGCCCTCGGAGTCTTGTGGAGCTGGCCTGGTGGGGCACACAGGGGCCCAGTCCTCCTGCGGCAGGTAGGCAGATGGTTGTCCCTCAAACTCCACACACCCAGCTGGCAGCACATGCTCTGAGCTTGGGTGTCCTAGGAAACTGGAGCCTGTACCCTCCTCCTCCAGGCTGGAGAATTGCCAGGGGCATGCTGGGCTGTAGGTGAGCACTGTGATGGCCTCCCAGATGCTGGACTCTGAGCCTCCTGGTGGAGTGTTGACACCATCCTGGGTTGGTTGTAGTCCAGTTCTGTGTGCCCCTATCCAGGTCTGCAGGAGAGCAGGGGCAGAGGTAAGTCTCAGGCAGCATGCTCAGGATTTGTTCTGGGAGCAGCAGCCTCCTGAATAGACTCAGCCTTCCTCCTCCAGGAAGCTGTAACACCCACTCCCAGAGTCAGGCAGTGCCTATACGCCAAACATCCCATCTTCCTCCCGTGAGTCCCTGATTTCAGCACAAGACCCTGAGTCTCTTTGGATCTCCCCTCAGTGCCCTCCACCCGCAGCCCAAGGTCCCAGGCTCACAGCAGCATGAAATAGGTGCCAAGGACAAAGTAAGAAACATGACAGATGGTGACAGTATTAAAAACAGAACAAAACCATGACAGAATACTCTCCAGAATTGTCCAGCAGTGACAGATATGACACCTTTCTGCATGCCACTACACACACATAAAAGAGACACAATCAAAACCCTCTGGGCCAGGGCTGGAGAAATGGCTCAGTGGTTAAGAACACTGATTGTTCTTGCAGAAGACCGGGGTTTAAATCCCAGCACCCACATGGCAGCCAACAACTGTCTGCAACTCCAGTCCCAGGGGATCCAAAGCCCTCTTCTAACCTCCGTGGGCATTGCACGACACGGGTGCACTTACCTACATGCAGGCAATACACACATACACATAAAATAAAAATAATAAATAAATAATTTTTTTTAAAACCCTCTGGGCCAACAGGAGGCCTGAACCTCCCAAAGGAGGCTGCCTCTGCAATGACCAGATGCCTCCACCAAATATGTCCTATAGTCCACACCCTCCACCACTGCTGTGCCCTGGAGAACTGACCTACAGCACCAACCCAGCCCCCTTGGTAACCCTTGACACATGCCATGGTGTCTACAACAGGGATAACACAGTCCAGGGGCCATCAAGACTCTGTCCCTCTTAGCCTTTTCCTCAGCAGCCTGCACTCTTGACACTTATATTCAAGACCTTGAGAGTAGAAGAGGTCTTTATCAAAAAAAAAAAAAAAGAAAAAAACGAGGGTCAGTTGATCCTGACCCCAGAGAGGAACATGGTGTCAACAGCAGGAATGTCAAAACCACTCACGGGCATTCCACCCCAACCACCAAGGGAGCATAGTCTGCGACAGACTGCACAGATGGCAAGCATGGCCATCAGGGACACCAATGAGTCACCCAGGAGACCAGGACAGGACAGGAATTCCACAGTGGCCACTAGAGATGCTGCCCATGGTCCAAGGACTAGATAGTTCCATAGTTTGGGAGAAGGAGGAGGAGAGAGGAAGGGGTGAGACAGGATAGCCAAGCAGGCCCCCATTTGCTCCTTGAGGTGACTAGTTCCCTCAGCAGCATAGCAAAGGCAGCTGAGTCAGGAGGGTGTTTACAGTTTTCCCATCAAGAATGAAACTAGAAGTTGGGCGTGATGGCACAGGCCTTGAATAATCCCAGCACTCAGGAGGCAGAGGCAGGTGGATCTCTGTGAGATCAAGACCAGTCTGATCTACATAGTGAGTTCCACGCCAGCAGGGGGGTGGGGGGATTACAAGGAACCCTGTCTCAAAAAAAAATGGAGGAGGAGGAGGGAAGAAGGAAGGAAGGGGGGAAGAAGGGGAATGGGAAGAGGAAAAAGAGAGCAAGAGAGAGAGAGAGGGAGAAAGGAAGAAAGAAAGAAAGAAAGAAAGAAAGAAAGAAAGAAAGAAAGAAAGAAAGAAAGAAAAAGAAAGAAAGCAGGAAGGAAGGAAGGAAGGAAGGGAAAGAAAGAAAGAAAGGAAGGAAGGAAGAAAGAAAGAAAGAAAGAAAGAAAGAAAGAAAGAAAGAAAGAAAGAAAGAAAGAAAGAAAGAAAGAAAGAAGAAAATAATGGAACTGGAGACCCAGGAACAAAAGAAATTAGCAACAGAAAATACAGCAAAATGTCTGTACATTAGAGACACAGGGTACAAATTTAAACCCATTATATATACAAAAGAGGCTCAGCGCATGGACAAAAGCCTCCTTGCTTGCCTGTGCCCTGTCCAAGCCCAGACCCTGGACAATCCAGATTTGTGGGCCACATCTGCCCTCTGAAATGCCATAGCTGCCCTCTACAGTGCCCCCACTGAAGTTCCCCTGCACACACCTGGAAGTCCCCATTGTGCACACTGTAGAGGGGATGGAAGAAGGCTGCTGGGGAGGGAACATTCTGATAGAAGATTCTCTTCACCCTGAGGTCAAGAAGAAACAGTCAGGACACACAGGACCCAGTTATGAGCCTTTCCCAGTGCCCCATCCAGAAAGCCTAAGGTCATTGCCAAGACTTGAGCTCCCTTCTACCCGCAGGAACTAGCCTGCCTCATCCAGCTGTTGTGCCTTCTCCCTCTCACTACATCCAAACCTGTCTTCAAAGGGCCTGGTATAGCTACACATGCCTATCATTCCAGCTACTCAGTAAGCTGAGGCAGGAAGATCACTCAAGCCCAGTTGTTAAAGACAGAGTGGGCAATATAACAAGAACCATCAAAAAAATTAAACCTCTGGACAAATCTCAGGACAGGAGCCAATGTGTATCACTGTGGCCTCTCAGGCTAATGCCCTATGTAACTGATTTATACCACAGTCTGTGTCCTTTACAGGGTACTTCCAGTGGTGGCTTCAGACCTGAAAGTAATCAGCTGTGTCCTTAGCTCTCAGACAGAGCAAACAATTTCCAGGGATCACATCTGTGCCATGAACAGACAGCTATGGCTCCCCAGACACACACACACACACACACACACACACACACACACACACACACACATATACTAATACCTGTGTGCCCCAGGTCACTCACTCACATGCATTCATATATGTAGCTCTAGTATACTCACCCACACATGCACACACATATGCACTCTCACATGCACACCACAGGACAGTCATCCACATGTTCACACGTACTGCCATTTGTGTAATACACTCATACACTTGTCCATAATGCATTTCCATATGCAGCCCAGAACACACACATACTCGCTTACACACTTGTACACACACACCCACCTACCTGGGTGATAGCTTGAATAGAAAGTGGGTCAGGCCACTTAGCAGAAGGAAGATGGACACAGTAACAAGGGTGCTGTCTGACCACCCTGAGGGTGGGATCAGGAGGCCTGTGAGCAGGAAAGGCCCATGGCTGTTAGCAGGCTCAGTATCAAGATGTTCCCCTAAGTCTATGTGACAAAGGGACCACACATACACACACATTAGTTCTCCAAGTCAAAGCAGAAAGAGTTTAGGATGGGTCTTAGAAGTTTGTGTCATGCCACTGAAGACTCTGGGGCGATCTCATCTCTACTTTTCTCTTCCCATCTGCCATATGGCCAGTGGTCAGCACTCGGTCCATATAGTCGACCAAAGAAGACCAAGGTCTTGCCAGCCTCAGACAGAAGTACCAGAC
Source organism: Nannospalax galili (assembly GCF_000622305.1). NCBI lineage: Eukaryota > Metazoa > Chordata > Mammalia > Rodentia > Spalacidae > Nannospalax > Nannospalax galili. The sequence continues at coordinate 4,576,318 of NW_008353596.1, forward strand.
AGTGTGTAGCTCTGGTCATACTTCTTCCTAATGGTGGCCACTAGCTATAGATTCTTCACAGATCTCAGATATAAAGGAAAGGGCCCTAGGTTGGTGAAAGGGTTCTCCGGAGAAACAGGAAAGACAGAGGAGCATAGACCCAGCACAGGCTGCTGCAAAGCAGTCACCACGCCACACCTACCCTTCTGGGGAGAGGAAAAGAGCACAGATTGGCTCCACTCACTCCACTGGCCCTTAAAACATTCCTTGTCTGCCATGTCATCCTCCAGCAGAGCCATGTGAACACGCAGTCTGGCCTCGTAGGTAGAACCAGGATTCAACTCGATGGCTTCAAGCTTGAGCCAGGTCACTCCAACAATATGGTCCTTGTGCCGGGCCTGCTACAGGGTTGGGGGCATTTAACTGAGTGAAATGTCCTAAGGAATGGACACATATGCACCATCAAGCCCACTCACACACACTCATATACATCTACAGGCACATGTACACACACAAAAGCATATGTAAGCTCCCTAGTACACACTCACCCATATAAGCACAAGGCAAAGACACACTCATTAGCACTCACATCTAAACACACATGAAACACACTCACACCCTACTTTCATAGACACAACAAGCACAGGTGTGTGTGCAGCCGGCACATACATACACACCTAGCTCTGATCACTCCTCCTCACCCCCGACTCTAGCCAATCCTAGGAGAGAGAGAGACCCCAGGGAGCTACCTCAGCATTACCTCCCAGGTCTCTTTCTGTCTCTTAAAGGCCAACTCATAGTTAAGATGCGGGATCATGGGCTCCAGAAAAGGACTGATGCTCCAGGTCAGGACACAATGTTCAGAGCTGACATTGCTCTGCAAGTCAGAAGGAGGGTCCAGCTTAACTGAAACAAAGAGAGACCACATGAGGCTGCAACTGCTGTGTGTCTCTCAGCATGGCCAGAACTGGGGATCACAACATTCCCAAGGGGCATGTCAAGACCCCTTCAGACCAGAGACCTCATTGGAAGACTGAGGAAAGCCAAATGGGGAAAGGGAGGCAATGACTTTCTTGAGCTGCTACTGCAATGTAATTTCTGAATCTTGGCTTCCCTTTCCTTCACAATCTACTTCTGAGAGTTCTTACAGATGCCTTCCCGGAGTAATTCTTGCTATGACTGAAGTACGTTTCCAATAGTTCAAACTATAGTCTCTATCCCCAACTGGCCATGTCTTTTCATCCTCTGCCGGAACCCTGCCCTACAGCAGTCACACATGCCCGCCCCTCCCACTGCCCAGTCTTCTTCCAGCCCTGCATCGTGCTTGGCAGGGGTTCTCAGGACCGGAAGTCAAAGGCTGAAAGCCATAACCTCACAGCCAAGCACCAAGGCCACTGCTGACAGGGCTGCCCTGCTCACCATATCTCCACGGCATGTACTGTGAGTCCACCAGGCTGACTTGCTCCTGCCCCAAGATGTAGCGGTGGAAAGTGATGGTGAAGTTATCACTCTGCAGCAGCACTTCCTCAGGGGGCAGCACCAGGGTGCATGTATTGCCCCAAAACATGCACTTGTGCCTGATGCCAGTCACCTGGTTACTGGGAAAGCCATGTGTCAGCCCCACAAATGTTACCACCATGGGGACCCTGTCCTCTCCCCAAATAGGCATGTTCTTTCATCCTCACCTGGTGAAGAGGAGCCAGGCCCTGGAGTCCTCGGCCAACTCTGGACCAGACCAGTGGCAGTCAATCCTGAGAATACTGTTGCTGAGGCAGGTGAATGTCCCAGCCTTCAAACCTGGGGATGAGAATTATGGGAACCCAATGGTAGGAACCTCAAGGCAGAGCTGAGGTAGGCAGGGGGGATATAACTAGATAGATTCTAGGGACACTCCCAAAGGAATGTGTGCCCAAGGGAAGAGCAGGCTGAGAGGCTCTGACAATGGGTGCCCAGGCCAGGCAGACCCAAGAGCTTCGTGAGATAGGAAGATGGTGGGCCACTAGAGGGCAGATCTCAACAGTTTGGGCCCATGCTTTCCCCTGAGACTGGACAGATGACAACTTGTCCCCCACCCCTTAACTCTCTACTCACCCACCTCACCGAGACATTGTATCCAGCCCTCACCTCCTCCCTGCTCTGGGACAGAGCACCCCCAGCAGACACAGGGGCAGACACAGGTGTAGATCAGGAGCCAGATGCCCAGGGCCTGTTTCAGTGCCTCCCTTTCCAAGGTCCAACCTGCAAGAGACTAAACTGTGGGGGTCTTGCTAGGCACTCCATTGGGAGGTGTGCTCCCCATAAGACTGCCTAACAGATGCTCTCATCACATCCTGTGACCTGAACCAGGCATATTTCTCCAAGCTTTACTGATTAAATGAAGGTCAGCAGAGTCACTTGACCCAACCAAAGACTGGTGCTTTTGGGGTACAAGTTGTGCCCCCACACTCAGGGTCCTAGACCCTGAAAGCTGCATACCCACATCTACCTGCCATTCCTCTGTGACTAGGGGCCCCTCAGTGTGATGTGCTGGGCTGACTGTGGTATCTGCACTTTCTGCCTTGGTTCTGACAACTGTCATCTGAAAGGCTGACCATTCATAATACAGAAATGGAGTCACAAGGAGGGCCAGAGCCCTTCTTGGGGTCACATGGCAAGTCTCTATTCATTCTCATTCTCTCTCTCTCTCTCTCTCTCTCTCTCTCTCTCTCTCTCTCTCTGAAATAGATTCCACAAGGTTCTGCCCTAGGAACATAGGGGAGGATGGCAGCAGGTGTCCATACAACAGATAGCTCCTCCCAAACTGCCTATCATACACTGTTCCCAGCTGCTCCACAAAGGGTCAAGACCCTGAGCCCTGGTGTTCATGCGGGAGCCAGATGTGGATGAAGACCAGGTGCTAGGTTTCAGGAAGTGCCTGATTGCATGACTCTACTAAGGCCCTGTCACCCCATTTGCAGCTGCAGATGGCTCACTGATAGCCCCTAGCAGGAAGCAGGGCCAGCCTGGTTATACAAGCCTGATTAGTGATAAGGAGAGAGAAAGGAAACAGATATGTACAGAGACCACAGTACTAGTCTTCCAAGGGCCCACACATCCTCAGTAGGCAACCCTCAACACAGCAGTCTGTCCTATCCTCACAAAGAGAGACCTCTGTTAACTCTAACCCACCACTCAGCAGCCTGCCTATCTGTCTGCACCCCTAGGAACAGACTACTATGAAGGCCTCATACTCCTCTCAGATAGAGCAACCTGGGTCAACAGTGACATGAAATACAAACTGTCCAGGCAGTGTCTGGCAGTGTCCAGCAAGATGGGGATGGGACTGTCGGCCTACTCTCAGGATATGCGAGGACAGGGTCAGAGAACCTGAAGGAAGATCAGTACAGCCACCACTTCCCAGCTGAGAACTGACATAGACCCCAGGGACATGCTGCAAGTCAGCTTCACTTAGATCAAGTTAGTGCCTCCACTTTTTGTCACAGAAAACAGTGCATCTATATAAACATAGGTATGCGTTGCACACCTGTAATTCCAGTGCACAGGTGGTTGAGGCAAGATGGTTGCCTTGAATTTCAGGCCAAGCAGAGCTACAGAGCAAGACCAAAAAACAGTCGTGGGAAAGAACTCAGGACTAAACATTCCACAAGAAGCTGCAGCCAAGCCCTACTTTTCTTGTCTGTGTGTGTGCGCATGCGAGTGTGCATGCATGTATGTGTGTGTACGCACATGTATATGCATGAGAGGCTCTGATGTTCTACCACTGAGCTATATATTCCAAGCCCTCTTTTTTACTTTTTTTAAAATATTTTATTATTTTTATTTTATGTGTATGAGTGTATTGCCTGCATGTATGTGAGTGCACCCATGTCGTGCAATGCCGTGGAGGTCAGAAGAGGGCTTCAGATTCCCCTGGAACTGGAGTTAAGGATGGTTCATAGCTGCTGTGTGGGTGCTGGGAATAGAGCCCAGGTCCTCTGCAAGAGCAGTCAGTGCTCTTAACCGCTGAGCCGTCTCTCCATCACCTTTTACTTTTTTTTTAAGGATTTTTATATTTTTATGTGTATTTTGCTTTCATGAATGTAAGTGCACCACATGCATGCCTGGTGCCTGGAGAGGCCAGAAGAGGGCATTGGGTCCCCTGGAACTAGAGTTCCATACAGTTGTAAGCTGCCATGTGTGCACTGGGAACCAAACTCAGGACCTCTGCAAGAGCTGCCAGTACTCTTAACCACTGAGCCACCTCTCCAGTCCCTTTATTTTTTATTTTGAAACAGGGTCCCACTAAGTTACCCAGGCTGACCTTAAACTTGTAATCCTCCTGCCTCAAACTTCCAAGTAGCTGGGATGACAGACCTGTGCCACTAGCCTGGCTCCTGCCTTATATCTTTTTTTTTTTCTCATACTGAGAATTGAACCTAGGGCCTTGTGCATGCTAGGCATGCACATTGTCAACTGTGCTACCTCCCCAGGCCCTGCTTTACATCTTAACAGGAGGTGGGAATCCCCTATTCTTCTCCTACCCACCCACAAAGCTCACAGAAGTGGAGGAAGATGGAAGGAGGTTGCTATTTCAATGAACCTTGTCCAGCAGTGTCTTCTCTTCTCTCTGGAGGTAGAAGCAATGAAGACCTTGCTCTCCAGGAGCAGCAGGAGCATGCGACTTATAGAGGCTGTGCCGGGAAAAGATGCTAGAGATGGGAACAGAAGGCAGCTCCCCATCTGGACCACTCAGGATATGAGGGCCTCCTCTAGCACCAGGGGAAGTCTCGAGGCTACTGTGCACAGAGTACATGAAGACACTGGTGATGCCAGTGAAGTGGGGATGTGTAACAGCCAGGATAGGTCCAGCAGGCCAACTGAGTGAGGACCAAGGCCACAGACAATAAACGGGCAGAGAACCTCCCAAAGCACCTTCCCACACACTTCCTGCAGAGCATCTAGTGGAACAGATATCTGTGGCACACTTGGCTGCTGCTTCAAAGGGGTGAGGGCTTCACCCAGATGTACTGGGTATGCAAGGGAAGAAGGTAAGGATGGAGTTCTGAGTAGCAGAGAGAAGCATGGTGCCCAGGGAAGTGACCAGAGAGCTTACCTTAAGCATTCTCTGGTCTTCTGCCTGACTTCTTACCCCATCCTAAAGTGTTTGCCCAGCCTCCAGCCTATCTCCCTTGCCAGATGGGGCAGCTGGAACCAGGCTCAGCCAGCTGTCTTCCCTCAGCACCTGATCAAGAGGGCCTGGCTACAAGCAGGACTCAAGCAGATGTACTAACACTATACTCTTGGGCAGGGGAAGACTCTGTGGGTTGAGGGAAATTGCATCCAACTACTCCCACTGCCTTGGTGAGGAAGCACCTCTACTGCCCTATATGCACTTCCACTGCCTGCAGCAGCCAGTGGGCTCTACCTGCAGGCAAAGTTGACTGAGTCTGATGGGCTCCTCAAGGTCCTCATGATGTGTGCTGGGTCTCCCATACCAGCCCAATTCCTTATTAAGTGCTCCTCCCACCCCACCTACCAAAGCCACACTACCTCTGGTGATAGTATGCATGCCTTTTCACCAGGGAGGGAGCTACGGGATAGAATTCATCTCTAAGAGGCCATGCTCTGGCCAAGAGTGAGCCCAGAGCAGCATTGTTCTAAGAAGAAAATGTGGAAGTGGGGAGAGGGAGGGTCCCATCAAGACTGAAGCCCAGTACCCCAAAAGTAGAGCGAGTCATTTGCTCTCTTCACCTTCCCCATGCCTAGCTGAGCTAGGCTTCTGGAATTCCCCTTCACTCATGCTGCTCCCAGCACCTCTTCTACCATGAAGCCCTCCAAAGATCTGGGCGCTTATAAGAGAATTTACCAGTCCTGGGCCTCAGCTCTGCTCATGGCCAAGATGGCTGAATGTTTGTTTTTGCCCCAAAAATTGGTTCAATCCTTGAGGAAGTGAAGCTTCTTTCATAATTAGCAACATGATCTGGCAAACTGGGTGTCATTCCCTCTGCCAATTCAGGACATGGACGTACTGACCACAAAGCATTCTCAAACCTCACGGCCCTGGACATTGCAGTTGGTTGTTTTTATGGTTAGGTCTGCAAATCTGCCTTTTCTGAGATACATTCAAGGTCAGTATACTAGATGAGGTAAAACAAGGGTGGTTTCCCCAACGTCGCTCATCCCTCTCTACCTCCTGAAATTCGTGTTGATTTAAGAAAAGGGGAAGCCCAAAATAAAGACTCACCTTCCGAAGTGCATCTTCCTGGTGCCATAGATAGCCTCAGGCAACCCCAGCCAGGAGCTGACTTGCTGCCAATTGTCCGTGGGTACACAGCAAAGCCCCTTACCTGATCCAGGAGATAAGTGCAGCATGCAGTGACGACACAAACCTCACAGCAAGCTGACAACAGGCCACTCCCATCTGAAACCACAAGCATATCACAGAGCCACTTTCCTCTATGGAGCTGAGAGATGCCTAGCACCACCTGTGGCAAGTCAGAGAATTGTGAGGGGACACATTTTCACTCCATGATACAGCATGACCACACACAGACATAAGACATTTGTCTCCTGACAGAGAGGGTGTGAGCTGTCCTCCTAGGAAGCACCACTGAGCAGTACAGTGAGGACCTGGTCAGTCACAGAGCAGTGCTTGACCAGGTCCTTTCTATCTTCAAAGTTTCTCCCCTTCTGGATTTTTCTGAGCTACAGTGTTGGCAGCGAGGGGAGTATTAACATGAATAATAAAAACTCAGTTAAGAAAAGCAAGCAAGCAAACAAACAAACAAAATGGCTGGAGAGATGACTCAGCAGTTAAGAACTCACTTCTCTTACAGAGGACCTGAGTTCAATTCCCAGCACCCCCATCAGGCAGTTTACAATCCCCCGAACTAGAGTTCCACAGAATCCAACACCCTCTTCTGGCCTCCACAAGTACCTGAACTTATGTGACTGATGTGTTTTGCTTTTATTATTTATTTACTTATTTATTGTGTCTCTGTGTGTGTGTGTGTGTCTGTGTCTGTGTCTGTGTCTGTGTCTGTGTCTGTGTCTGTGTCTGTGTGTCTGTGTGTCTGTGTGTAGCAATATCTTGCCGGCTTGGTATTTTAACATGTTGATAGACACTGCCAAGTGGCCCTGCAAAAATACTCTATCAGGCCTGGCACACAAAATAAATGAAGTGTAATTTTTTAAATCTAAAAGTGGGGCTGGAGAGATGGCTCGGCATTTAAGAGCACTGACTGCTCTTACAGATCTGGGTTCAATTGCCAGCACCCACATGGCAGCTAACAACTGTCTGTCCAGGGAAGCCAGCACATTCTTCTGACCTCCACGGGCATTGCACAACACAGGTGTACGTACACACATGCAGGAAATATACTCATACACTAAAATAAAAATAATAAAATATTTTTAAAAAAAAAACTAAAAGCAGGGTTAGGCATGGCTCACACCTTTAATCCTAGCATTTGGGAGGCAGAGGCAGGTAGATTTGTATGAGATCAAGGCCAGCCTGACCTACATAGTAAGTTCCAGGCCAGTTAGGGTTACAGGGAGACCCTGCCTCAAAAGAAAGGGGGGGAGGATACTAAAGCCGCTTCTATCCATAACAACTGTGTAAGAGGCCCTCACCTCACCTTCACCTCCAGTGAACAGTGCCAGCTGTTTGTAACAGTGCTGGTGATGGAAACCAGGGCTTTGTGCATGCTAGACAAGTGCTCAGCCACTGAGCAATGCTCCCAGCCCCTGTTATCAGTCATTAGTCTTTGCAACTCTGATAAGCAAAGATATCTCAATGTTTTAGTTTGTACTTCCTTGATAGGTTAAGAAAAGTACCTTATTGTATATTTATTTCTTCTATATTCTATGGGAAACCAAATTAGATCATATTTCAGGATGTCTATGTGGGGTGTGTGTATATGTTTATCTACTGTGTGCCCATATGTGGTTACGTGTGAGCACGCACACACGGTGTGTGTGTGTGTGTGTGTGTGTGTGTGTGTGTGTGTGGTTATAAAATCTTGAAAAACACTTGGACACCACAAAGATTCTGTTTTCTGGAGCCTGAGACTCCAGGCCTCAAGAGGAGATGGAGTCAAAGACTGAAGCCACAAGACATCTTCAAGGACATATATTTATTTCAGGTTTTTTTTTTTTTTTTTGGTTTTTTTGAGACAGGGTCTCCCTGTAGCCCCAACTGTCCTGGAACTCACTATGTAGACCAGGCTGGCCTTGAACTCACAGAGATCCACCTGACTCTGCCTCCCAAGTGCTGGGATTAAAGGCCACCACACCCGGCATTTATTTCAATATTTAAACCATTGCTTTTTCCCCTTTACGTGTGTGTGTGTGTGTGTGTGTGTGTGTGTGTGTACACTTTTTTTGGTATTTTTGAGACAGGGTCTCCCTGTAGCCCCAGCTGCCTGGAACTCGCTATGTAGCCCAAGCTGGTTTCAAACTTACAGAGATCCACCTACCTCTGCCTCCCAAGTGTTGGGATTAAAGGCTTGCACAACCACACCCAACTACATATATATACTTTATAGGTATCCTTTCTCTAGAGTCCTATGAGAACTTCCCTTTCTTTCTCCCACTGTCCCTTCTACCTTGATGAAGCCAGAATTTACTGTCTTAAAACAGCAAACTACTGAGGCTAGAGATGGCTTAGTGGTTAAGGGCACTGACTGCTCTTGCAGAAGACCCAGGTACAGTTCCCAGTACCCATGTGGCGGCCAACAACCATTCATAATTCCAGTTCTGGGACATCTGACACCCTCTTCTGGCTTCTCCGAGCATTGCATGACACGAGTGCATTCAGGCAAAATATTCATACACATAAAATAAAAATAAAATTTTTTTCGTCTTTTTGAGACAGGGTCTCCCTGTAGCCCCAACTGTCCTGGAACTCACTATGTAGACCAGGCTGGCCTTGAACTCACATAGAGCCGCCTGCCTCTGCCTCCTGAGTGCTGGGATTAAAGGCATGCGTCACCACACCCAGTAACAAATATTTTTTTAAAAAACAGCAGACTATGCCACCCATACCATAACCTCAGTAGTGAATACCACAGGGCTGGACAAGAAGGAAGAAAATCCAGAAAGAAAAAAACCAGAGAAGAGAGCCTAAAATTTTGCATCTAAGAGCTGGTCAGGGTGACACACGCCTTTAGTCCCAGCCACAGCACTGAGGAGGCAGAGGCAGGTGAGTTCAAGGCCAGCCTGGTCTATATAGTGAGTTACAGGCCAGCTGGGGCTACAAGGAGACCCTGTCTCAAAAAGGCAAAAAAAAAAAATTGCATCTAAACTCCACTAAATCTCTGAATGATCCTGAACCACACATGTGCAGGGGAATTCCCAGCAGCCCAGCCAAAGTAAAACATCCAAGTCGGGCGTGGTAGTGGTGTACACCTTTAATTCCAGCACTCAGACGCAGGCAGATCTCTGGGGGATAGAGGACAGCCTAGTCTACAAAGCAAGTTCCAGGTCAGCTGGGTCTACAAACAACTGCGACCCTCTCTCAAAAAACAAGAGCAAGAAAAACCAAAAAAAGAAGAAAGAAAGGAAGGGAGGGAGGGAGGGAGGGAGGGAGGAAAGGAGGGAATGGGGGAAGAACAGAAGAATAATCATAGTGCATAAAACAAGATGAAGCATTAACTAAAAGGAATCCTCTGGGGTTTGGTATATATTTTCTGTGGGGACTACATTCATTAGTAGTATTTATTAGTTTATTACCTCTTGACTCCTCAGTACTTAGAAGAGTTACCAGCAAAGTATGGGATCTCAGTCTACTCATTGAGAAAATGAATTTGTGTCATCTCTGCATTTCCTTTCTTCCCTTTTCTACTTTCCATTGCCTAACACACAATGGAATATTTTTAAATATTTTATTTATAATTTTTATTTTATGTGTATGAGTGTTATGCCTGCATGTAGGTAAGTGCACCCATGTCATGCAATGCCTGTGGAGGAAAGAGAGGCTGTCGGATCCCCTGGAACTGGAGCTACAGACAGGTCAAGCAGGACCTCTGACTTATCGTCACATAGGCAGAACTCTTAAAAGAACTGGCAGCTCCTCCCAAGCCCATGTGACCCCTGAGGAACAGATCCTCAAACGACCTTAAGAGTAAAAATAAATTGGTTTATTTGGGCCAACTGTATGCTCTTAAGCACCCAAAAGGAAAGTATAACCAAAGATTAAAGTGATCATGCTCATTCATTAAAGGAATGACAAGCAGGGTCGTTGGATCCTCACCAGAGTATCCAGCCACTCTGCCTAGCCAACTGTATGTACTTTGGCCCTAACACACATGGTCTCCTGGATTTAGGGAGGGCTAAATTATACAATCTGGGAAGGCTAGGAAGAGAAGGCATGACCTATGCTGGGTAAAAGCTTTCCAGTGTGCATACCCTCAGGTCAGATATACTAAATTTGTTTTCACCCCCTATCTTGAAGCCTTTGAGAGAGAACTGACACTGATTCTAACCACTCCAACAGCTATCTTACGCCTCTACTTTAGTGATATATGTCCCAGCCAGCTAGTCCAGCCTTAGAAGACAAAGGAAAAATGAACAAGAACCCAATAGAGGGATGTTTTTGGAAGTCCCTGTCAAGAAATTCCAATGGACTCTCATATGAACATTCAAAAATTGCCCTGTTCTGACTTTTTTCTAGTTACCTGTCTAGAACTTGTAATGCTAATTACTCTTGCCTTTACATCTCTTTCACATTTCCTATTCATGATTCAAAGACTTTCTTTGCCCCCTAGAGATAAGAGTTATACAATTTGGGAGTCTTTTAGATAGACCCACTGAAGGGGTACCAATTGCCTCACCCTGCATCCCTGTTCAGTATGAAAGAAGCCAGAGCAGTCTGCATCCAGATTCCCTATTGGCAATTTGGGTAACGTCTTCAGAGGATGGTGTGATAAGAACAGGAGGTAGGAATTGGCTAGGCAGTTAGGGTAAAAAGACCCCAAAGAGGGGCTAGAGAGATGGCTCAGCAGTTAAGAACACTGACTGCTCTTGCAGAGGACCCAGGTTTGAGTCCCAGGACCCACATGGCAGCTACAAACTGTCCTTAACTCCAGCTCCAGGGGAATCCAAAGCCCTCTTCTGACCTCCATGGCATGGCATGACATGGGTGCACTCACATACATGCAGATAATACACTAATACACATTAAATAAAATATTTTTTTAAAAAGACCCCAAAGAAAAAGTAACCAGTTTCTTAGCTAAAACTCACAATGTCCTTGGGCCTCTTAGCAACTTACTCCATTCCAAAGGCCAAAAATGTCGAAAATATTTGGGAGCTTTTATCTAATCCTTAAAAAATTTTAGTGTTACCTCTTCAGAGGGGGGAATGTTAGAGTAGCCAAAAGCCCCCTAAAAAATAAATCAGGGGCTGGAGAGATGGCTCAGCAGTTAAGAGCACTGACTGCTCTAGCAGAGGACCCAGGTTCAATTCCCAGCACCCACATGGCAGCTATAAACCGTCCTTAACTCCAGTTCCAGGGGAATCTGATGCTCTCTTCTGACCTCTGCCGCACTGCACGACAAGGGTGCACTCACATACATGCAGGCAATACACTCATACACATGAAAATAATATTTTTTAAATCAGTCAATCAAAGAAGAAGAAAGAGTACATGAAATTATCAGAAAAAAAGTGATGGAGAGATATGGGAGGAGTTGGAGGGGAGGGAGTGGGCACCGATTTGATCAAAACACCATATAAGCATGTATGAAATTCTCAATAAATAATTTAAAAATTAAAAAAAAGAAACTACCCCCTGCCTGAGCCTTTATAAACTCAGTGCCCTGACAGCCAGTTTCACATTGCTTCAAGAATCACCTGAGGAGCCTCACTTCTGAAGACAGGCTTGTTTAGATCATGGTGGTAGTGTTCAAAGGCTTCATGCCTTCATCAGCTCAGTTCTATAGCTCTTCCAGTACCACCACATCCTGGAGGAAGGTGGAAGCACGTTATAGAGCTTACATTGCTAGATAGGCAGTCAAAGACTGATATCTCACAACCTCTTTCTGTGTGTGTTTGTGGTGAGGGTGTTCACATGCCCAATGACCTGATGACCTCCTGAGACAGGACAGAAAGATAGGGAAGTTATGATGACATGGGAAGAAAAGCTTGAGGGGAAAAAAAAGAGATCATTCATTCTGGGATCTGGTTTGCCTTTCTGTTGACAAAGGCAGGAAACTTCAGACACCAATGATAAAGCCAAAACAGCCTACTAAGACATCAGACTTCAATAAAAATGTCAAAGACAATAAATTCTGCTTACTTAGGGTCAAAATGATCTATAACTTAGAGGGGTTTTTTGAGTATTCCCTTCTTGCTCCTAAGCCTGAACAATGCCCCTTATATATCTACCTTACTTTTTAAAAAATATTTATTATCTTTATTTATGCATATGAGTGTATTGCCTGTATGTAGGTAGGGGCACTCATGTTGTGCAATGCCACACACACACATACACACAAAAAAATAAATAAATAAAAATGAAAAACAGGAGAAATTAAGGGGACAGGAAAAGGAAAAATAGTCCCTCACTCCAGATTCTAGTTGAAATCTCTCTCTAGCTGAGACTGAATCCCAACATAATGAAGATTGCTTTTTTTGTTTGTTTGTTTGTTTGTTTTTGAGACAGATCTCACTATACAACCCTGGCTGGCCTAGAACTCACTATGTAGACCAGGCTAGCCTAGAACTCACAGAGATCTGCTTGCCTCTGCCTCTTGTGTGCTTGGATTAAAATCATACACCGCCACGCATGGATCCTTTTAAAATAAAGGTTTATTCTTTTTTTGAAGTTTTTTTTAATTTTTAATAACTACATGATTAGAAGAAGCATTTCATTACAGCTTTAACATATTCAGTAACACGCTCCAGAGCAAGTGTACATCTCTTTTACAAGTGGCTGTAAGTTTTTAGGTTCACAATTGAATTAATACAGTTATACAATATTGAACTCAGTATAAGCCCTGTAAGACATAAAATTGAAT